>NW_027104297.1:494299-910178 GCF_902728285.1 Clytia hemisphaerica | reverse complement strand
GAGGCATAAATACATATTGCATGGTATAGATGAAATGGATACATGATGTGATGATAAGTCTACTTGATTTGTCTATATTTTGATTTGGGGGCTTTTGCCCTAGAGCTACCCTAATTTGGGAAGCAGGTCAAAACAAGTCATCAAATCAGGGAACATGTATGCCAAAATGACCCTTGAAAACCGTGTTTTTCAGCCAGAAACAGCTATTTTGTCCAGTTTTTGCGCTTTTTGAAGCTCAATATCTCGAGTTAGGTACTGAAATCACCTATACTTGCAATATATCTCTAATCTTAATTTTTTGAGAGCTTTCCAAAAATATACAACAGGTCTCCGTTTTCTCAAGCTAAAATTTTCATTAATTTTTACCCCTATTATTTCTGCCTGAGACCGTCATATTTGTCCGAAAATCACACAAAAGTGTCCGAAAAAAAATTGGAAACATAGTAATTTCGATTCCCCTACCCCTTAGCTTTCCAAAAATGTATAACAAGTGCTTCTAACAAAACAGTCGAGCGATTTTACAAAATGCCCTCTACTACTTCGTTTGTATTCTAATGCAACACATTTCAATTATTTTGGTATCTAAATTATCCAGCAAGGAAAATATTTTTTCTAAATTATCCACCAAGGAAAATATTTTTTACCCTTATAAAAAATAACAAAATTCTCGATTTCAGAAAGAAAAAAAAATTCATTTTCAATATCAATCACGGCTGCCATTTTTTGTTTGTACTTCTAGTCTTGTGCGCATAACGAATCAAGCGCTCTGATTGGTTCAGAACGAAAACAATTGATCGGCCGCAGACATTTCAATAGAAACAAAAGATTCTACAGCCTAGCTTCAAATAGATGAATAGCACATTTCTTATCCTCTTTTCCCAAATCTCTGCTTGTACATACTATTTAAGCTGTCATTATTTGGAATTTAACATGCATTAGACTCTAATCATAACATGGTGTCAGCAGTGGAAACACCCATCTGACTGGGGTTCTAGGTCCCCCCGCCAAATTTAGGTCCCTCCTGAGAACAAGGCCCCCCCAGCCTGATAAAATTTTAGGTCCCAGTATCTAGGGGAAAAATTTTATGGCATTCACAAATCTCTATTTACATGTGTGTACACTTTTAGAGAATGCAATAGAATGTCTTCATTTTTGTATTTTAACCCTTTAAGTGCCACGGTCATTTTTTTGCTAAGTTTTTTAAAGAAAATCGCTGGTTCAAACTTTTTTTAAAGGCTTATATCTCCAGATCTAGAAGGAGTTAGAAGCTTGTTTATAGTCAGTTGGATAGCTTAGAGTCTCCTCTTTCTTTTAGGCGCCTTTGGCGCCGCTCGATTTAGGCGCGGACCTGACTGAATGATAGAAAGGTGCCGAGTGGTAAAACTTCAAACTAATTTGCTGGAGGACAGAATCAAATTTCTCAGGGTCAAATTTGGCTTCGCCCTCCTACATAGCCCATGTCTGATATATACGACATTGGCACTTAAAGGGTTCACACTTTGCATGAAAACATAAAGGTTTAGAGAAAGTAAAAACCAACAGTAAAGAAAAATATTTAGGAAGTGTTATTTAGCCCCCAGAATTACATAAACTAATGCAGCTCCCCCCCCCAAGATAGAGCTCCCCCCGCCTGTCAGGAAAAACAAGCAGCTCTTTTAGGTGTAGCTCCCCCCGCTCAGGCGGGGGGGGGGGGGTCGCGAGCCATGAAAAACCTACAAGAGCATTGGAAGAAATTGAAACAAGAGCTTGACTTTTACCTTACAGCAACAGAAAAGGATAAAAAAGACAACAAAGTTAAGTCTAGTATCTTACTTCATTGCCACATGTATAGGGGATCAAGGAAGGGAAATTTATAATAGACCTTTTTTCAAAGAGGACGTCCTGTTGAATAATTATGTAGTCCAGCTATAAAAACAATGATAGAGCCATGCATAATTACTGTATCATGCATATTGTAATAATTATGCATGGTTTTATCATTGTTTTTCTGCTGGACTACATATTATTATTCAACAGGGTGGCCTCTTTGAAAAAAGGTCTATACCTTTACTTTTGACAACAATGAAATTTGACGTTTTAATCAAGAAATTTGACGAGCACTGCTTGCCAAAGAAAAACGTTACTTTAAGGCATAAGCCCTACTGCTGAGAAATTCAGCTGATTCAGCTGAACAAACAAGGAACCATGTGAAGGAACTTAGGCAAGGAGTCGCAAAAATTGATTCTATAAAAAAACCATCCTCTAATAATCGAAAGACTGATCGTCCAATGATAGAGAACTGTAGATATTGCAGTGGATCTCATCAAAGGGGATCTTGCACAGCACATGGACAAACTTGTAATAAGTGCAAAAAATCAAACCATTTTCTCTAAAGTTTGTCTCAATCAAAACCTTTCTCGTCATTGTAGATTACACCAGCAAATTCTTTAAGGTAATCAACATTCTCAATGCCAAGTTGAAAACCGTAATCAACTACACAAACAGCATCTTCAAATTCAATCTATTTGTAATCAGCAACAATGGTCCAGAGTTCTCTTCAAGATTCTACAAACAATTCGCCAAACAATGGGACTTTCATCAAAAAACCTCATGTCCCGAATATCTTCAAACAAAGCAATGGCCTGGTCTGGTGGAGAGAACAATTCAAACCATTAAACAATCACTCGAAAATGCTATTATGGACAGCAGCAGTTCAGATCCATATTTAGAAATGCTTGCTCTCCAAACGTCAGTTAACAGCACAAACTCTTCCACAGCATTTGCCTTGATGAGCAGACTTCATACATATACGGCTTGTTACGCGCGCAGCGCGTCTCCTTTGGTATAATGTGCGCGAGGTCGACTAAGTTCCTATATATCGCTCAACCACTTTCAAAATTCAAAGTTCGTGTATGACTACATGACATCAATTTTCGTATCAATTTTTAAATCCTCAGATCACTCCGATCGCAAGTGAAGGATCCTCAGTGCTTTATATTTTAAATAATGAGATTGCTCCAAAACGAAAATCTTCCAACCCTTCCGGCTTATTAGGACCCCCATCGTTTATTAATTTGTAAAAATATTTTCAGCTGACAGAGGGAAGGAAGGCTCCTTATTTTGCTCTATAAAGCCTGATTTTAGCTTATTTTTGGGGTTTTAGAGAATTAGAATTTCCAACCCCTCCAACAATAAGCCCTCCCCCTACTAAGAACCTAATAAGAGTAAGATACAGTTTGTTTGTTGGTTCTTGGTTTTAACCATAGACATTACTGTGGTTTTATTGTGAAGACAAAATTTCAAGGTAAAGAGTTTCATATTCAAGTTAAAATCTTCATACAGTACTCAACAACAACAGACAGGCCTGTCTGAGAAAAATCAAATCAAAAACAGTCGAAAAGATGACTTTCGGAGTAGGGAAGTGTCAAAGACAAAGGGAAAGGGGGAAAACGCAACAAAAATATTTTCAGATGAACTTTTAATTTGGAGTTCTTCCATAAAATACACTAAAATCAAATCTGATGAACTAAGAAATTTAAAAAACTACTTGACATGATCCAAATATTCTCAGCTTTTGCTTTGGTATTGTCCGTGTGAAGCCAAACAGTTTTTCATCACTGCATACAAAAAATTTGAGATTCTTGAATGTTTGCCAATACAGGGGGGGGGGTATCGAGTCAGTGTACTGGCCCATAGCTGGTGGGGTGGTGTATTTTTTAGGTTAAATTGAGTTAGCACAGTGTACTAAAAGGGTGGTCCTCTGAGAAAAATACAATGAAAAAGTTAGTACAGTGTACTAAAAGGGTGGTCCTCTGAGAAAAATACAATGAAAAAGTTAGTACAGTGTACTAAAAGGGTGGTCCTCTGAGAAAAATACAATGAAAAAGTTAGTATACTGTACTAGAAAGGTTGGTGTTCTGAATTGATACACACTGAGAAGTTACTACATTGTACTAATTTCATGGTAAAAACACACAAACCCAGTGAATTCCCATGTATATTTGCCCTAATTTGCCAGGTCCAAGCTGGTCTGAGACCTTCAAGTCAAGGCTGGTTAAGCTATACAAATTGGTACACTGATTTTCTCCCAATGTTTCCTGTTTACTTGATTGGATTTGTTTCAGATTCGCAGCATGCGCAAGTGGAGACCGGCCTTAAGTTCAATCTTGTTTCCGTTTTCTTTAAGGCCCTATCTACATTATGGCAACAACAAGAATTTGTGTAACCGTTCGAATCGAAGCTTTCAAGTTTTATTAAAAAAAATCCGCTCTATTGTTTTATGTTTTTAGTAACCTTGTTGGATTGATGTTAATTGAAAAAAATCTGTATATAAGTGAAATCACCGGGGGGAGGGGGTGAAAACGACCGTACGTTCAGCCAAAAATCAGGTCTCTAAAATTGGTCCCTTACAGTGCAGGAAAAATTTGGCTGAAAAGTGACCCTTATAGTGTAATTTTTCGATTTTTTTTGCCCTTTCAGGGCAAAATCTTTTGAAATTTCTCAAATTTTACCTCAAAATTTGATATTTTATAAAATTTTACAGGGAAAGCACCTGATTAGAACAGTGCACTAAGGGGTGGTTTCTAAACTTATCTGATCGAAAAAACAGCTAGTACAGTGTACTGAAAGGGTGGTAATAAAAATCTAATTAAAGAAAAACCTCAGTACAGTGTACTAAAAGGGTGGTGTCAAAGCCCCGACCGTGAAAAAAAGTTAGTACAGTGTACTG
Organism: Clytia hemisphaerica; assembly: GCF_902728285.1. Lineage (NCBI taxonomy): Eukaryota > Metazoa > Cnidaria > Hydrozoa > Leptothecata > Clytiidae > Clytia > Clytia hemisphaerica. The sequence continues at coordinate 905,470 of NW_027104297.1, read as the reverse complement.
AAAGGGTGGTGTCAAAGCCCCGACCGTGAAAAAAAGTTAGTACAGTGTACTAAAAAGGGTGGTGGTCTAATTTTTTGGAAAAAAATCCAAAAATCAAGTTAGTACCCTATGGTCCAGTACACTGACTTGTTACCCCCCCTGGCCAATATGCAAGATTTCTGATATCATAATAAGGGAAATGTAACTGAATGTAATGTCTTGTATTTAAAAACCATATGACGAGCGATATTTATAAAAGTTCTCTCCCAATTCTCTTGTTTGCGACAAAGGTACGTGCTTCACTTTTTAAGAATCTCAACAATCATTACGGCTTGACGATAATCAAGAAATTATTCACATTGTTTTACTGTTTCAAAAATGTTGTCTTTTTTAACCATTATTACAACCAACGCATACGTTTCAATCATGGAACTCCTTTCCTCTGCTTTTCTTTTCCATGCATATCGAAACAAAAACATAGAAAAAGACTCAGTGCTTTCAATCTGATTAATCCAATGATGAAGGGTGGTTTCTTCTCTATAGAAATAATACTGTGCACCATCTGCATTTTCAATTATCAATCTAGAAACTTTCAAAATACATCTCTGAAAAATCTGCAACACCCCTCACTGCGAAACAAAGCTTCTGGGATCGAAAAATGCTTCTCTATTTTGTCATAAGATGCAAACACTAAAATCGAATATTTTCGTTCGAATCTATAACGTTCGAATTAGATTTTCGAATAAAAACATTCGAAACTACAAGGCGGAAGTAAAAGGGCGTTATCAGTAAAGCATAACAAGCTGATAATACGCAGGGAACGAGGTTGGTAAAAGGGCTGCTCCGCTCTCTCAGCGAGAGGTTCGAGAAATTGACTCTTCGTTCGTGGGACTCTCTTTTGAAAAAAAGCGACCTGAATGGGACTGAAATGTGTTTTTGCGGCATTTACCTGGGACTCGTGAAGGTGAAAAAGGTACCCCCGCTCCCTGGGCCGGTGCAATATACTCGATTTTCGGGATTTTTTTTAATTTTTAGAATTTTGGTATTTTGGAATTTCTTTTTACATTCCCTTTGGCCAATGTGTATTTCAGATATTTTGGACTTTATAGATCCTGAGGCTGTTGTAAAATTTTTGGCTTGGGATGAAAGAACAGGTAAATAAAAGTTTTTTCAACTAGGAAAAATGTCGTCGCCTTAATTGCCCCAGCAGAAGCGTAGCGACGAGGAGGCACTCATAGTTTCACGCATAGATATTGGACTGGAATCTCAACATTTTGCGAATTGTTTTGTTGTTGTTGTTGTCGCGTAAGCATATCCGTAGTTAGTCTCTTCCGTAAATGTTCGGTTTTTTTCCGGGACGGTAGTATACATATTTTTATATTATGTTATATGGTATTATCATTATTACATATTACAATTTTAGTTTTGATTTAGCTTTGAAAAGCCGAAGCGAGTGTTATAAATACAAATCAAAACAGTGTATGATATAACACGAATTACAATATTACTTGTGCAAATCAAAACAAACAAAATGGCAGACTGGTTATGATGATGATGATGAGCTGATTCATTGACTAGAAAAAGTGTTTTGTATGTCAAATTTTGTTTCTTGTCTTTGAAACTGAATACTAGCTACTGTAATTTAGTCAGAAGTTCACTTCAGCAATGATTTCAATTCTTTTTCCAGAATCTGATATTTTTGTTCAAACTCTAATTTATTTTTGCCTGTCATTTTATTGATAACTACCTTTATTGTTTATAGGGCTTCTTGAGCTTTAAATACCATCAGCTCCAGTGGTTTGGTGAAATAGCTCCAAATTCTGGCTTTCTAAGTTAGGAGAGACCTTCCCGAAGGCATTTAAAGGTGGTTAGACTAGGTACACAGACAGTCATACAGAAACACCATAAAGGGAAAGTATATCGCTAGCTATAAACTCAAAAAGTCTAGCTTCCTGAAGGCACGTCTCTTCATTGTCTGCGCTGCGATCAGCTTGGAGAAAAGATTGCATTATGAAAAAGGACTATGCAGTTGAAAAGAAATTTAGGCGCATTTTAACTTTTCTCGACTGTACGTCTGAATGAACCACAATGGCATTCCTTTACTTTTCTTTTGACCAACAACATAGAAGATTTTGCTTGAGAAGTGCAATCACAGCGTACGCTAGTGGAGCCTGGGCCTTAACTAGGATAAGTGAGTTTCTATTTCACCCAACTTAAGATGGCGCAGAACTTTTTGATAAATTTTATACACAGTATCCTCTTGACTATTGTTTATTAGGCAAAGTAGCAATAGAGAAATGTTGAAATATAGCAGCCAATGAAAAAAAACAAGCTACTTCTGATTGGTTACCTTGTAGATTTATTCACTGCGTATGTCCATATATTTTGCCTACAATCTAAGATGTCTGCGACATTATTAGAAAAGGTCTATTTAGTGAATAATAATCATGACATATATCGTTATAAGAAAGAAACTAGGAGAAAAAACAAACAAACAGGAGATGTGAAAATCAGTAAGATAATGATACCATAACTTTTTAAATATATTTTTGAGAGGCTTTTCCAGCTTTTCCTTAAATCTTATTAAGTTATCAAGCTGCATGAATTCTTCAAGTACGTATTTTTTATAATGGAATATAATTTTTTTTCTCAAGCAAACGCCTCAATCAATCAATAAATCAATCAATCAATCAACCAATCAATAATTAAATCAATCAATTATTCCTGATTATTTTTTAATGTTTAATCTTTAAAGCATTAAAGCTTTATAAGTGCATGACACTGCATGACATGATCTTTATGTGGGGGCATTTAGTGAAAGCTATGACTAGTTCTTATAATTTTCTTCATTTTCCCCCGACATATTTACCCAGAAAAGGCACTCTAGTTTTGTCTAACACTAACAGATTTCCCGGAAAAAGAATATCCAATTAAAAAGCTGTTGTTTTCACCTTTCACTAGTGCTTCTCAAGACTCTACACTCTAAATATTTGTGAGGTTAACTAGCAAATCGGCATCATCACGAAAACGGCTGAAAAATGTAACAGGCTAGTGAGTTTCAACCAATAAAATAGCTTATTTTCACTAGCCTTAAATTTTTCGCTGATCGTCGTGATTATCCCACTGACCTTTATATACCCTGGACAAAGCTTCTCAATCCCAGCAAAGCAAAATCTTTGATCGGAGTTTTTTGAAAATTGGTACCCTAATGTCGGCACTACTCGATAGCAGTGTAAATGCATCGAGAGCGCTAAGTCTACTTTTCCTCAAAGTCTTTTGATGATGTAGCGACGTTAGACGTTAATTTTTAGCATTGCACCAATTCTAAAAAAACTCCAATCAAAGATGGCAGATATTGCTTGGTCCAGGGTTATATAAAGGTCAGTGGAATTACCTCAATATTATTTGCAACGCAAATAGAGTGGAGGAACATACTTAAGCGTTCTGGAGCGCGCGTAACCCCTTTTTCTAAACATTGATTTTGCTTGGAATAGCTTTATAAATCTATGTAAAAAGGGTTCACAAGCAAACAAAACAAAACATGCATGAGACGACGAAAGATGTTACAGGAAGGTATATCTAGTAAGATAATACATACCAAGAAGGCCTGTCAACAAAGACTGTTTTAAAAAGCCAAAACTTCAGTTTCTTCGGATAGTTTCAATATTCGATAGGACTTTAATTGTTATTCGACTTGACCACTCACACACCGTCTTGTACCGTCTTTCACTTGGTTGACCGGTGAAAACTAGTTTCAATCAGCAATTCCGCCCCTTCAATTTTTTTCGTTCTTTCTAGTCCGTGGTAATTTTCCGGGGGTCAGGATTCGATTATTGTCAGCTAGTTAGGGTCAGGGTTGCTAGTAATGGCTTGTCACTGTGCCGGGTCATACTCGGCGCCTTGGGCCCCGCAGGGTTGCTAGTAACGGCTCGAATTTCAGTCAGGTTTAAAAAAGGGGTACTTTTACCCATATTATAATAACATTACCCCCGTCTTTTGCCAGTTCGGTCTAATATGTTATGAATTGCGTGAGTTTGCTATGCGACGATAGTGCAAGTGGTCAGGCGTCGGGTTTGGAAACCAAGGTTGCTTGCATTTGGTGGTTCGAACCGAGGTGTGGGAGTATAGTTTCAGAAATAGCAAAATAGCTTCAAATAGTCAAATCATAGTCAAATTCAGAAAAACTAAGTCCAGAAATTAGAAAAAACAGAGTTAGAGATAGGAAATAGAGAAAAAGAGGAGAAGGGCGGAATTGGTGATTAAAACTAGATCTTTCCTGGTTGACCGCCTGTTTCTTCACCGTTTCTTCAGGTGCTTTTGTCGGCTATCTTGTTTCGATGTAAAAACTCACTAATCACGATTTTAGCTCCGACGTTTTTGTGATCCGTCAAAATGCGGACAGGATATCCTAAACCAAAAGGGGCGGGAAAACTTGCGAACTTTGCCAAATCGGGGTCAAATCATATGACATATGTCAAACTTCCACTACACCTTGAAATTGACTTGAGCAGGACCGTCTTTGTCTTCGTCACCTTTCTCCTATAAATAAGGTAATTCGAGTTCTGCTGTATGTAAAATTAGGGGAGGGGGAGTGTCTGGAGTATGCCAAAACTTAAGAAAGCAATCAGGAGCAGCAGGAGGCTATACTAGACGTTACCCGCGTTTTTTCTACACAATTAACTGCAATTAACGTCTATTCAACTTTTTCGAATGTTTTGAGGCCGGTTTTTTCGGGCTCTAAACGTTCGATTTTTTAAGGTTACTTTTAGCTTTTCAAGCTCCCTGCAATAGCGAAAAAATCTAATTTGCGTCAAAGCACTTGAAAGACTTCTATTCTTCAAAAATCGTCAAAGTGGAACTCGCTAATAAGAAACGGAATGAAAAATCCCAGTTTTTGGGAAGGCGGAATTTTTCAAAACATCTTGTTCCTGCTTTTTTCCAGCAGAGGGAATTTTGGAGTGAGATCCAAAAGCCAACTTTTTTCCAAGCACTTCTAAAAATCTAGGAAAGGAGTATGAGATATCTGCTCCGAAATCCATGAACAATGAATTAGAAAAAGATTTCATTTTTTACTTACTTTTACCTTCCAGCAGACATCAGTTCAGATGTCCCCTGTCGAAAGAATCCACGACCAAATTTAAACAAAGAGAAGACGCTGTTTTTCCAGGAGCATTTCGGCCCTCAATTAAAGAACGAACATAGGAACAGAGAAATATTCCCAGAAGTCATGATTATATGAGGACCTCAAAGGACTCCTTGAACATTTTACTAAACATGTTCACTTCTCATTTGATAACAATCTATATAAACAGCCTGATGGTGTTGTCATGGGTTCCCCGCTAGGTCCCGTTTTGACTGGAATTTTTATGGCTGATCTTAAAACCAAAGTTATGGTCGATAACACGATGGTGGCGCTCGCAGATATCTAAGCCCGAAGGGCTAGATAGGCAACTTTAAGCTTTCTCCAGCAAAAAAAAGTGAAGCAAAAATTTGACTTTTTAAATTTCGTGCCGATGGATAGGATCTAGCATTTTAATTGTTTTCGGAACGCGAGATCAAAAAACGTAGGCGGCAAACGCTATTTCACATCTCTCAAACCGGTGAAATTGCATATTTTAGTCACGTGACTCTGGTAGGAAATCCTTCCAAAGATGAGCTTCACTTTTTGATAAAAGCCGCAAATCTAGCCCTTCGGGCTTTACAGATATCTTTGGTGGCGCTACGTTGACGACACTATTGCTTACATAAAAGTGAAAGAAACTGAAAAAGTATTAAAAGCAATTAATGGTCATCATAAAAACATTAAATTTACAATTTACCTATGAACTTGAAAATGGATAATGGAATCTCCCTCTAGTTTAGTGGAAACATTTCTCAATAAACTCTTAATTATGGAAATGTTACTTTAATTGCTGAATACATAGAAATAATAGACAGACTCATTAAAAAAAAAGCATTGATGACATTTTTTAGTTGTGTTTTCAACAATGGGAATAAAAATATCAAATTTGCGAATTTCGCTCCTCTAGATTGGCTAAAACAGCCCCTTTTCTTGAAGAAGATATGTTCACAAATCCATAAAATTTGTTCCAAAAGAGAAATTTAGTCAGCAAATTTATTAATGTTAGACTGTGTTTTGTAGAGCCTTAAATGATAATGTATAAAATATATTCATACAATGATTAGTCAAGATGGATGAAATGTCTTAAATAAAAAGAAGTTTAAAAATCGTTTTCTGTAAATTTGCCGAAAATATTTAGTCGCTCAGGTTGAACTGACTCAAACTCATTGAACAAACTCATTGGCAATATCAATCAGGGATAGTGAGTCTAATGTTTCTTTGTGTTCGTCATAGTTCAATTTTTTTTTCTAACTGACTTTTCAAAACATTTGAAAAATTAATTTTCTACTTCAAAAAAAATTCTTTACTCTGAAAAAAAATGGTCGGGCCATGGCTCAACCGGCCCTACCGCTGCCGCGGCGCCTGTACATGGGGGAATTTCCAATCTGGAATTTCTTAATAGTCACATCATTTATTGTGGAAACAAAAATACATTCGACGTTTACTGAAAACTTTTTGAAGGAGGAAAGTTATTGGCAAAAACTTCTTTTATTGCCGACATTTTATTATTGTCAGTAACCTTTTTATTAGTAATAAGTATTGAATAGAAATATAAAAATAATTGAATAGTTCTATTTATACTGAGACGATTAATTTGTCTGAGACAAGCAATTAAAAAAATGAGCATTATGGAGGAGTGTACTTTCCATTTATGTTTCAATAAATAGTATCTCCTCCACAGATCACATTTTACAAACTGCTACCGTCTCAGTATAAATGGAACTAATATGAATATGGAAAATTGAATGCAAATATTGGAAATTGGATATAATTATGGAAATTCAAAATTTATTTTTCTTTAAAAAATTAAAACATAACAGGCTGTTTCACGCCAGAGACAATCATCAGATGTAATGAATAAGAAATTTGAACATTATAAAAGAGGAAATTTTGGCGGGAACTTAACTTGGTGGATTTGGTCAAAATCCGCCAAATTAAGTTCCCGCTAAATTAAATTCCTTCCGTCATCCGCCAAATTGGGAGAAGCTGGAGTTTTTAAAAGCTCTTATTCGATTTGGTTGGTCGTTAACCTGTAATAAAAAAATTTTGTTACTTTTTCTAAAGAAAGCGTCATCTCTGTTACTTTTAATGACCAATTAGTGAAGTATATTATAAAAACTCCAGAACATCTTGCCAAATTAAATTCCCACAAAATTTAAATGACATCGGACGAGAAGAAAGCAAATGAGTTAGCACAGATCAAAGGGGCCTCCAACTGGCTCACTGCGAAACCAGTCAAAAGTGAAAACTTTAATCTTACAAAACGTGAGTTTTTCGACTCTGTTACAATCAGATACCGTTGGAGATTAAAACATCTTCCTAATCAATGCGCATGTGGGAAAGCCTTCAATATCGATCATGCTTTATCGTGTGCAAAAGGAGGTTTCGTATACCAGAGACATAATGAAATAAGAGACACTATCTCTACATTTCTGAGTGAAGTAACCAAGGATGTATCAGTCGAACCGAGCCTCGAACTAATCAATGGAGAAGACCTACCAAGAGGAGCCATAAAAGAGGATGGTGCAAGAGCTGACGTTAGTGCAATGGGGTTCTGGACTAGAGGCCAGAGGGCATTTTTTGATGTGAGGGTATTCAATGCCTATGCCCAAAGGTACTCTAGTATGAGCCCCAATGCCATGTTCAGTGCCAACGAGAAAGAGAAGAGACGCCAATACAAACCAAAGGATTATCAGAATTGAATCTTTACTACTAACGGAGGTTCTGGCAGAGAAGCCCAAATTTTCATCAGGTCGCTGGCTCTGTTACTTTCTGAGAAAAAGGGGGAACTATTCTCTTTAACTCTCAATTATATCAGAACAAAGTTGTCCTTCGCTTTAATACGATCAACAGTGTTATGTGTTAGAGGTAGTAGGGTGCCCAAAAAAATGCGTACAAACATTACGGACATTGACATTACGGAGGCTACAAGTTATGTCTAGCTCCCCATATATATACATATTTCGTTATTTACGTTACGTCCACATATTTCGTTATACTTCTAGAATTTGTTAGCCGCTCATTGCTTTGTTTATATCTATATATTTAACTGTTTTGACTACTTCCTAACAAGAAATATATTTTATTTTAGAAAAAAAAAAAATTTAAATTACTCTATTTATTCCCCCAAATGTGTGCTATTTCAGACTTTAAAACATGTATTTCCTTTTTTAATGGCGTTTTTTGGGCAAAAATGTCCTTTATCCGCCAAATTTAATTTTTCAAGTTAACTGCCAAATTAAATTCCCTCGAAAATTTCTTCCTTTAAGGAAGACATAATTTAAGTATTATTAATTAATAGCAATTAATTAACAGGCTATAAAAGTGATTAAAAGTGATAAATGTTGATTAATAAGTAATTAACAGGCTATGAAAGTGATTAAAAGTGATAAAAGTTGATTAATAAGTAATTAACAGGCTATGAAAGTGATTAAAAGTCATAAAAGTTGAGTTAATTGGCTAAAGAAATTAACAGGCTATAATGAATGGAAAAAATTGTGAAATAAAACGAAAATTGAATATAAATATGGTAGTATTGAATTTTGCTACATACGGGGGAAAATTTGGATTTTGACTCTGTAATATGCTTGGAAATGACGCTTTTTCAGAATGAGTGATGTATAGTGATAACCGTCTAAAATTTCAGAACACGTGGAAATCACCATAGAAGTCAGGCAGTGCAACAATTTTTTCGGAAATTTCACCTTCCAATAATGGGTTCTAGAAGAAGGGAAAAAGAAGCTTTTAGCGGGGTGATTTTTTTGTAAGAATCATTTTCAATGGGTTCATTCACCAGTGGTGTGAATACAGGCAGGCATGTCAACATGCACCAGCTAATTATGAAATTCGGAATATCGATTTTTGGATGTGTGCACAGGAAAGATTAGCTAGATTGATTTAGTAACTTAGTGTAATCGGATGTTTAGTTATGGCTGAATATTTAACTCAGACCATGTTCGCACGCGACGGTTCTGTTTCGCTCCGAAACGGAACGAAGCCATTCTATTGGTTAGAAGTGACGTAACATTTGAATGTAACCAATAGAATGGCTTCATTTCGTTTCGAAGCGAAACGGAACCGTCACGTGCGAACACGGTCTAAGTGGATGTAAACTCTTCAAAATCCCTAAATATATAAACTGCGGTATGCTGCGTGGCTTAGAATTTTGAAAAGTAATTAATTTTCAAACTATTGAAAAAAAGTTTAAGGAAAGATATACAATCATTCAAAAACGAAATGAGTTTTGATATATTTTACTCCAAATCAAAATATGGTAGGAATAAAAAGATTTTATCAAGCATTCTGATGGAAACCGCACTAACCATGGATGCGAAGGAAAATACAAATTTAGCAAATTTTTTGAGCATACGTTGATTTCATACTTGTCTCAAGCTGTTCACCGAAAAAAGAAACTATTTAATTATTTTTAGTGTCTGCGATAAAAACGTTCATGCTGGAAAAATAATCCTTAACTTCCATTCTGCGTTGTCGTTTTTTTTATGAAACGTGAGGATGATTTTAATAAACTTGTAATTTTTGTGTTTTGATGATATCATGGTAGAAGTATTCGATTTCATAAAATGGATTGGTTGCTTTTGAAAATATTGCACTGGTTTTAAAACTTTTTAAACTTTGGACATACACTTGCCTCTCTCTAGTTCGATTTACTTTTCTTCGAATTAAAGAAAGATTTGAATTAAAGAGAGCATCTTACACAACTTTCTAACTTAAGAGGACCAACTGTTTTATTTTGCATTACATTATTTCGAGCATACAAAAGAAGTTCGAATTAGTAAGTCCACTGTACGTTAAGTTATCATAGAATCGATATTAGGAGAAATTTTGTCACGGCCTGTCTGAATTTCCCTTCTTAGGATTTTGTTATATGACTGGTGGATTGAAATACATCTTTGCTAAAATTCTGATTAGGTAAACAAACCTTGGATTGAAAGTCAAAATTAGTTCATCAGAAGCGTGAATGTATGTCCATCAGAAGCGTGAATGTGGGTCCATCAGAAGCGTGAATGTGGGTCCATCAGAAGCGTGAATGTGAGTCCATCAGAAGCGTGGATGTGGGTCCATCAGAAGCGTGAATGGGGGTCCATCAGAAGCGTGAATGTGAGTCCGTCAGAAGCGTGAATGTGGGTCCATCAGTCCATCAGAAGCGTGAATGTAGTCCATCAGAAGTGAAGTCCGTGAATGTGTGGGGTCCATCAGAAGCGTGTGAATGTGGTCCATCAGAAGCGTGAATGTGAGTCCGTCAGAAGCGTGAATGTGGGTCCATCAGAAGCGTGAATGTGGGTCCATCAGAAGCGTGAATGTGGGTCCATCAGAAGCGTGAATGTGGGTCCATCAGAAGCGTGAATGTGAGTCCATCAGAAGCGTGAATGTGAGTCCGTCAAAAGCGTGAATGTGGGTCCATCAGAAGCGTGAATGTGGGTCCATCAGAAGCGTGGATGTGGGTCCATCAGAAGCGTGAATGTGGATCCATCAGAAGCGTGAATGTGAGTCCGTCAGAAGCGTGAATGTGGGTCCATCAGAAGCGTTAATGTGGGTCCGTCAGAAGCGTGAATGTGGGTCCATCAGAAGCGTGAATGTGAGTCCGTCAGAAGCGTGAATGTGGGTCCATCAGAAGCGTGAATGTGAGTCCGTCAGAAGCGTGAATGTGGGTCCATCAGAAGCGTGAATGTGGGTCCATCAGAAGCGTGAATGTGGGTCCATCAGAAGCGTGAATGTGGAATGTGAATGTGAGTCCGTCAGAAGCGTGAATGTGGGTCCATCAGAAGCGTTAATGTGGGTCCGTCAGAAGCGTGAATGTGGGTCCATCAGAAGCGTGAATGTGAGTCCGTCAGAAGCGTGAATGTGGGTCCATCAGAAGCGTGGATGTGGGTCCATCAGAAGCGTGGATGTGGGTCCATCGTCTCTCAACCTAGCAATGTCCTGAGAAAGAAAGAAAGCAAAATGATGATAGCTTCTGATCCGTGGTTTCCCATATATCTTACCTTTGTCTTAACTCTTCTCTTTTAGCTATTAGCGTGATTTTCAAAATTTCCAATCATCACACTTAATACTATCCCCCGGCTAAAGGTTACCAGGAATATAATTTTGAGTTATTTTTCGCATGAAGTTCTACATCTGTTTGAACAAAAGTTTAATATACACCGTTCACACGAATGGCATCTTTCATTTTTAACACGGGTAGAATGCAAAATTTAAAGAACGCGAAAGGAAAAAATATGAATACAGTTGAGTGTCTTTAATTTGAACCTCTAAAACTAGAACAAGTTCCATAGTCCCTTCAGTTTACAATGCCTTATAAATCAATCTCCATAACTCGACCAAATTTGAGTCCCACGTACGTGTCCGAGTTATTGAAATTCTACTGTATATACAATCTATTTCAATTGGCAGCATCAGTTATTTTTGTATATGAAGAATGTTATGGTAGGAAAAGGGCGATAACGGTAACCGATGAATGATAGATATCAGATGACATGTTGAACCCAGCATACAGTGACAGTAGTGAATCGGATGAAGAAGATTTCTTACACCTTACATCATTGAACCCTGACCAAGAAGAAATTGAAGGAGAAGAGATATATTTTCATCAATTGCCAAAAGATAAATCCAAATGGAAAACGCGAAAAGTTGGATATAATGCAGGTTATCATCCTTTTTAATGTTTTTACAACTGTTGTGAAATCTTCGAGGCAGATTCTTGAAGACATTAAGAGCCAAGGTCGTAGGAGCCAGAGTGCAGTCGGTGTCCTCTAACTCAGTAGCTTAACGAAATTCGAAAAACCAATCATTGGTATACTATGGAAACGGGTCCCCGTTTATATTAAGTATATAATAATGGTAGGGGTTTACAAGATAATGACAGTTTCTGCTTTATATAGCGTGACTTTTACCGTTCAGAGTTTCGTGTACACGTGTGGTTTCAATACAACAGGTCAACGAAGAGGTCCTTGTCCAAGAGATGACGTCAACGAAGAGGAAACCAGGTTCACGAAGATTGGTTCCTTGGAACGGGTGAAGAATAATGAAGTGGACATCGAAGAACCACTGGCGAACATTGTGGAAGAAGAGAGTAGCACCATCATCCATTCCTCCATCATCGCTTATTTCGCTTCACTGGCCGATAAAAAGGAAACTTTCGATTACACTTTTGTTGAGACTCTTCTCAAAATGGCAGGTGAGTGTACTACAGTTAAGACTCTTCTCAAAATGGCAGGTGAGTTTAATACAGTTAAGTCTCTTCACAAAATGGCAGGTGAGTTTACTACAGTTAAGTCTCTTCACAAAATGGCAGGTGAGTTTACTACAGTTAAGTCTCTTCACAAAATGGCAGGTGAGTGTACTACAGTTAAGTCTCTTCTCAAAATGGCAGGTGAGTGTACTACAGTTAAGTCTCTTCTCAAAATGGCAGGTGAGTTTACTACAGTTAAGTCTCTTCTCAAAATGGCAGGTGAGTTTACTACAGTTAAGTCTCTTCTCAAAATGGCAGGTGATTTACTACAGTTAAGTCTCTTCTCAAATGGCAGGTGAGTTACTACAGTTAAGTCTCTTCTCAAAATGGCAGGTGAGTGTACTACAGTTAAGTCTCTTCTCAAAATGGCAGGTGAGTGTTACAGTTAAGTCTCTTCTCAAATGGCAGGTGAGTGTACTACAGTTAAGTCTCTTCTCAAAATGGCAGGTGAGTGTACTACAGTTAAGTCTCTTCTCAAAATGGCAGGTGAGTGTACTACAGTTAAGGCTCTTCTCAAAATGGCAGGTGAGTGTACTACAGTTAAGTCTCTTCTCAAAATGGCAGGTGAGTTTACTACAGTTAAGTCTCTTCTCAAAATGGCAGGTGAGTGTACTACAGTTAAGTCTCTTCTCAAAATGGCAGGTGAGTTTACTACAGTTAAGTCTCTTCTCAAAATGGCAGGTGAGTGTACTACAGTTAAGTCTCTTCTCAAAATGGCAGGTGAGTGTACTACAGTTAAGTCTCTTCTCAAATGGCAGTGAGTTACTACAGTTAAGTCTCTTCTCAAATGGAGGGAGTTTACTACAGTTAAGTCTCTTCTCAAAATGGCAGGTGAGTGTACTACAGTTAGTCTCTTCTCAAATGGCAGGTGAGGTACTACAGTTAAGTCTCTTCTCAAAATGGCAGGTGAGTGTACTACAGTTAGGTAAGTCTCTTCTCAAAATGGCAGGTGAGTGTACTACAGTTAAGTCTCTTCTTCTCAAAATGGCAGGTGAGTGAGTTTACTACAGTTAAGTCTCTTCTCAAAATGGCAGGTGAGTGTACTACTACAGTTAAGTCTCTTCTCAAAATGGCAGGTGAGTGTACTACAGTTAAGTCTTCTTCTCAAAATGGCAGGTGAGTGTACTACAGTTAAGTCTCTTCTCAAAATGGCAGGTGAGTGTACTACAGTTAAGTCTCTTCTCAAAATGGCAGGTGAGTGTACTACAGTTAAGTCTCTTCTCAAATGGCAGGTGAGTGTACTACAGTTAAGGTCTCTTCTCAAAATGGCAGGTGAGTTTACTACAGTTAAGCTCTTCTCAAAATGGCAGGTGAGTGTACTACAGTTAAGTCTCTTCTCAAATGGCAGGTGAGTGTACTACAGTTAAGGTCTCTTCTCTAAAAATGGCAGGTGAGTGTACTACAGTTAAGTCTCTTCTCAAAATGGCAGGTGAGTTTTACTACAGTTAAGTCTCTTCTCAAAATGGCAGGTGAGTTACTACAGTTAAGTCTCTTCTCAAAATGGCAGGGTGAGTTTACTACAGTTAAGTTCTCTTCTCAAAATGGCAGGTGAGTGTACTACAGTTAAGTCTCTCTCAAAATGGCAGGAGTGAGTGTACTACAGTTAAGTCTCTTCTCAAAATGGCAGGTGAGTGTACTACAGTTAAGTCTCTTCTCAAAATGGCAGGTGAGTGTACTACAGTTAAGTCTCTTCTTCAAAAATGGCAGGTGAGTGTACTACAGTTAAGTCTCTTCTCAAAATGGCAGGTGAGTGTGTACTACAGTTAAGTCTCTTCTCAAAATGGCAGGTGAGTGTTACTACAGTTAAGTCTCTTCTCAAAATGGCAGGTGAGTGTACTACAGTTGTTAAGGCTCTTTCTCAAAATGGCAGGTGAGTTTACTACAGTTAAGTCTCTTCTCAAATGGCAGGTGAGTTGTACAGTTAAGTCTTCTCAAAATGGCAGGTGAGTTTACTACAGTTAAGGCTCTTCTCAAAATGGCAGGTGAGTGTGTACTACAGTTAAGTCTCTTCTCAAAAAATGGCAGTGAGGAGTATCTTCTCAAGTGCGTGTACTACAGTTAGTCTCTTCTCAAAATGGCAGGTGAGTGTACTACAGTTAAGTCTCTTCCAAATGGCAGGTGAGTGTACTACAGTTAAGGCTCTTCTCAAAATGGCAGGTGAGTTTACTACAGTTAAGTCTCTTCTCAAAATGGCACGGTCTTCTCAAATATGAGTGTTACTACAGTTAAGTCTCTTCTCAAAATGGCAGGTGAGTGTTCTTCTCAATGGCAGTTAAGCTCTTCTCAAATGCAGGTGAGTGTACTACAGTTAAGTCTCTTCTCAAAATGGCAGGTGAGTTTACTACAGTTAAGTCTCTTCTCAAAAATGGCAGGTGAGTTTACTACAGTTAAGTTCTTTCAAAATGGCAGGTGAGTTTACTACAGTTAAGTCTCTCTCAAAACAGTTTACTAAGTCTCTTCTCAAAATGGCAGGTGAGTGTACTACAGTTAAGTCTCTTCTCAAAATGGCAGGTGAGTGTACTACAGTTAAGTCTCTTCTCAAAATGGCAGGTGAGTGTACTACAGTTATGTCTCTTCTCAAAATGGCAGGTGAGTGTACTACAGTTAAGTCTCTTCTCAAATGGCAGGTGGTTTACTCGTTAAGTCTCTTCTCAAAATGGCAGGTGAGTGTACTACAGTTAAGTCTCTTCTCAAAATGGCAGGTGAGTTTACTACAGTTAAGTCTCTTCTCAAAATGGCAGGTGAGTTTACTACAGTTAAGTCTCTTCTCAAAATGGCAGGTGAGTTTACTACAGTTAAGTCTCTTCTCAAAATGGCAGGTGAGTTTACTACAGTTAAGTCTCTTCTCAAAATGGCAGGTGAGTTTACTACAGTTAAGTCTCTTCTCAAAATGGCAGGTGAGTGTACTACAGTTAAGTCTCTTCAACTCCAACCTCTTGAACTCAAATGATTCCTGAACTCGTTTTATGCTCCATTCAGTTAACAACGTCTTATATAATTGTAGTGACCATAACTTTGAAATTTTCTCAATTCGAACAACATGATACCATCTTGAAAAAAAACTTCACTAAATTCTTTTCGCCTGGTTTTTTAATCTTAAGCATGCCAAAAAACTGCACTAAATAGCAGGGGATTCTTAGAATCTTTTTTTTTACGAAGTAGAAAGAAACCTATTTCTCCTTGACTATGGATGAACATATTTCCATATCGAAGTTGCAGACTGAAGATTGAACCCTTAGTACCTTGCTAATGAATAAAAGCATTTTCTTGATCGTTCAGATGTAAATTCAGTGGACGTGCACGGACAAACATTGCTACACGAAGTGGCACGTGAGTGGAATGTCGACGTTGCACAATTTCTCTTTCAACAGGGAATAATGATCGACGTGGCGGATAAATACGGGAGGACGCCTCTCATGGTGGCGGCTTCTTCTAATAACGTGGAAATGATGACATGGCTCGTCAATAACGGAGGTTTAAAACAAATTTCATTCACCTTTCAGTCTTTTAGAATTAACTGTTTTGAAATACGTACCTAGGATTCTTTTGAAAATCTGTATAATGAAATAATACGATCATATTCAGCTATAGAACAAAGGCAGAAAATCTTGAAGCTTAAAATACTAAGGTGTGCATTGAAAATTGAAAGTTCTTCAAAAACAAGTATTAGCAAAGCAAATTGTAAATTGTCATTACTAGTGAGAAAACATCCTTGTTTTACCATTTTATAGCGGACAAACGAAAGAAATCGAATGGAATCGAAGCGAAAGAACCGATTCATTATGCGGCCATGTTTGATGCATTGGATGCAGTGAAATTACTCATCTCAATGGATGTGTCTGCTGACCAACCAGACAACTTGTATCAAACACCACTCTTCATCGCTGCCAGAAACGGTATGCCTATGTGGTACCCACATTATTTTTAATTGAAACCAATGCAATTTTAGTTTTTCTGAAATTTAAATAAATTGACATGGTCATGACATACTCCCCGTCGTATTTCGATTCTTTGGTAACTTTGAAACAACATATTAAGTTCCCTTTGAAAATCGAATTAAGTAGAGGAGTGACTACAGTCCTTGATGTAAAAGTCATCGAGTATTAAGTTAAAATAAAATCATTTGAATAAATTTCCAACATTTCCAATATGAAATCATTTAAATACAATTGCAACAGGTGCGACAAGGGTGTGTTCATACTTGATGGAATGCGAACTACCAGTAGCCACCTACACCACCTATGGTTCTTCCCCCATTGAACAAATCGTCAGTAACATGCCGTCAGAAATCGCTCTCTTGGCTCTCGATCAGTTTGTGGTGGTCAGCAAAGAGAACCGTAACTCTCAGTATTATCTTGCCAACTTTGGGAAGAAAAAATGGCATGTCATTAACCAGAAGAGAGCGTCCACAATGGGGCGAGTGATTTATCCGACGGTCATCGAGGTAAGCGTCCTGTGTTGTGTTTCAATGTCCTCATTCGAGAGGGATTATTTACAAGTAGTCCTGTGACTGTATTCAAACGTTATTCTCACTTTACAGTTGACCGTCGCTAATTCTAATTTGAACAGAAGTCTAAGTAGTCACTGTAATATTAGGAACTCTAGGATTAACCAAAACCAAACACTTCCACAGTGCTCTGGAACCAAAATATCATTAAGCGAAGAATATGAATTTCTTTCTTTCAGAGCATCATCCGAAAGAAGGACTATGAGTTGATCACACATCCTTCCATCTTGCATTACATTCAACAATGCTCCTCCACCTACGGTGAAAAGTACATCTACACTAACGCCATTCTGAACGTACTATACACGGCGGTGTGGACGGGAGAGATCTCCTCACACAGTCTCTCTGAACGCAGTCACCAGCATGCGAAGGAGGGCGATTTCGCTTCTTCATATATCTTGTTATTGTTGGGTTTGGCTCTCTCCTTCATTCAAGCCATCATGGTCAGTCATATTTCTATTTTCAGCATGTAACGACATCATCAGGATTTTATTCACATTTTTTTAATAACACTGCGTAGTTTTTGCTATTCCAGCTTAAAAATATTTTAAATCACCAAATTTAGAACCCCCTTGCTAAGTTCAACTCTCGTCCGTTCATTCATTCCATATTTGAACACTTTTTCTCAATCCTAGATGTTTCGAGAGGTGAAATTTGACCAACATCATCAATCACGATTGATCGAAAATCGGTTGACCATGTTGGAGAAGAGATTAGAAGACGCTCATCCAAGATGGAGTTTGGAAAAAAATCTGATCCTCAATGAAAAAGAAGCTTGCATCAAAGAAAAGGTTTGTTCCTACCAACACATTACCACTACTGATTTGTTTAAAAACATGACCAAAGTCACAACAAATCCACTATTCACCAGATATGCATTCGCTTCTATTGATTGACTTTGCTTTCACACGGTGCAAAACCATCGTCTAAGTTAATATGTCTCTCTAGAGCCTTGACTGAGTTAGCCAGAGACCAACCGAAGTGAACATAACAGATTCCCCTGTACAAATAAATTGCTCTATACACGGTATAATACCGAAAAAAAAACAATTCATGTATAGTCTAGCATGGTAGACGACTAATTCAGACATGGTAAAAGATGGACAAATTATAGAAAGGACAAGTTGTATGTGGTTTATACAAACTGATTTAATCCGGTAACAATTATCATATTATCATTATAACACCCATGTTACTGTATTACACAAATTATAGACGATCTACTCTACGATTTATAATTCTACCTAGGTTTCGTATTGGTCCGATGGTTGGGTATATATTGACCTTGTCGCATTGATCATGACAGTGGTGTACGCTCTGTTGATCATACTTACCCAAGTCCTGCACGATCGCAAGAAGATTTTCACAGCAAGAATCTACTACTCTATTGTTCTGCTGTTCGTTGTGTGGATACGAATGAATCGATCATTACTCATCTTCCAATGGCTTGGTGCTTTCATCAATATGTTCGTCCTTTCTATCAAGTCCATCGTTCAATTCAGCTTCTTGTTCATGATTTTTTATATCCCATTCTCTGTTCTGCTGGCCGTGGCTTTTGGTGGAAATAAAAGTAAGTAGATATCGGCTTAATTGTGGTAGATATTGTACGAGACTTGAATTGAACGGGAAGTCTTTTAATTTAGGTGTCCGGGAATGGAAAATGCCGAACCTTTAGTGTACTAAGGATTTCCTTACAATACCCTTGGATATAAATTTTTGGGTGACGCCTTAACATTCCATTCCATTCGATTTCCAAATAGATTTGTGGGCAGATATTACTCATTTGGGCTATGCATGATGAAAATGAGGCTTTCTTAATGTTATCAAATAGATCTCTCTGAATAATAAAACAGTTCCTTGCGGTTTGTGCATCAAATACTGATGAAAATTCATATTTTGCTTTGTAGAAAAGATAGCAACAACGAGCGACAATTATAAGAACTTTAACGATGGAATGTACCAACTATTCTTGTTGACTGTTGTCAGTGATTACGATCTAGACACATTGGTGGGCATGAATAAGGCTAAAGCGCAAGTAGGCGTCGCTTTCTACATCATCATTGTGAGTGTCATTTTCTTGAACTTATACGTTGCATTGTTATCGGAGACTTTCGTTCGTGTGTACGGTAATGCGACCGCCATGTCGTTGGTGAGTAAAGCCAAGAAAATGTTGAGCATCGAAATCGCTTCAAGTCATTTGGAAGACGCAAGGGAAGACCATTTATATAAACAGTGCAACCCACTGGTAAGGAGATATGTATTTCATTCTTTGTCTATATTCTTATGAATCTGCGAAAAACAGTCCAATCTCATTTATTACGACATCAAATAAGACGCACAACGAGGGTTAGCGTAAGAGGTGATCATTTGATCCTGGCCCTATAGGCAGCTAGTAGAACCTATTAGACAACTCACATCTCATTTTTAAGGCCGGTTTCCTCGCGTAAAAATTAGCAAAAGCTTTTTGTCAATCGTTTTTACCTGTAGAAAAAATTACGTCATTAAAAAAGTTGAAAGAAGTTCAACTTTTTTAAACCGTTACGTCAGATTTGCCCAATGACCCTACAAAAACGTTAAAAAGTTTTCGTTCATTTCGCGCGAAAGTGGTGACCAGCATTTAAAAGCTCTTTTATTTACCACCTTATTAACGACAGATAGTTGCCCTTGACAACGAACAATTTGAGTCAACACAATCCACTAAAGCGATTGCCATCAACGCCAAGAAGCGGATTAAAGGTTTGGCACTCTCTTTGAGAGGGACCGGGTACGAGGCGACGACCATCAACAAAGACTTGAAGTCAACTCAACTCAAGGTGAGAGAAATTAATTACAATAAAACTTTTCAGTTAGTGACCTAAACAAACTTCTATCGGGCAAAATCATTGGAGAAATAACTCCTATTGAATCTTTGACTGTTCCATATTTCAAAGCTTGTTTCTGAAGTTCTTTTCATTGGACTGAAGTGTTGAGATCGTGCTTTTTATATTCAAGGTTTCTCTTGACTTTCTCATGAGCACTGCTTACTGCACCAGGCACCCTGCACCATATATATATTAATGATTCCTTTCTTTCAGTATAAAGAGTTTTCACAAGAGTACAGAGGGACCAACTGCGAGCTCCCTCAAGTCATGTTCTTAGCAAGAGAACAGTTCAACAATCCCTGGTTCAAAACCAAAGTGGCCAAAGAAAAACTGATGCAGAAAAAGACGAAAGCAATGATTGAAGTTCCCATTGCTTTTTCCAGAATGGGAGAAGCAATAGCTGACCATTTCAATCAGAGCTTATTGCCTTCAAAAAATCGAAATAAAAAACCTTAAGTTTTACTTAAAAGTTTCTCTTTTAAAAAGTTTTATATTATTGAACGTTTTATGTTAAGAAATTTTCCATAGATTTTTATAGAAAGAATGAAAAAAACCTAGAATTGAGTTAATTTCCCCTCATCGAGCTTGTTTTCTATAATAAATTCTTTAGGTAAGAAAATTCGTAGTCTATGAGAAGGGCGTTAAATTTCGCACATCTAGTTGGAAATGAGCCGCATTTCTTTTACAAACGCACTGACAATTATGTTGTTTTTTCAGGAATAAATGAACAAAAATAATAAAGAAATAAAGTGAAGAGGGGATGTATTTCCACAAGTACAAAAGCGAAGCGGATGCTATCCTTCTGAGAGAACAACAAGAAGAAGATGGAAGCGCAATCAACAAAACTACCAAAGAAACGGAGGATAGTTTCAACTTATCATTTGATATTCATGAGGAGCAAAGCGAAGAATCTTTCGATGAGAGTCAAGGTAAAATGTCCCTTCCATTAGAGGGGCCTGGGAAGTTTATGTATGTGTGTATTTCATAAGACGGAGAAGGTCAGCTTAAGATTTGTCTGATACTGATCAACTGAGGACTTTTACTGAAGACACTTTTACCGGCCTCCATTATTTGGGTCCAAACTGTGGTTTATCACAAATCGCTTAAGCCACTCCGCCATCCTCGAAAGTGCATAAACTCGATCATGCTTCTCAGGGAGGTCTCAGTCTGCATAACCAATTATTCAAGATATCTCAAGAAACAAACAGAGAGATCATTAAACTTTACGAAATTTCCTTCATAGAGGACCTGGATCAGTTGATTGGGCGGCGCTACATGAAGTGTGGAGCGAATGGTATTGCACAGTTGAGTGAGAAGTTATTGAATGAAGACAACAAAGAGAATGACATCCCTATCTTGAAGTATTTCGCTCAACTTCACATGAAGAATTCTTTCTCTTTTGAATTCATCGGTGGATTACTGGAAGGACAAGCAGGTAATATATACATATATACAGAGGGGAGTTGTATGTGGGTTGCAAAATGAAATGATTTTTTGACAAGCTTGTTATACGGGAAAATCCATTAAAAGAGGTGGCCTTACAACCATGACGAGTCCATATGGTGGTATTTTATCCCAAGAGAACATCCAAAAATCGTCATATCAACAGAAAAGGGTAATGATTCCGTTCAGACTTTGCCCTTTTAATAAAGTTTTGCGTCATCATTAATACAACCTTTCTTTGCAGATGTGAACATGCGTGACGAATACGGACAAAGCCTTTTACACGAAGTGGTTCGTGAGTGGCACACTGACGTCGCTCAGTTCCTCTACAACAGAAAGATCAACATTCATCAAACTGATCGCTACGGGCGGACGCCCCTGATGGTGGCGGCAGCTAGTGATAACGATCTGATGGTGAAATGGCTCCTTCAACGCGGTGGTATGAACTATTGAAATATTATCATTTTTGATAACTTTCTTTTCAACACGTCAAATGGCAATTTGTAGAGCTACTAATTTACTTATATAAATTTTTACTTTTTTGGAGCTATAAACGGCTGGAGGACTGACCTCTACCGGACTTGCTTTGGACAAAGGTCTAATAATAACATGGCCCAATCTCATAACTGTTTACTCGAAAAGAATCCCAACCACCCGACCACAACCTTCTTTCGGCTTCTTTCTTCAGCGTGTAGAAAAGGCTCAAACAAACAACCACTTAATGAATTCTTCTATCATTTTACAGCAAAAGTTTCCGTTAAATGTAAGAGACCAGAGAGATACGAAGCGATTCATTACGCAGCGGCTTTCGACGCACCCAAATCTCTAAAAGTGTTGATACAACATGGTGTGCATCCTGATCGACGAAATGCTTTCCAAGAAACACCTCTCTTCATTGCCGCCAATACTGGTAAGATTTTAATTATTTGATTGCTTATCAAAGTTACGATTGAACTTATTAACATCCGTAATGCACACTTCTCAGAAGAAAGAGGTTGAAACATGTGTCAGTTATGTGAACACCGAGGCTATTGATTCTTCAATGGCATGAAATAAAGATATCTAGGAAAAAATTTAAAATTTCTAATAATGAAACTTTAGCGAATTTATCAAGCAAAAGACTTCATTTCAAAGAATAAAAATTTGAAAACGGTGTAAAGGAATTTAGTTTGATTTCCAATTTTGACCAAATGTGAAAGTTTCCACCTTTACCATAACCATCTCTTGAACACCAGGTTCAGTTCGTACATGCAAGTACCTGTTGGAGAAAGAACTGCCAGCTTGTACGTACACAAGTTATGGAGCCACTCCGCTTGAAATGATCTGTGCTAAGATGCCGCTCGACATCGCTCTCAAAGCACTCGATCAGTGTTTCTTGGCCAATCAAAAAGCAAACACCAATATGGTTTATTTGTCATCTCTGACTAAAAAACGTTGGCGACAGTTGTCCGAACTTAACAATGTTCCCATGGAAAAACCGACAACTCGTCCCGTGCTAGAGGTGAGAGAATTCCGATTTATTTCTTGGAATTTTTGTGTTTATCAAATCAAAAATCTCTTAAACATTTTACACAAGCCCAATCTCCGAGTCTTCTGATTTTCAGCGCTTTTGTCAAAATTCAGTCATTTTTGTTGACATCATTTTTTAATGCTTCTAGGTGTCTAAACTTTATGTTATATTTTTTTGCCAACCGCACGAGACCTTATTTTTTGACTTGCTTAACCTGTGAAGCTAGATTTCAATCAGTTTCGCTTAGATGCGACACACATCTTCCCAAGTAGGAGACTCTGCCTTCAACCTGGCCTAAAATAAAGTAAAAAGTATTTCTTCAACTTGTAGACCATAGTGGAGAAGAACGACTTCGGATTGATCGAACATCACGTGATACAAGAATACATTAGACAAATGTCACGTGTGTTCGGTGATTTTCACATCACCATCAACCTTCTGTTCAACATCGTCTACACGTTGGTGTGGACCATCGAATGTTCCTTACTCAACCTCAACAATCAAGCAGAAGACAAGAACGATGCATTTCGCATCGGAAAAATGGTATTGACCGTCATTGGCTTGTTGATGACTGTCCTGCTAACTATCAAGGTACGAAACCCGATGTTGCTTCTTAAAGTAGGTAGCTCTGATTGGACGAGATCATAGTTGCACAGAGACTATGAAACGACTTTAAAAAACATTTTGGGACTACTGGACCTGCTTTATAGGATTAAAGTTACGCCATTAGCACAGATTTAGTTTTAGTCCCTCTAAAATAACACGAGCGTTCTAAGATTTGGTATAGAGCACGCACTAACTACAAAACGTTTGAACATTTTCAGTTGAAGTGGGAATACAATGCAGACCACGTGTTATGGAAAAAGCATAGGATGGCGGCCGAACAGGCGTTAACAAGGCGGTTCGATCATTGTCACCCTTCATGGGAGAAAGAGAAGATGTTACTGATCAATGAGATGGAACAGATAGAAGATGACAAACCATTGTTTTGGTCTGACAGATGGGTAAGTGACAAATGCTCTGTCATCAACAGGTTTGAGGCTGATTCTGCTGTTCTAAAGCTTTCGCTGGAAAGATTTGTATACAGAAAAAGTGTTTCTGCAAAGACTTTCTCTACACGAGTGAATGCGTGAATGAATGAACTGATATGTTCTCAGGTAATAAGAACGAAATACTCTTCATAAGATAGAGCCCTCCGAATGTACTCCGTGCAGACACTGCAAGTTTAACAGACGCGAACTGCAAAGCCATGACGTATACCATGACACTCGAACGGCACTGGGAGAGCGATGCTCACGCGAGGCCGAACCTTATAAGTGCCAAAGCACGTCACGATACCTGTCTAATGTACCCACTCTTGAATCAGTACCCGATTCCCCTCACGTGGCATGGGTTGACCCGGGCGAAGGTATCACTCGCAAAGTGAATCGTATAGAAACGGTGTGTATTAAACTCAGGCCTCCCATGCGGGAGTCGAGGATGATAACCACTATACCACTATGTCTATACTCTTCAGAAGATAGCCAAATAATCAACGACTTTAAGTACTGTTGTCAATCGGCTTAACAGAATATGTTAGAATAAGAAGAACACCTGATGGGTAATTATTTCTGTTGTATTGATTAATATGTTCTCAAATTGTTCAGGTTTGGATAGAAATATTGACGTTACTAACATCTTATCTTCACGTGTTCGTCAACATCCTATGGTTCGCTAATCCCAGTCACGTGATGAAAGTCATCAACGTTTATTACAATGTGTTGTTCCTGGTCATTGTATGGCTTCACTCGAACAGAAGTTTGGTCTTCTCGCCCTCCATTGGTCCTTTCATCACTATCCTGGTGTATTCGACCAAGGCTGTGGTGCAGTTCGCTTTCTTGTTCGCTGAATTCTTCATCCCGTTCGTTTGTGGTTTTTATGTCATGTTCGGTGGTGTTCGAAAACGTAAGTTAATCAATGGACAGAACCCTGGTAGAGTGGGTTTTTAATAGTGAGGTACCTATGGAATTTTCCTAACAAATTGTAGCAAAAAGGAAACTGAGAGATAATCAGAGGAATGTAAAGAGATGGAAAAACAGCTTCTTGTAAACAATGGAAAAACGGCTCGTCATATACCAGGTCTCTTGCCCTTAAGGGAGTTTATGTCGAGTAAATAGGTTTCTTTTGTTGTCGCTATAAAAAATCTGCATAATTAGCGTGTTGTGACAAAATTCTTTTGTTTCAAGCCTGATTATGCGCAAACTTTTAGGGCCTATATTTTGGGTACACCTCTCCTATACGTAAAGGTACCTATATCTTCTTGCTCAGAATTTCCTAGCGATTCTTTTGATATAACCGCATTATGACCGCATCATTATATTGAAAGCTAGAGCGCGAGAAAATTATAACTTCATCTTGATTTTACTCGAATTCTGCCAGTTTTACAAGAACCAATTTAATATCATTGCGTTAAGAATTTCTTTTGCTATACATTAGTAAAAATAATGCTCCTTATTCTTAAAAATTGAACTAGTAATCGGCAAAAAAGGAAACACAAATTTTCATTTTTATCGTCAAATCATGTAGAAACCGTCCGATTTGTATGGCGAGCCGTCTTTTCTGGACTTTCATTTAATGACCTAATCAACTTTTTTACAATAGAATTTTCAATAGAAGTGATCGTTGAACTTTGAGTAATCAGAAAAGCTGTTTTTCCATCTCTTTACATTCCTCTGAGATAATCAAATCAAGCTAATTTTTAGTTAGTCAAAATGATCTTTAAAAGAAGCCTGTCCGGATCGCAAAACACTAATGTTGTAATCCGAGAAACGATGGGTGATTTTCAACCACCTGTCTAGAAACTATAAGAAGCAACATCATTACGACTTACAATTTTCCACCACAGCACCAACAGGTAGCAAGTACGAATACACAGGTGAATACCACTACTTCAATGACGTCATCTATCAATTGTATTTGTTGACCAACGTTAGTGATTACGTCATCAGTGATTTGAAAGCCATCGACAAATTTTTCGCGGAGCTTTTCATCTTCATTTACTTCATCTTGGTGAGTATCATTTGCATGAACATCTACATCGCACTGTTGACGCAAGTCTTCGCTGATTCCATCTCTACTGCGGTGGCAGTCTCCTCGTTGAGCAAGACACGCTCCATGCTGGTGTTGACTTGGATGTTGCCATCCCTACATATCAAAATGGAAAAACATTTGATCACTTACTGTTCACCACTTCTAGTAAGTAATAGGGGAACTAATAATTATGAATCAATGATAGGAACTCCTCAAATTAATTGTGCAAAATCATTTTTAAGTTTGTTCCAACAGATGTTGACAGCCCACATATTTTGATGCTCTGCTCTTGAAGGAAAACAAGCTAGATGCTGAATGGACCTACCTGATGATGAAAGTTAGATAGCAATGCAAGGAGAAAAATGAAAAAAATCAGTCAGAAAACATAGCGTTTAGCGAAAATGCATAACGCAAGAAATTCATCATTGATTGGTGGTGGGGGGAGAGGGAAGGGTTGTAGGGAAAAAATAAATAGAAAGTTCTGGTCGCAAAAATCAGTTTTATTGACAATTGAATCATGCTCGATGGTGAGCATTGTTATCAATAATGTTTTCGTGTGAAAAACAAAGAAATATAAGGAAAAAATCCAATGAAAATCTGCAAAAACAGCGATTTCCGGAATTTTCAAACGGGAAAAATTTTTTCTCAAAAATCAAACTCGGCCATGTTTTGAGCATTGCGAATACGCATCTTTCTGCAAAAAATCAGAAAAAACTAAAAATAAAAAACTCGAGAAAATGTCAAAAAACCGGTTTTTCCGGCATATTTCCGGCATTTTCGGCCAGAAAAAAATGTTTTTCGAAAATCGGGCTCCGTCACATTTTAGGTATTGTCATATTGCGTCAGTGTGCAAAATTTCATAAAAAAATATTAGTACAGCTCGAGAAATTCAAGAAAAATAAAGGTTGAAAGGGCGAAAATAGGTTGTTCCGGCGACTTTTAACCCTTTAAGTGCCGATGTCGTATATATACGACATGGGCTATATAGGAGGGCGAAGCCCTCCTGTAATGCCCAGTTTGATTTAGAAATCGTTATTTTTGGTCGAACTCGTAGGAATTAGATTGTCCTTTATGGTCAAGCAAAAAAAATTTCAAAAGTGAGTCTTTCCAGCGAGATTTTAAGCGAAAAAGTCAAAAAAATGCAAAAAATTGACAAAATTCACTTTTTTTAGATTCTGACCGTTTTTTGACTATTTTTGGTCAACGAGTGATCCAAGAACCTCCAAATTTGGCCCTGTTTTACTTTATTCTGTCTTCTAGTGAGTCGATTTGAAGTTTTACCACTGGGCACCTTTCCATCAGTTCAGTCAGGTCCGCGCAGCGGGCCTGACTGCTTTAATTCCCTAACCTACCCCCCCCCTTGGCCGCCGCCCACCACGCCCTTCCTAAATCGGGCGGCGCCGAAGGCGCCCAAAAGAAAGAGGAGACTCTAAGCTATCCAACGAGCTATATACGAGCTTCTAATTCATTCTAGATCAGAAGTTATAAGCCCTTAAAGTTTGAACTAGCAATTTTTAAAAAAAAACTTAGAAAAAAGGACCCTGGCACTCAAAGGGTTAAAATAGTTCCGGCTTCAAAAATAAATTTTATTGAAAATTGAAACATGCTTGATGGTGGGCATTGCTATTAATAATGTTTTTGAATGAAAAAACAACCAATTATAAGGAAAAAGTCCAATGAAAATCTAGAAAAACGGCGATTTCCGGCATATTTCAGGCATTTTCTGCCGGAAAAATTTTTTTCTCAAAAATCGGACTCGGCCATGTTTTGAGCATTATTAATAAGCATCTTTGAGCAAAAAATCAGAAAAAACTAATGATAAAATCTCGAGAAAATGCCAAAAAAACAGTTTTTCCGGCATATTTCCGGCATTTTCGGCCGGAAATGATTTTTTTTCGAAAATTGGGCTCCGTCACATTTTGGGCATCGCCATTTTGCATCATTGTGCCAAAAATCAGAAAAAACTAATGAGCCAATCCTGAGAAAAGCTGGTAACAGACGGACGGACGAACGGACGAACGGACGGACAGAGGTTAATTTATAGGACCTCCAGGTAGGTCCAAAAAGATATATGTATTCAAAAGTAATACCTCGTTGATTTTATGGCTTCAAATTCTTTCTCATCTTATCCTTATCATCTTATATTAAAGCCGAACTAAATTAGGGTCCATGATTAATATACACATATATAATAACCCTGGAGGAAAAAAGTCTCAAAAGTATAATCGTTATGAAACAGTTTCAACGAGCAGTTACCTTACTGTATCTCTTGTTACCATAGAAACCGTTCAAGTACAACGACGATGACAGTTTTGATGAGGAGCCTTCCATCTCAGATGTGTTGAACAGCACCAGTATTGAAGTCAAAAGGTTGACCAAACAGATGAAAGAGTTTACTGAAGCACAACAAGAAATCCAGAAGGATCTAGACTTCGCTATCAAACATGTAAGTTGAATCCTACTCAAGAAAAAGAACTGCCAACGTTGAATAGATATTTCTCACCAAATCTGAGGAAGTTACTTGAAAAGAAAATTTCGAAGCAAAAATGCTTTTAACGGAAAAGCAAAGTCAGAAAAATGTTTTTCACATTCCAACATCATTCTGGAATTTATCTTTTTCGTCATAGTAACCCTGTACCCGCCAGCATAAAAACAGAATTATTTCATGCTGGTTAACACTTTGATCATGTCTTTGTTCATTCTTAACAGTTCGAGGAGTTTCTGAAGAAGAATCCTACGTCTCGAATGCGAAAGTTGACGCGAGAAGCCAAAGCCATGAATGAATATTTATCGTCTTATTGGTATGATGTCGGACATCGTGTCCGAACTTTCATCAATGAAAAGAAACCATGAATAACCAAACAAACATTGTAAATACTGAAACATTTAAAGGCTATCATCCAAAGTTGTTTTCATTTATAAGTTGATAAAGCATGAAAACAATTTTCGTTGAACGCAGGAAAAAACTTTATGACTCACCGATGTATCAGAAGAAACCTTCAACCATTGAAACAACACCAATCAATGAGGAGTTGAACGTCAAATCGTCCGAATTTTTGTACTAAACGTGAAAAAAGAGAAAATATATTACTGAATGTTGTTTATATTTTGCTTTACAATCAGGTTCTTCCAGCCACGGTTTTTACATTGAGTAGCTAGTTCATGTTTCAGAGATGAGAATACAACTTTGATTCACTTACAAAAGAACGACAACAGAACTTACAGATTTTGCAAGAAACCCTAAGACCAAACCATTTGATTGTCTCTTTTAATCCATTATACTTTGTGACTTTTTTCTAAAACTAAATCATGTGGAAATTATCATTATTATTCGGGTCTTAAAGTCACCAATAAAAAGGGCAAGTGGTGACAAAACTGAGGAATAAAGATCTCAGGAGGTTTTGTCACTATCAGCTGACTCTGCTAGATTTATACTCAAAAATCTCACGATTTAGCCAAAATGTTACAAATAAAACCTTAGCAATCTCACTTTCCTAATTCTTTTTTATCTTGATTTTTTCAAAATCAAATGGAAAATTCGGTATTTTTTAAAAATCTTTACCCGCAAATGGACGTCATTTATAAATGAACGAAAAAGGTTTGAAGATTTTACCAATCAATGGTGCTTCAAAGTCCCACAAGGAGCCTTCAGTAAACTATTTCAGACACCTTCACTTTGTATAAGAAAATGCAGATTTTGTGTTTATAGGTTTAAGCGATAAAACCAAATTACTTTTTCATCTTTGTGTTTATAAATTTTCAGGCAAAATTCATTTATCGACATTTTTTAAAATGAATATCAACACTTCTATTCAAAAGGTTTGACAAGAAAATACAGAAAAAAGCGGGTTTTCCGAGAAACAAATGTCAATGCGTCAAATTAAATATTGTCATTTTTACAAATAATCTCTATTTGTTTTCGTCAAGCAAAGAGCACCATTAAATATATAAAACATTCCAAATTGTTTAAATGGCGAGCCCAGCAGCCAAGAGGCTAAGCCAACATGTCTCGAAGAGTCATTCTATGAACGTTCAGTTTAGAATCGATAAACGATGTCCAAAGTCACTCTTAACTTCTCGTTCATCCATCAAATTTTTGGTTTAAACTGCATACAAATGACGTCATTCCGTCGAATAGTGGCATATTCATGGACTGCAATAGGTGTCACTAAGGACTTCATCATGATATTTTCAAAGGAGACATCAGTAGTGAGAAAGACACCCTTCAATTTAGTGTTCTCGTGCATTTGGACGTCACATGGTTCGTTCTCTGATGACAACAAGAAACGAAGGAAGCGTTCACGTGCTAATGATGACGTCATCTTCTTTTGTTCTTCAGATGGTGATTGTGGTAGTGATGTCTTTTTCTCTTCATCAACTTCCATTTTTTTCTTATTTTTCAACTTTATTTATTAACCTGGAAAAAAAAACGAAAAATAAGTTGAGATACACCAAAAATAAGTGATTTAAGGGGAAGGGGTTTTTCACGCTCTATCGTTTTTGTAAGTGTCAGGTAGTAAGAAAAAATACCAATAAGGTGATTTCTGCATTGTTCTGTCTGCATCATATGATAAGGTTACGAGTATATCCCGAGTATATTAACAAAATATTCAAATTGTTGTATACAAATTTATCAAAAATATCATAATTATACAAATTCCACTAAATACATGAACTAAAATGATACAGTAACAGAAAACAACTAAGATGGTATATCAGACATAACAACTGTGTTGCGATGTGTAACAAAATCATACGACATCCACTAATATTTGAAAAATGCGTTAAAAGCGCTAATTGAGAAAATGAAGGCTGAAAATCAACGTTAAACGCATACGAGATTTAAAGAAAAAATAAATATGTAAACCAAACAAAGCACCAGATCGTTTAGTGAGTGAATGAATTAAAGCATTTTCAACGATAATCTTCGTGCACCTTGACATGGATGCGTGAGAAGTAAGTGTTGACTGGAAGGTTGAAAGAGTTGATCGCCTGAAACGAAATGTTATGACAAATTATTTGATAGTCCAAAGATAAGGTTAAGGGCATAATGAATTTTTCATATTTGTAGTGTATAAAATGTGTTTTTCTGACTTATGTAACCAACAAAACTATGGCATGTTATACATTTTCTGTTAAGCCAACTATTCTTGAATCTGAAAATTTTAAAATTGCAATTATTAAATTTGATGAAGAAGAAAGTGAAAACTTTCGCGAAATAATTCAACAAGTATGTCAATTTTGAGAAACATTTTGAAAATTTTTGTACAAAAGCAGTCATAACTTTTCATACATTAATTTAGAAAAATTTTCCGAAAGTTTTTAAATACAATCTTTTGCAGACAATTAAGGACTCTGGACAATTTTTCGATTTTACACCAACTTAAATCACAATTTCTGCATTTTAAAAAGATTAATGTATAACTTTTTTTATATGTCCTGTTAAACCTATCTTTTTAGAATTTAAAAAGTTTTTCGAAGAAGAGTATTTCACCTTTCAAAGCACCCTAATCTCGGTAAAAATCAAACATTTTGGATTTTTTTTTGGTTCAGGTTATGTATCTATTTAGTATCTAAAAATACAATTTCGGGATATTTTTGTGGAAGTATCTTTCCTTTAAAATCTCTAAAAAACCTCATTTTTGGCAATTTTCTCCACTAAATTTCCATACAAAAACAGCTATAACTTGGGATGTAGCCAAATAGAAAATTTTTCCGAAAAAATCTAAATAAAGAAATTATTTTGAAACAATAAAATGATTTCCCCAAGGAGATTAGGCTTTTTTGTGAAAAGTATGAATAGCGTCGTTTTGACGTTTTATTAAGGTCCACGCCACACTTATTCCTTAATTACTCGTAATGTAATTACTTAAACCCTTTAACTGCCGTTCGTATTTTTTACGGGAAAAAAAGAAGGTTCGACCTATTTGCCAGATGTCGGCATATGCCGACATGGGCAAAAGGTAGCGAATTTGACTTCATTTTCTGAATAATATATGAAGTATCAGCCGAGGACTATAATTTTGAGTTGAACATTGTTGAATAGTTATTTTTCAACATAGAAAAGTTTTTAACTATTATCCTTTTTCATTTCAAACCATCTAATACAAAATCTTTGTAGAAGTGTTAAATTTTGCGGCAAAGGAATGGAAAGTGCCCATTTCGGCAAATCCCAACATCAAAATCATTTTTTCAAAAGCATGTCAAAGAAGCGAAAACCTAAGGTTTTATGTTCAAACTCTGAAATTGATTTTTCACTATGACCAGAGCCCTTAAAAAAATTGAAACAAAAAGGTTAATCCATTAAAACTAAGCACTTTTTGTAATAGATGGTCATATAACATTTTTTAACGTCGTTTTAAGGTTCATAACGTCATTTTTGTAATTAAATTGCTAATCACTCTTGATTGAATAAATTCACAAACAGCTTATAAAGACAGTTTCTTGTTAAAAGTGTAAAGGGATTCAAAACACAAGTTTTATCTTCAAATCTCATAACCGATCTTCTGACTATGGTCAGAGCCCTTAAGGTCAGGTAAAGGCTCTCCGTTGTACGATCTCTTGATATAAAATTGCTCTCTTTTTTAGAAAGTGCAGGAAGCCCCCCCTTATGGAACTTTGCCAAAGCCATGGCCCATAGAAAGTACAAGGAATAGTAAACACTATTTGTCAGAGGGTACAAAAAAGCTTATGGTAGTTTATCGAGAGCATTTCGTGACGTTCATTTTATTGCCTGGTCCGTTCTACTTGAAGGGTGTCGCGAACGCGATATTGCTTGTAGAACATTGGAACAATGACTCAGCAAATTCATGAAAATGCGCATGTAAACATTCTTTTAATTGAGGACATTCAATAAATGACTCAGTGCATGAGCTCTGTACATAATTTCTAGAATCGAACTTTTGAGATAATCTTACTTAGGGTATATAAGTGTAGGGTATAGTGTTACAATTACGAATGCACAGTTACGAATTTATATTTATATTTTACGAATTTATATTTATATTTTACGAATATACGCATTTACGAGTTACGCTAGTCCAATTGATATCCGTCGCAAAATTCGTCAACGATTATGTAAATGAAATGGACGGACCTTAACAGGGAGCAAGCATTCCAAACTGCTTCGTAAAAGTTAACACGTACCTTTTTAGCTATACAAGTCTCTTTCTGTGTGATGCATGCAATCATCCATTGCCTGAAAGAAGGGTCATTTTACTTTTAAGAAAAAAAGATCTTCTAAATTGATGATTTTCTATTTCCTTTTTCTCTAAGCTCTCTCTACGATTATTTCATTGGAGAAATCAAAAACTACATCATTGCTTCTCATGATCGCAATAGACACAGATCATTTTCTGAAAATATTTGAATACGTTGCATTGCGACGTCTCTTCGTTAGCTTGAGAACAATGAGAAAAGTTAGAAGGAAACAGATTTTGGTGAGAAATTGAGCCCCAAAAAATCGAAGTCGCTGCACGCTTGATAGGCTTTGTAGATTTAGAACGCCATGATTGCGCATATCAACAACAAAGCATACAAACCAACGTGTACCTTACACTAAAAGAATATAAACCAGAAGAAGTGGAGCTCAATGAAAAAGAAAAAGAAAAGGATTAAGACAACGAACCTTTTCTCTGGTGCTCCTCGTCCTGTAACAAAAAAGCAAGATAGTGGTCATTAAAATGAAGCATGGTCTCCGTTATTCAAACTCAAACAAACTTGGAAGTTATTCGAACTAAGATGACTCTCTTCACCTCTCCTTACTTAACTGAGGTCAAAACTCTTTCAGTCATTCGCAAATCCACTAATTTAAAGCCAAGTCTGATCTTCTCTGAAAATTCGATGGTGCATCATTTAATAAAAACCTTTTACTCCTGCTAGCAGAGTCAGTTTGAGAGGGAACTTTTTAGTGGCATCTTAAGGACACTTCAAAGACATTGTATGTTGTATCACGAAAAGAAGGTAGTATGCATACGCGAGAGTATTTCTTTTTGTGATTCTGGATGAAGGAAAACTCGTTCATCGGCTACCGTTAATGCTACATAATGATGCGTCGTATCGTCATAACACAACACGACCAAACTGCCAATGTCCAAACTGAAACGAGACAAAAGATGTCAAGCTCATTAATAGGGAAGTAAATACTACATACTAGTACTACTACTAGCTCGATCGGGAAGAGTCTTACGAATTTGGAAAGAAACTTCCCGCAGAGGAAGAATAAGCTGTTTCGGATAATTCAGGAAAATACTTCACCATTCATCACCGGGAAGTCAAAACTGCTACGCTGAAGGGAAAAACTCGGACATCGATTTAAAAGCATTGAGGCGGGGACTGACAATGGAGGGTCAAGGTGAACTTACTCTCGAAAATCGATCTTTTCAACAGGCTTAGTGGACGTGCGAACAACCTTCTGAGCTTTGGGACTTGCTGAAATGACTGAAAAGGAGAAGCAAATATAATAATTATTGAGTGAAAAATTAGTTATGCCAGGGATGTTCGACTGCGAAAACAATAACAAATGTTCTTTAGAAACTGAAGCCATCAAATTTTCAATTAGAGCTCTTCAACATAGTACACATTTAATAATTACCATCGGATCTAGTATTCGCAGAAAAATACCTTTTAAATTAAACAGCACTAATTCAACCGACCTTTTTCTTTGTCCTGATTTTCTTTCTTTTCTTTCTCTGCAAGAGTTTCTTTCATCTTAGCATTTTCATTTTCAAGCACTTTGATTTTCTCCATGAGTTGATCCAGTTCTAACGCATCAAGCCCTTCCCTGAAAAAGAAAGAAAATCAAGTGAAATAACATGTTATTCTTTAAAGGTTACACCATCAAACATTTTTTTTCATAAATCAAATCAAATCATTCATACCCTGGATGAAAGTCCATGACCATGATGGTATCTCGCCTCTAATCTTTTAATGACCGAATGAATGAATGAAATTTAAACGTTCGAACTTGTCGCATTGTGGTGTCTTCAATTTCAAGATAAAGACGTCACGACGTCACTTTTTATAGAGAAGTTTTCAAATTAAAAGGATCGGCTCATGGCGTGATTTAAGTCTAGAAATGAGGTCCATTGTAACAATTATCATTATTGATACGCCATGTATTTGATTTTAATATGAAAATTGAAATATCAAGCGTCATTTTTCATTTTTGTATTGGTCGACCTGTTAATTTTACAGTGCGACTACAGTTTTCGGTGCTATTTTTTCACCCATCTTTTCTGTTTGTCCCAGGTAGAGGCTGCAAAAAAAAA
The DNA here is from genome assembly GCF_902728285.1 of Clytia hemisphaerica. NCBI lineage: Eukaryota > Metazoa > Cnidaria > Hydrozoa > Leptothecata > Clytiidae > Clytia > Clytia hemisphaerica. Next base: position 870,461 of record NW_027104297.1, on the reverse strand, counting down.
TTAAAAACCTCAAGACCAAACTATGTAGGCTAAGCGAAATATATATTATTGCATAAATACTTGGATGAACTTTTCTTTACAAGACCTGAGAAAATGCGAAAAAAAGACTTACTCGATGGACGATGACATGGATTCTTTAACAGCTGCATTGATGGTGCTTTCCGACTTTCCAATTTGTTCCAACGATCGTTGTTTCTCTACTTCACTCTCCAACAACATCTCGGCTTTCGCTTTCTCCAAACCCTCGTCATACTGAGTTTTCAGTTCTTGCATTACTCGAAGTTTCTCTTCTTTCAAACTTTCCATTTGTTCGTTCAGTTCTGCAACAGTGTTCTCAATCTCTTTCTTGCTATCTTGAAGTTTATTGACTTCACTTTCCAAACTACTGTACGCTTCTTTGTGTACACCGATTTCATTGTTCAGAGAACTATTTCGATTTTTATGCGACTGCAAATCTTTTTCACAGGATGCTAGCTTGGAAGCCAATTCTTTGATTTGAGCGTCTTTATCCTTCTTGATTTTGTTGAAGACGGCGTTGAAATTGGTTTGTTTTTGAGCTTCTAAAGAGTCTTTCATCATGAGCACTTGTGATAGTTCTTGTTCTTTTTCCGTTAACTTTTTCTTCAGTTCTTTATTTTGGGTGGTGACAGAAGAAACATGAGATAAATGTTCATCGATACTTTGTTGTGTGGAGTCGGAGTTTTCTGCGATTTGCGTTCTTAATGTTCCGTTCTCTTGGCGTAAAGTTTCTAATTGCAACGCAACGTCTTTTAGTTCTTCCGTTACGTTTTGCTTATCTTTTTCTAAATCATCGAAATTTTCTTGTCTTTTACTACACTCGTGTTGGAGAAGTTCGATTTGTTGAATATACTGGGTGTCTTTTGAGGAAGATTCTTGCTGTAACTGTTCGTATAACTCTCTCAGTCTTTTGGTTTCTGATTGAAGTTCGCTTATTTGACATTCGTTGTCTTCCTTCAGTTTCGAAAGTTCTTTATTATCCGATTGAAGAAATTCTATTGTTTGTCGATGTTTTTCATTTTCTTCTTTGTGTTTATCAGACATTTCTTCCCTGGAAGAATTCAAAGTTTCGATGTCCTTTGTATATTCCTCAATTTCGTGTTCGAGGCTTTCGATTTGCGTGTGATGGTCAGATTTCATGTCTGATATCAAGTTTTCAAGCGAAGCGATTTTTTCAATTTTATTCGATATGCACCTAAAGAAAGTTTCTCTTACAGTTTTCAAATTCGAACTGACAAATTCTGTTGAAGCTTTGGCCTCTTCTTTTGCAGTCGCAAGTTTTTCTTTGAGTTCGAGGATAGTGTTATACGTGACTTTCAACAAGTCACCTGATGTTGCGAGTTTGTTATTGATTTCGACAGAACGAATAGCTTCAGACAACGACCGACAACTGTTCTGACTGCTATTCTTATCATCAGTCACAGATAAACGAGACGCCTGACGTTCAAAGTTAGGTAACGAGAAAACGTCCTCCTTCACAACATGAGGAACGGACTGAGGGCTCAAACTTTGACTGCAACGCCAGTTCTTTCCCGAGGATGAAGTCTTGATAGCGATGGGTGAAGATGAAGACTTGCCAGAGCTGGACTTGCCAGAACTCGATCGAACGCTAGACGGTGATGCGATGATAGGTGAGGAGACACCAGGTGAGGGCGATGTGAAGTCCAACTCTGCACTGTGGAACATCAACGCTTCACTATCACTCGATCCCACCAACATCTTCTCTTTAGATAACGAACTTAACGAGCCAGCTTCAAAAGTCGCAGCCCCGTCAATGACGTCATCATCTTGACTGGACGCGGAACCGACTTGGAATTGAACACTGCCAGGAAAAGAAAGATCGACGACGTCACCACGAGATATTTCACGATGAAGAACACTCATCGTCAACTGGTTGTTATCCACATGTGCTTTCTCACGGAAGTTGACCGTCTCCTCCAGTGTTTTGTTGGAGCGTGGATCGACGAACTTTGTGAGACTGCTTTGTGAGAGACACGTCTGAATGACCAACGATGATTCCATATCACCGAGATGGAGCTCAGACATGAGTTCAGGTGCAGTTTCTTGAAGCAATCGAATGTCGTCTACTGAAATGTCTGGTAAATGTTCATCGCATGATACTGGTGGATCCTCCTATCAATTAGAAAGAAAACGGGTACATATGTAATCGGCAATTCTAAAAACTAAAATCATTGTTGAAATCGAAAATTTAATTTGATTGAGTATGAAAGATTTAAAAGTTCACTTCCCGGAGCTGTAAAGAACATAATGTGTATGAACTCACCGCGAAAGGCAAAGGTTGTCGGTCCAAACCAGGGAACAAGTTCTTCACAAAGTGGTTTCCTATAGTTAAAGAATTGAAAAAAAAATGTTTATGCTAGGAAAATAAGCCTTTATAAAAATATACTACCTTGTGATAACGGGGAATGGCCAATACAAGCACGACATCCGACGATATAAATAAACTTTAGGTGTGTTGGATAAATGTAAACCAATATGTCAAATGAAAATTACCAAAAACTGTTGTGAACATTTCTCGTTTCCTCAATTCTTCTGTGCGTGCATTGATGGCGCTCTCCGAAACGCTCTTTGACCACTGAAACCACACAAATGAAAAGCATTTGTAGAATCGGCGAGGACAGGGTGTAAAATTTTGTAAAAGTTATACATTTGTTTATATAAAACAAGATATCGTACAAAAAAAAACAAAAGTAGCAATGCTCTAGTAATGTATCTCTAGTTAAATTTGGTTCATTTTTGTCTTTTAGGATTTTGGGTTGTTAAAATTCATTGGTCATTTGATTGTTGTCATATGATGTGGGGAAAGTATTAGTGTTTTCTGAAATTTGATTAGCTTCTTCAGAAATAAAACAGTTAAAGAACAAACCTCCAAAAACTGAGCAGAGAAGCTTTTCCTTCGCAAAACTTCCAAGACAGCAAGAATGTACATTTTGGGCGCTTCGTAAACTTGTTCGAAGATGTCAAGCCGTTTCTTGATTCGTTTTAAACTTTCATGATAAACCAATAATCGGCTGTCACATTCGAAAATAGATTTCTCGATAAACATCACCCACCTAAAGAGAGGAAGTATTGACCATGATGATCACATAAAGCCAAAGAAAGTATCTTTTATCAAAAATAAAACTCAAACATAATCCTTACCGAAGTCTTGCATGAAGATTTGTAGATAGCTCATCTTTCGCACGAGCGCATAAATTCCGAATATCTCTAAAATGAAATAACAAATGATGGGAATAATCATTATTAGCATGACACGATCCTTTTTTCTTAAAGTTCTCAAAAAATACATATCTACTCTCAATTCTTCCTTTTGTAATCCAACCGTTACATGCTCCTTGCCGTCCATTAGAATCAACTGACGCTCGAATTTCAACATTGCTTGACTAGATCGTATTTAGTTATTGCGAACATATGATGGCAATAAAAAAGATAGTTTTACATTGATTCTACTTGTCCCAACTTTACAACGTTCCACTCACCTTATTTTATAGTGATTTTTCCTGAGAACAGTCAATTGCTTTTGATGTGAAGCACAAAGATCGGGCAGAACGGATGGGTCACCGACATGCTCTGCCCTCATCTTGTTTTGTTGAAAACCCTGCAATTAAAGATTGAAAATAATAGAATATTCATTTTAATTCTCTTTTTCCTCCTTGCATAACTTCATACATTACATGTTTAAACAGAATTGAGCTCAAAACTACACAAAAAGAGGGTACATAAAACATTATTTTCTGAACAAGAGCTATAGGTCACTGTGAAATGAAACAGAATTTGCTTAGGTTTTAAAAGGACTGCTCAACTACACCCCGAACTCAACGCCTCTAACCCTTCAATATGTCTAAAATAATTCATTATACCTTCTTCTTTTAGAAGAAGATGAGACAAAGACAAAGACAATAACGAGTCGAGATGGTCTGTGTAGTACACTTCAATGGAAACATTCTTTAACTGTAGGAGGAGAGGAATTTCGAACCTGTGCCATATCTGTTTGATCTTGTACAAGTTGTTTGACGAGTAACAAGCGTTGTTGAAGGCTCTCTAAACGTTCGTTTAATCCTTTGATTTCTTTCATTCCTTCGTTATTCACTGAGTCTGAAAAGTGGAGAACAATCCCGTAAGTTCATTGTTCGAAATCTCCTTGATTAAGGGGGGGGGGGGCACACCTTTATACGGTGTAGCAAAAGATATGATTTAAAGAGCCCACTTCATTTATCGATACACCATATTTTAGACATCTTCACCAGCACTGTAGTGAAATTTAAGTTAAATTTTATTGAGTAAGTTCTTTAATTTCCCTAAAAATTAGTATTATTTGAAAGACATTCCCTTTTTTCCGCAAACAAAGAGAAGGAGAAAACAAGAGGATCATCAAAAACCTTCAAGATAGACATTTTTCAAGAACTGGGGATGCCAAGAAGCGCTCAGTACCATGGTAAAATAGTCTCCAGCTCCAAGCCACATAAAAAAAAAGAAAGAAAAATATACCAAGGACTTTATGAGCTTCATCTACCATCCCATGCAATGCATCTTCGCTACACTGTAATAAAGAAATGCTTAATCATCAACGGGAATACTCAATGAAATACCAATTTTTCTGCACTATACGTAAAGTTGTTAAATGCTTCTTTATATATCGACGAACTTAAGTCAACTTAACCAACAAAAAATGTATGTAGACGCGTAACAAACCTTGTTAAGGGCCTCGTGGACTTGTCGGACCATGTTCTCAATCGAAGATTGCTCATCCTAAAGAAAGAAAGCCAATATTGATAAGGAAAATCACTTCACTTAAACATTCAATTTGTTCTATAGGTTCATTATTCAAGTTTTCAATTAAATCTGAGAAAGGAAACATTGAAAAAGTATCGAACACATAAAAAGTAAAAGAAACATATTATTTTAGATTAATGACGAATGATATGGCATGGTATTTACATGTGTACTTATCCATTGAAGTAGAGTGATGGGTTGCTCATCAGTACGTAAGATACTGTTCAATAATGGAAGCTTCTTCAATAACATCAACACACATTCAAACCTTGATCAAAAGAAAGATTACTAATACATTACAATAGGAAACATTTGGTGTTTTATCATACAAAACTTTTGAAATTAAAATTACTCCGACGAATATTATGAATCAGTACTTACTTTTGGATCATTTCTGAATATTGGAGTTTTGCGGTGAAAAAGTTTTCATAATATTCTTCAAACACCTGCACATGTTGTTCAAATGCACTGAAAACAAAAGAAAAAAGCCTCTTTAATGTTCTTGCAGCATGACTTGAAAAAGTGCAATGATGCTAACTACAATCACCTGCAAAAATTATGAGACTTTTTATAGCTCATTTGGCCCCCCGCATCCCCAATCAATGTTGCCTTGGTGGGACGTAATTTTGACTACGTAAAATACTCGAATTCAACCAACATTGCCTTAGGGGGAGGGGAACTCACCAGTCTCATAATTTTTGCAGAAGATTGTAGATAATCTCCCGTTAAAAATGATAAAAACCAATAAAGAAATTGTTAGTTAAAGGAAATATCAGATGGTATATCAGATGGTATATCAGTGTAGATTTCTGCAATGGTTCCGATTAAAACCTTCAAACCAATTTCGACGTAAGAACCCTGTAAGAACCCATTTTTAAAGTTTTCAAATTGTCATATATCGACTAAGGAAAAGACAAGACACGGAGGTTCCGTTCAAAACCAGGAAAGGAATCTATATGAAAAAGATATCAAGCTATTTGATGTTCCCTTTAAAGTAATTTTAATCTAAATGATGATTTCAACTAATTTTGATAGTTTACTAATTACCTTGTAATTTGGTCCAGATTAAGCACCACAGCCTTCCATCCACTTTTTTGAAGAAACTGATCACCAACAAGATTCTCACAGTTCTCACCAATTTCCACTGCAAGTCTTTGAAAATCCTGAGAAATCATTTATTTAAAATATCAGAAAATTGTGTGGCTAAAAAAGTGTTTTATGTCTTGGCGACTTAAAAAGAATAGGTATGCAAGTCACCATCTGAACAGGTCACTAAGTTTCTCAATAAAAATACAATGAGGATGTTTCTTACAGCAGCGAGTTGAGCTCTTGCTACCAGTGTTTCATACTTCGGTTTCATCTTCAAGCAAGTTTCAACTTCAGTCATCAGTGATTCAACTGAAAGAGTATATAATTAAACGTCAACTATTATTCAAAACTGTATTAGCAATTCATTGTATTTTTTAACTATGTGTTAAGTGTTAAGAACGAAATGTTTAGATTTTGTCGAAATTAATTGTAAAGCGAATCGACTTGATTTTAGTCTAGCTTTGCTCCGACCATCATTTCAGTAAGTAATGGAAACCTTAGAATAGCACAACGCATTAATCTCTTCTCTCATAACATGAAAATGCTCTTGTTGGCTTGATAACTTGCGCTGGCGATTTTGAATCTCACCAGCGAAAGACCCTAATTAAGTTTGTACAAATCCCTATGGAATAATGTCAATGAAAAGACACTCATTGTTTATAAATACTACAAATGATCGTACAAATGATCAAAGAAGAACATAAGTTACAAACATATTTTTTGTCTAGGGAAATTAACTTAATGAAGAAATACATAATTGGTGCATTACAATTGAAAAACTGTGCACACGTAACACTACGTGAGATATTTATCCTTGGTTGAAACTTAAAAATATTCATAAACTTTTTGGGGTGTAAATGAGAAACCAACTTCTTAGGCTAGACCTAGACTTGGAATAATACAAGCTCTTGAATCATAATTATATAGAACCCAGACTAACAATTATAGAGATAAATTACCTGAGCCCAGATTGATGCTGGGTGAAGGTGGTATTGGTGATTCAATGGTGGATTTACTGAATAAGTAGATTGGTTGTGTCTCCTAAAAATAATTTTTGCTTATTTTAAAAGACATGGTAAGACAATTCTTCAATGTCGCAAAAATAATATATGAAGTTTAGAAAATAAATAATAATAATTTGCTTGTAAAGATTCTAAACTACATACTGTTCCACAACTAGCATAGCTTGCAACGCGATTTGATGGTGAGAGAGGCTCTCCAGAGGCTGACAATAACACTTGTTTGTTGGCAGGAATGAAGACACGTTGGTGAACTGCTTCCATCAAGTACCCAACACTACGAAGTAATTCAAACAAAATTTTGATGAGTTTTTGTTTGGAATTTATTTACCTTTTGAAAACATAACCAGACATATACATAACTAGGAGAATCTACCACCTAACATCAATTTTATGAGCAAAGTATCTGGACTGCGGCAATTTTAACACACACAGGAATTGACATGGTGCTTCATTGGGGAGGCAAAGTTGGGGACAAGCTGGAGTTTTTACAAGCTCTCGTTTGATTTGGTTGGTCGTTAACCTGTAATAAAACAATTTTGTTACTTTTTCTAAAGAACGCGTCATCTCTATTACTTCAAGTAACCAATTAGTGAAGTCTCTTGTAAAAACTCCAGCCCATCCCCAAAGTTGGGGTCCCCCTACTAAAAGTAAAATATCTTTGTAGAATGGATAATAAAAATCAGGTGCCCCCTGCCCATTACCACTGCGCTACTGGTTAGGGATAACCTCCAAACACAAGACTATTCTCTTTGGTCTGTAACTTTTATTCTATTTGGAAAAAATGGAATGCAAACAAGCCATATTTTGGCTTATTTGTAAAGCAAGGACCAGAATGGTTTTGGTCTGAAGGCTATTAAAAGTTACCATTATACTTGAAATCAAACAATGAAACTAGTGGAAAACGCCCGGGATTAAACAATAAAATCATGAATTTCAATACCCATCAAAAGTCGCAGACTTCTTTATCAAATATCAGGTTTTGTCACTTTGTATAAAAGTTCAGAAACTATAAACTGATGCATCATACAAATAAAAATAGTAACAGAACGGTCAAAGGACAAAGGTTAAATTATCTCCTGGTAGTTCCAAAAAAAGAGAGCAACTTACCTTTCTACAGCAAGCTCCATGTCAAACTTCAGCATGATGCCAGTGTCAACAAGAAAAACATGCAACATCTTGTTTTTTATGTTTTGCCAAAGTTCACTGGTGGGATTTCATTCGTGAATCCTACCAATATGAAAATGTGATTTTTGTAAGTTTGAGATTTTTGCTTATGTTTATCAGAACAACAACATTCTTTTAATGGTAAGAATACCATGCATATTTACTACTGGATTGATGTAACTTTGAAAGGTTTCTGTGTTAAATTTCTTATTGTCACTATTCTTATTTTTACTCTCACTACCTCCACTACATAACCTAATTTTTTTGCCTAAAACATTCTTATTCTTTCACCTAATTGATGGGTCATAGAAGATTAACAGTATTTCTTTAGAAACGATTATTTTTTTCTGTTCAGCAGCAAAATCGTTTATTTCTTTCATGGGGGATCTCCTAACAATGGATATGCCTTTATTCTTTTAGTAAAATTAAAAAAGTAAAATTACAATTATTGTTTTGACTATGCTTATGTACCAGCCGGGTGAGTTTTTCTTTCGTCACCTGTATTTCCAGAAACAAGACTACTTTTTTTTGGCCTCATGTCTTATAGAGATTAAACTTGCATATTTATTTGCACCCTCCTTGAATATTTTTGAGAGAGAGAGAGAAGTTTTGTTTTAAATTATATCATTGAATATACAAAATACTTGCTTTTAACTATTGTTTGGAGCTCATAGATAGAAACGAGGGTTTTAACATTTTCTTGCATGGGAAAGAAAGTGCAACATCATAAGTACTGCTTTAATGGCAATTAGGCAACTAACATAGAAACAGAAATGCTATATGTAGTAAAGTATTTTCGTAAGTATTTTCTTTATGAGTTATGAAGAAATTCGATCTTTTATTGTTAAATGAATATTTATAATGTTTCGTCATTAGCTACTTTGTTGGCTTAAAATCTTTGTGTTTTAATCTTGCATATGTTTTGCATGTTTTCAAACTAAATCCATGGCTTTTTGCGTTCCTGTATTTTTGCATATATGATCCAAGATGGTAGATTGAATAGGGAAAAGGTCTTCACCCTCCAAAATCAAAATTTCTGATTAGATAAAGATAAAAATTAATAAGGCGAAAATAATGTAGTGTTTCCGGAATGCAGGCAAATAAAAAAAGCTCTCATGCGGCCTGCCAGAAAAATCTTTTTTTGCTATCTTTGATTTAAGATCATTGAAATAGAACAGTATGAAGTAAGCCCTAAATACTAATGTATCAACTACTCAACAGACAAAACTTGATTTACAAGCGGAATATAACGAAACGATGTTTGATAGCTTGAACGGTCAACTTGATTTTCTTTATGATAAACCATAATATGAACCCATAGTCTGCGGCCAAGTCAGAAAGAATTTTTTTTCACACTGCCGATTTTCAGAAACACTACATCTTTTTATTTTTGCCTAAAATAAATTCTTTCCCCAACTTTAGATTCTATAAAACACGGTTAGTGCAAAACACAGGTCACAGGTCGCGGGTCACAGGTCATACAAATTACAGACCAGAAAACTGTAACGCACTCGTAACATACAACTCATAACATAAGTTCCTGAAAATATTATATGTAATGGAAATATAATATCAAAATATGTTATTTAGAAGACTTAAACTACAAATCATCAACCTCAAATATTGACAACAAATGACACTTAAATTATATGTAAATTATGACGTTATCTCAAAGTATGAGGTTTTGTCCATCAATTAACATCAAAATATTTTTCATGGATAATAGGATGCTGACGCTGCAAGTGGATATATATTGACAGGTTTTGAAAACAATAAATACTCCAACAGAGCTGTTTTAGAGATATGAAAATAGTGACGTCATTTTATCAAAAATACAAAGCAGGGGATAAAAATATTGACACATTTATAAAATATAATCCCATTGGTGCTATTTTCATCAATTCTTGTTATCATACCCAAGGTGATGCATGAGATAAAATGAGATATGACATAGTGATTGTGAAATAGCTTTCTTCCTGTTAGGGACCGTTTAAAGTCAAAGGTGAGATCAATGTTTTTTAATACGTAACATGCATATAACATTAAAAAGATAATTTTTATTACATGTGTGATATAGGTGTAATATATAATACAGTATTACAGGTCTGTGTTATACACGGCATTAAACGCGAAAGCACGTGGTAAGCATGTGGATAGATTTTTGGCTTCAATAAAATAGTTCTAGATCGATAAAATACCTTTGGAATTATATTTTTGACATTAACAACTGTTTTTCAAACATTTTCTTTGTGTTTTACAATACTTGAAGCTGACCTGTCAACACTGACCTGTGACCCGTGACCTGTGACTTGTGACCTGCGTTTTACACTAACCGCTATAAAACACTAATACCCAGAAATGCCAACATATCATATTCTGACTATGATTATACTTCAGAGGAAAGTTTTTTACAGAAACTGGCAAAAAGAATTTTTTTGGCTTTTGCACATTTCAGGCAATTTTGCAAAAGTTAGTTTGGTGAGATATTCTAAGAACCTAATATTCATGAAACCTTTTTCTAGCGGAAAAAAATACTTTTTCTAAACATTTGCCTTTTGTCATAAAATTTTCTTTAGAGACATCTTTGAAACAGTAATTTAGACACACCACATTCTAAGTTGATGGACGTGAAAAACTTTAGGTTTCAGACCTCTGTTTCGCAGAAATTAGACAAAAACAAAGACAAGTTAAAGAAACGCAAAAGCTTTTCTCTCAAATTATTTTGAAAAGCTGAATTTGCCAGAAGTAAATAATTCTTGTGAAATGCAAAAGTTTGGCATTTGAATTGATAAATTCTTCTTACAACACAGTACATAATCCCCTACAAACAAAAATTTCTTCTGCTGCAAAAGTTTCTTCCCCTATAGCATTTAACACTATCCAGAATACCATGCTAAGTCTCAATCCTAAGCTTATTCCTCCCCATATTGTGTGAGCAACTCTAACATCTTTTCCCTAAAAAGGTTAAAAAAAATTGCTGTTTCGACATTATATCTTATATTTGAATTTGCTAAAAAAAGCAATAATTGACATTTTTCATCCAAGACACATCAATTACCAAAGCTTTTTAAACTCAAAAATTTTAAACATCCCAAAGGTTTAAAAAAACGTTTTGCTATCTTTTCTGACATTTGCTGGCACGCACAAAGGTCAAAAAAATCTTTCCTGTATACCCCGAGTTGGTCTAATGTAAAAATCCCTCTTCTGCTTCTGACATTAAGTTTTTAGGAACAATATAATAAGAGGTTGGGATCATTCATGGACAAAATATTTTTTCCTCTCTAATCTCTAAGCAAATAAAAATATTTTCCATCAACGATTTCCAACTACAAATTATCTCTAAAAGAAGGGTGTCGAAATTAGAAAAGGGGGATGTCATCAACAATTAGTTTAGACCAACTTATGGTATGTTATCACATGTTAGATTTCACTTTTTTATTTTTGATCATTTTCCTCATCATGCAGTCCGTTACAACCGTTACAACCTCTTAATATACTATAAGATATTTGACTCTTATTAGAGTATAGTTAGAGGTTGTAGTTTACCGTAGATTTTGTCTATTATCAACACCTTCTTTTCTTTGGCCTTTAGTCTTGTCCAGCGATTGAAATAGCGGTCGGTTATCGGTTAAAACCGACCAGAAATGAAAAATCACCGACCTGAAAATTTCCAGATTTAAAGAAATAACCAATCAATATTTGAGTGGTCTATAGTATATTTAAATCATATACTGTTTGGTTGATTTTGGCTCAGTTATCTTAAGAACAATCATTTTCTATCTAGAATTTTCATGTTTTGGTATTTACCTTATATATATATTGGTATTAAATATTTTGTTATGTACCGCAAAACTTTTGAGAAAACGTTTTCCACGTGTACTAAATTTTGCAATTGCCAGTTCCTGGAAATTTTCGCATGTATTAAATTTCGCGATTCACTAAAAGTGGGAATAAAGAAAGAAAATGACTGATTTTGCTTAAAACACAACGTAATGGGTGTAAAAATACCAAAAAAAGTAACAAAACTAGTGACAAAAATAGTAACTAAGTGCAACAAATAAGTATTTTCGATTTTCGACCTAAAGTCTGTCTCAAAATAATTTGCAGCTTGAGACAAAAATAGCTGTAACTTTTGATAGAATTCGAATCAAGTTGCGATTTTGTGCTCTTTAAAAAGATTATTCACAGTGATGATAATCTAAGATTGAAGAGTCACTCCTGTGAAAATGGTAATCATACCACATTTCAACAAGAAGTTGATTTTTTTCTTCTTCATTTTCCTTTTTTTTCTCAAATTTTTTACTTGATAATATTCCACTCACGAATATCTTTTTAACGAGCACAAAATCGCAATTTGATTCAAATTCTATCAAAAGTTACAGCTATTTTTTTCTCCAGCTGCAAATTATTTTGAGACAGACTTTATTTTGAAAATTTTTCACATGCATTTAATTTCGCGATTTTGTATTTTTGAAAATCTAAACGGTATTATATTTAGCGAAATTTGGCCTAAAAAATCGCGAAATTAAGTACCCACAAAATTTTGTAATACACAAAATATAATACCAATCGAATAAGGTATACCAACTAAATTAAACATCTTAAATAAAAATGCTATTTTCTCTGCTATGCAATGATCTAGCTTATATTTGCGGAACGACCGTTTTGAGGGCGCGAAGCGCCCGAATAGGGAGTGTAGCATCCTTTCTCTAGATCTGCGCGTGGCGTAAAAAAATCTTTATATGTACGAAAATTTCTGAAAATGAGCCGGTAGGATGGTTTGTTTCGTAAAATACTTATTTTAATAGAATGTAATCTATATTTGAGTATTACAATGTAAGATTTTTTATAAAAATGTCAAGTTTTGTACAAATAATAGTAGAAGTGCCAAAACTTTATCTCTTTTGCTTTTTTCCCGCTTCTTCCAGATGTCTGGGCCCAGTCTTTTTTTTTGCGTTTCATTTTTCATAACAACAAAGATGGCCAGAAGACCAACGAATCTCTCGAATCTCTTCAATTTTTGATGTATATGCATTAACTTTTGGACTGTTTATGGCCCATTGAAAGGTAAATTGAGGTTATCTTCAGTTTTTATGCCTTTATAGTTTCAACTACCTTTGAATTGTTACATTATATAGTATTCTTTCTTATTGTTGACTTTTTGTAAATTGGATTTCATCTCAAAACAAAAAGTTTTTATCTCGGCCATGTGTTTCAAACTATACTTATTTTCATCTCTTCTGTCTTCAGGTGAACGGTGGAAGAAGCTTGATGGTTGATTTTTAGCTACCGACCGGGCGGCTGAGAATCAGCGGTGTTTTGGTGGGTGAACGTGCACACAACATAACACATATCAACAAAAAGACAAAGGAATTAGCATAAAACCAAAATATACATAGCATTATGACTACATGAACAGATTGTAATGTGTAATTGATGGAGGATAATATAAAATAGTCCTGCTGAACACAAATTGTGCCAGTTCACAATAATATTGTTATTTCATGCAAAAGGAAAAAGCTTTCAGAAGATGACTGACTGGAAAGCAGAATTAAAATGATAATTAATGGTGAATGGTTGCTATTTTCGTCATTGAAAATTTCTTTAATATTTGTGCGATACAGTAACGGAATCATTTTGATTTGGTTTGATTGATTCCATAGACCTTTTCGCCTTTGCGTCCGCCATATTGAATTGTATGCAAAGATTATGGTTGCCGAATTGCCGTGGTGAAATTCCCTTAGAAAGTATGCAAAACATATGCAAAAAGAAAGTATTAAATAAAAACTTACATGCATAATTGGCATTATATTAAAGTGTAATCTTGTAGAAGAAAGATTAAATTTGCTTCTCTTGAAAACTAAAAACAATTATATTCACTCATCTCTTAGAACAAGCACTTCAAAAGACCATAACATTAGACAGAATCTCAAACTGAAAAATCACCCGCGAAGTTAAAATCAATCCTTATTCGGCTGACGGCAAATTATTCTCCTGGGAATAGAGCCGCCAAATGATCAAATCAAAACATTGATAAAGTGTGACGTCATAATTACTGCTTTCAGTTTGCGTGTTTTGAAAGTTTGATGTGTGTACTCCGTCTTCGTGGAATTTCTTAATGGCATGAAAACAGAATATGCAATGTCTTTAAGAACAAATTCCTAAAAGGCTTTTGTTGTTCTGTAAATATTTCCTTTTGGATTAAGAAATTCCATCTTTTATTGTTCTAATGATTATAATATTTATTTATAAGATGCTTTGTTGTCTTTTTAATCTTTGTGTAAACTTGCATATGTTTTGCATACATTCCAACTAAATCCAACCACGGCATTTTCGTTCCTGTATTTTTGCATACAATTCAATATGGCGGACACAAAGGCGAAAAGGTCTATCTGTGTTTAATTCATTGGAGCTTGACCGACCGATTACAATAAAGACTAATTTATATTTGTACGATAAAGTGATAAAACAAAAGCATGATTGATGGCTTTTTAAAGTGAATGATATCATAAAGAGATATTTTGAGAGATTTTGATAAATTTGTCTTTGTAAAAGTTTTATAATAAAGCGCTCAGTATTTGTTTCGAAAACTCACAAAAAGATGGGATAAAGAATAAAGTTGTTCAATTTATTCAGATAAACTACCAGCACCCTAAATATCTTTGTTACTGGTCATAAAGTCATTGCACAAGAAACATGTGTGTTATTTTTTGTCACTTACACTCTTTTTTTTTAAGCACCAGTAAATTGTTTTTAAGGTTTGGCTGTTCTTTTTTTTGCACTTTGAGCCTGAAATTGTTCCTATTCTATTCCCATTATCCTGTGTCTTTTGTTAATTTGATCCATAAACTGCTCAAAACCTGGCCTATTTTTCGAGACTCGTATTGTTCTTATGAAATTCTTACAAAAATGAAAGTTTGACTTATCAAAAAATAATTTGTTCGTTTCGAAATTTCTTTGCTTTGCGAAAACGGAACGGTCGTTCCGCAACCCCTTTTATGTTGATTCCTTTATGTTAAAACAAAAGATTCATATTACTAGCTAGCAGCCTAGACTAATGTTAATTTTTCTTTCAGAAAAAAGACTATAATTTGTTTACCTTTATTCCTGCAGCTTTCCAACATCCAAGCTCTCAAACATCACAAGCCGAATGAAATTACTTTCGATTTCCCGTAGAAATTATGCGATGAAAAATCCGGGGGTCGAAGAATGAAGACTTTTTATTTCCGAACAAGTTATCTTTGCTTATAACGAAATATTACTTTTCAATATATTTGCTAAATATAATGTTTGATTACAAAAATACTTTACACTGAAAAAAAGTCGATTCTACTATTCTACTTAGCTCTTTGTTTTCATGTCTAACCCCCGTCTCAAAAGAAGTCCCAGAATCCCGAGATTTTTGCAGTCGGGCGTTCAAAACAAAGGCGTTTTTATTTTTCCGCCGCCCATTTACGAATTTTTCTTTATAATAGGCATTTAAAATATCAAATTTAAAAATAATAGTATAAAACCTTATTTTCTACCATATAGTATTTCTTCTAAAACGAAAAAACAAAATACACTAGAAAAATAAAAAATTTACGAGTGTTATCAAGCCACCCAAAATGAACTTTCATTCGTCCGCGTCATCGAATTGTTGTATACGTCACGATCAATTGTCAACCATTGTCCAATCCCGTAAGCGATTGAAGTGCCGTCAGTAATAATCTGAGAAGAGAACAATAACATTATGACATCACACAAATAAATTACGCTGGGAAAGTCCGCGAGGACAACACGCGGTCTTAACTTTTTTCCCTCGTAAGTTTGGGGGGAAAACGAAAGTACTCTATATTTTACGCATGGGGAAGTGTAAGAAAGATTTACAAAATAGAAAAGTTTCGTTTTGGGGTAAAGAATCAGTATTGTGAATTTAAGCGAGTTTCTATTTTGCAATTTTTCTACAGAGCCAAATAAAGATTTTTTCTATTGTTCTTGCTCGATTGCCTCTAACGATAAGTTCCGTAGTTATGAGGTTATCGAGACAAAATGTGACGAATTTGCGCGGAAACGAAATTTAACATTAGTCTAGGCTGGCTAGTATTAATAATGGGCCATTCCTGAAAATTTTTGTTACCCCCCCCCCCGTCAGGCAGATAAGACGTCACATGCATTTTTTAATTTTTTCTACTGTAGCCTTGGAAATAATTTTTCTTTTCCGGTGGTGGTCGGAAATTCCGATGAAAATCCATGTACTTTTGCACAATGCATCAGAAATTCCAGGCGGCTATCTAAAATATGTTCCGTTCGCGTCGCCCGACCGACTCACCTTCAAAACATAAATCCCGAGTCGGACAAGTCGGCAAAATGTCGGAAAAAGTTTTTGATAGCTAAGGACTTCTTTGAATCATCATTCGCTACGAGTTTTTATTTACTTAACCCACATTGAGTCCCGTTTGAGTTTTTTCATGTACCCTTATTGAAATTTTCAAGTCGAAATTTGGCGACGCGGTAGGGCCAATACCCCCGAGAGCCGAAAATAAGGTCTGCTTTTAAGGTTCACACATGACGCGAACAGAACATATTTTAGATTGTCGCCCCACTCTTTTTTGCCTTGGAAATTCATACATTTTCTTTTCTCGCCTTGGAAATTTCAAATTTTGGTGTAGCTAAACTTTTGCCCTCGGAAATATCCTGTGGTGTTGTCCGCCCCCCTTTTACAGACAAATTCTAGAATGATACCCAATAATTGATGTCATCAAAACAAAATGAGAGAGTTTTAAAGCCAATAATGAGGGGCAATTTTCAAATTTCCTGCCACTCCTCAGCCCAAACCTTTACTTTTGGCACAACCGTCAATCGATCACAACGAAAAAGCTTATTTCGACCACTGGCACTGTCGTCATCGGATGGATCTGCAAAATAGCCAAAACAAGCCTTCAGTCCTGTTAAAAAGAAAACTCTGATAGAAAGCCATACCTCTCTTTTCAATAAATTGCTTCCATTTTCATCATTGCTCCTAAAACTTGCTGTTCTCGGTTCTGTCTGTCTGTGTTGACAAAAAATATTTAGTTGTCAGTTGGGTGTTTAAGATAAAAACGGCAATTAAATTGCCGAAATCGGCAATTTTTTCAACAATGAAATGCTGAATCAGCAGAAAAAATAAAATAGTAAAGAATATAAGAAATGAAACTGCCGTTTTCTTCTTCGGGGAAAGAAAAGTTTTTTTTTTATTGAACACGTGGTATTTGGCACCCTCGCGATTTCCGAAATACCGAATAATTTTGCCAAAATTTCCGAAATTACGTAAAAAAATACTTGCAATTCCGATACCCATTTTTTGGGTATTTTTCCTCCTTTTGACTAATTTTTGATTTTTCATGTATGATTTCCGAAAAAAGGGGATAAAAACTTTATAATACCGAAATTTCAATCAAAAATTCATGGATTTCCGATACCGAAACAATTTCAGGATTCCGAAATACCGAAATAATTTTGCCTGATTTCTGAAATTCCGAAGAAAAAAGGGTCGATTTCTGCAATTCCGAAAAACCGTACGCCCCGCCCCACTAAGTAGGCCCACTGTACCTCGTTTATCTTTTGGAAAAAATTATCTTCGAAATTTTGATGACGTCAGCAGAAATTAGTAAAAAACGAAAAATTCTACTTTTTGCTGACGTAATCAGAATTTTGAAAAAAATATTTTTTCAAATGTTTGACTTTAGTGAGATGCATCTTTGGTGAAAATTAGAGGACAATTTGATGAACCATTCTCGAGAAATTCAATTTTCAGTTTTGATGACGTCATCGATTATGACGCAATAATCAGTTTTTGCGGTTTTTCGCGAAAATTAGCGAAAAAACAATTAGGTTACACATCAGTTTAGAAACTAAATCATAGTACCCTTCATGTTCATTCATTTGTTTGGTCATTTTCTGTCGACTAATGCGATCTAAAAATTATGGTAATTTTCATTTTTTGAGACATGCCATAACTTACCCGAGGGCCGAGTAGATAAGCCGTCAGGCTGCCAGTGAGAGAGAGTCTTTTTCGAGAGTTCGAATCCTATAGTATTATTTTGTCAGCATTAACCAGACTTTTTCTGGTTTTATGAGCTCTTATTGATATTTTTGAAGATTTATATTTTTAAGAAACAAAAATTTTCTAAGTAGTGTCAACCTCAGGCACCTCAGTGCAGTTTGACTCAAAATACAGTATTTCAAAAAGGATCAGATTGGTTAGCGGGTGTGGAGAGTCAAGAGTCAATAGTCATGACTTTCTTTTTTCTTGAAAATCCAGTATTCCAAAACTTTCAACCTAAAAAATGCATAAAAATCGACTTTCGGTTTTTCATTATTTTTACAAACACTTTTTTCAGAACCACAAGTGAAAAGAAAAGCAGCTAAAAAATGATTGACAGACGCGGGTTTACTCGCGCGGGTTAGAAATTCCGGTGAACAATCTCGTTATTTATCAGAATGTAATTTTCAAACCCCCCTCTGACATCTTTGCCCTTATAAGGACAAACACATTTTGCTGATTCAGTATTTCATCGTTGAATGAATTGCCGTTTTCGGCAACAATCGCCGAATAGAGCCGTTTTTATCTTAAACACCCAACTGGTTGTAGCTACTTCGTGTTTTTTATTTCAGTTCTTACAGATACCTTCAAACAAACTAGATAAGCTTTTCTGCGTCCAGAAAATTCAGCAAAAGTGTGCCTCATCTAGATTAGATATTTAGATATCTGTTAGAAAAATCCGTTCATTTCAAAATCGGAATTAAAGTCCGATACTGGATTCCAGCTATTTTGCAGCGCCATTTTGATTTCAAATTTTATTTGACCAGGAGGACCAAATCCATGAAACTAGGAAATAGTCGCGCGGCTGAGGTCGAAAAACGTTTCATTTCGTGATACATCTTTTAGATTCCAAAAAAACAACGGAAACTCGCAAATTAGTATGTGCAGATTACAAAATCAAAAAGTTTCCACGATATTATAGTGCAAGTAACGAGTAATTGGCGATTTTTTGCGTTTCCAGGCAAAATTGCAAGGCCTGGAAATTCATGATTTTTGGAGGGTCTTCAAATTAAAAAAAGACCTATATCACATGATAGAGCTCTTCAAACTGAGCAAAAAAGTGTATTACACCAAAGTCCCAACTTCTCTAGATCCAAATTTGTTGGCCTATTTGTGGTAAAAAACTGATGGAAAACAGGGAATTTCCCCACAATCTGAATTAATTTATGCAAAATTAAACACCTTTTTGACCACAAATAGGCCCATAACTTTTGATCTATAGAAGTTGGGACTTTGGTGTAATACACTTTTTTGCTCAGTTTGAAGAGCTCTATCATGTGATATAGGTCTTTTTTTAATTTGAAGACCCTCCAAAAATCATGAATTTCCAGGCCTTGCAATTTTGCCTGGAAACGCAAAAAATCGCCAATTACTCGTTACTTGCACGATAATATCGTGGAAACTTTTTGATTTTGGAATCTACATATACTAATTCGAGAATTTCCATCGAAAAAAGTGGAAGCTAAGAGGTGTATCACGAAAATCATTTTCTAGCCACTTTTTTCGACCTCAGCCGCGCGACTAAAATATAGCAGATTTTGAGCAGCATTATGGTGTGAAAAGACAAAGTGTATATACTATATACCAGGGATTTTTCTCTTCTTTTCGTTTTCTGGAGTAAAGGAGAGGGTAGCCTACGACGTAATTAATCGAACAGTTCGATTACTGAACTAATCAAACTTTGTTGAGCTTAATCCAGGCGTAGTTGAATTGAATTGAATTGAATATATTTTACTGTCCGGTTAGACAGAAGGAACAACCCTAATAGAAACTAAATTCTAATAAAAATACAAGGTTGTCCTGAATATCGTAAAATATATCTAATAAAAACTATGAGAAAATATACATGTTAAAAATAGCTGTAATAGCTTTAAGGTGAAACTGGGTGAAATATAATACAACAAACTACATACAAAAAAAGATGTTTTTTAACGATGGTTGGTCACGTACTTGCTCATATAGTATTCTTTGGAGATTTCTTTGAGTTCTTTGAGTTCTTCTCAGAAAGTTTTTTATCATCAAACTTACGTTGAAGCTCATTCCATTGGTTTGAGGATATTCTAGTGAAAGAATTCAATCCGTAGTTGGTAGTGTTGACATTTGGTCGAAAGATTAGCTCAATGAATTTGTCCTTAGTTTCAATCTTATGCTGAGTTATTTCAAATGTTAAATTTTGGAGGGACTCGATGGGGAGGCTAGCGTTGAAGTATTTATAAACATAGATAATGTTCATGATTTTGACTTGGTCAAAAACATTGAGTAGGTCTAGCAGTTAGTCACACTAGCGTCCCGCCAAAATGCGTATCAATGATTAATGCTGCGAAAGCGCTATATCGTTTACTTGACTCTCAAGCAAAAAAATGCGCCGCAAAACTTCTAAAGGGGTTCGTGAAAAAATAACCCGGCGCTTTTTAATGAAATTAACATTTTCAAAAACTTTGAGAAATTGCCTAAAATTTGAGCCATAGATGAAAAAATTTGAGCCAAGCCAACCTTGAAAACTAATTTGAAGATCAACTTCCCAAGAAAAAGATCTACGGGTGGGCGGAACCCACCTAGATCCGCGCACCGCCGGATAGGCTATCTCCCGGAAATTTTGCCGGACCTCAGCAATGACCCATTTACATGTGCGGGATTGTTTTTACTTTAGCGTATAAACAAGGCCTTAAAAATCGAAGCGCTGTCTCGGGAATTGAATGACAAATTTTGGTTGGTTGATTTTGGCTGTTGCACGGTTTATTTTGTTTCCAACTTTCAAGTTTTAATTAATATTGTCTTGCAAACTTGATTCAGGTAACTCTCATCCTTGTTGTTGAAATGTATCCTGTAGATGACTGATGTTGTTTTTTCTGAAAGCTTAATTTCCTAGTGTGACTAACTGTCTAGATTGTTTAATAGAGGATTAGCGGAAACCCGAGGACCGTTGAAGGTCATAATTCTTACTGCAGAATTTTGAAGAACTTAGATTCTGTGTGTCGCTGTATTGTCACACAGAGCCCATATCTGTGCAGCATATCTAACATGAGATGCGAATACTCCATGATAGATATTGATGAGAGTTTTTGTAGGGACAAAATGTCAAATCTTAGACAGTGCTCCGTTTGCTCTGCGAAGTTTTGTAGCGACAGTAGAGACATGGTGTTTCCAGTTCAGATGTTCGTCAAGGTAAACACCAAGGTATTTGACAGTTACATCAAAATGCCTCAAAAATGTCAATATGAAAATTGCGTAAATCAGAGAACGTATGTCTCGCTCATTATAAAAAGGCCTAGACAAACTTTCAATAATTGGATTGTAACATCGAGTTAAGTCTCTTTTGTTAAGTCACCAGGGGGTGAATAAAACAGACCTTGATACATTTATCGTTCGTTTCAACTTGACAATTCATTTAAAACTCATGCCAACCCCAGCCAACCCGGCCAATCTTTAAAAAAGAAGCGAACAATAAAATGGAATTACCCTTTCCAAATAAACCTCTTCGGTAGCGAGCGTAGTCTACTCTGACGTAATTGTAAAATTTATGTAATGGGAGTTTGACATAGTAATGTAATGTTGTTTGGGGGATTATGAAGTTCTCTGGGATTCCGATTGCATTTATTCAGGTTGATTTTTTATGACTTGTAATGGTACTTTTTCTAACGAGTTTGATTACTCTGTTCTCACACTTATGTCTTTTTTTTTCGCGTCCTTTTCTGTGATTACTTTTATTTATATTTTTAAAGACAGGTAAGAAGGCATATTGATGTAACTGTTTGACCCACTTGCTCGGAGTCAGAATTTGACCTGCTAGCTGGAGACGAGGAATACTATCAAGACGTTTCCATGGAGAGTGAAAGATAACAAATTTGGTTTTACTTGCATTGAGAGAGATTTTATTAGCCTTGAGCCAGCTGACAAGGACTCTGAGGTCTGCGTTGACCCTTCCACAGAGGGACCAGACTGTTTCAGCAAAGTTTAAGAGGTGAGTATCATCAGCAAAGTGGTAGGTTTCAGATGTTCTAATGCATGAATGGAGGTCATTGATGTAAATTAAGAATAATAAAGGGCCAAGGACTGAACCTTGAGGTACCCCATGTCTGATTGGTAGCAATCTAGATTGTGAGTTAGAGAGAGAGACAAACTGGGAGCGATCAGAAAGATAAGATTTGAACCATGCATTCTCAGTACCACAAATTCCATAATGGTCGAGCTTGGAAAGAAGAATTTCGTGGTTAACAGTATCGAAGGCCTTCTGGAGGTCAACAAATACACCACAGGCAAATTCCTTTTTATCAAGACGTTCCCTTATACGCTCGGTAATGTTGATAAGGGTGTCAATGGTTGAATGAGCTTTACGAAAACCAAATTGTTTAGAGTATATTTGATTGTAGCGATTGAGGAAGTTTATTACCCGGGAGTAAGCAACTTTCTCATAAATCTTTTCAATATTTGACAGCAAAGATATTGGTCTGTAGTTAGAGACTTCAAGTGGTGAACCCTTATTTTTGAAAACAAGGACAACCTTGGAGATTTTAAGGGCGGAGGGGAATATTCCTGTTTCAAAGGACCTGTTGATTAAAAAAGAGATTTGAGTAGATAGGTCTTGATTTAGAAGTTTGAGTATCTTAACAGGAATGCTGTTAGGGCCTGATGATTTAGATGGTGAGAAGGAGCTTATTATTTTACTGATTTCTTCTGGTGTTGAGGGTGTGAAAAAGATTGAGTTTTGGTTAGGGTTTTTCATGAAGCTTGAGAAGTGGTGGTTGGCTGGCTGTATCTTGTCTCTGATAGAGTTAGAGTTAATCAATATAATCGATAATTTTGAGTAATCGATAAATAATCAATAAGTAATCGACGGATTAGATATCGATTAACCGATAGAATCGATAGGTAATTGATACTCAAGATTTTTTCAAAGCTCGATTATTTATCGATCAATTTTGTCATCGAATGTTAATCAATTATAAATCGATTATACTTCGATTGAATTAAGTATCGATTAAAAATCGATCGGCTATCCATCACAGCTTTTAATCGATTACATATCGATCAAATAGTTAATCGATCAACTATCGATTCGTGATTGATTATTTATCAGATTTTAGATTTTAAATACCTTATCTTGGCCCTTTTTACGCCGGCCCTTGTTAATGTTATTTTTGGGCTTGTTGTAGCCTGGGAATCCAAGCGTTAAACTTTTTTTCACAGTCTAGTTTATGATATTTTTGCTGCTGGTTTAACGCTTGGTGCAGGTAACTCGCCTGCAGGGACATTTTTCCCTGCAATGCAGGTTCGGCCTGATTGGCCAGCTTTCGGCGTATTACTTAGCAGTACTTTCGCGCGCATTTTGATAATTTCGATGCGCGCGCATAATTTATGGAAAAAGCTGACTTAGCAGAAAAAAGGAAAACAAATGAAAATGAAAACATAGATTCATTTAGAAACAAAATGGCTGTTGACTGGAAGTCTAAATACATGTGGCTGATGTTTTGATGTGGTTTTTAGTAATTTTGAAAGTCTTTAGAGCTCGTGAAAGAGTTTTTATGGTAAGTTGATTATGTGTGTTTGCCTGGGTTTCCAAAGTTCAGAAAGTCTGTCAACAAGGGTTCACACACAGACTGTTGATAACATTCTGTGTCAGACTAATCTACCTGCACCAAGCTCTATAATTTTAGAACTTTGTGAGGTGAGGTATTTTTTTGTTTTTTCTAAAATTATTAGCTTGGATTCCCAGGCTAGGCTTGTTGGTGAAATAAGGGCCGGCGTAAAAAGGGCCGGTAATGTAGTCAATGTTACGATCGATATATAATTGATAACAATACGCAATCAAAGATAAATAATAATTGATAAGTAATCGATGATTGTTAACAATCGATACATGATTGATAAGTAATCGATAGGTTGTATACGTAGTCTATATGTGATCGATAAGTAATAGATAGCTTGGAAATAATCGATTGCTGATCGATACTCAAGATTTTTTGAAGGTCTGATTACCTATCGATTCTATCGGTTAATCGATATCTAATCCATCGATTACTTATCGATTATTTATCGATTACCATGAGTGGTCCTAAATCCGACAGCCCTGCCTAAATCCGATAGGGTCTTTCAAAGATACAAACTAAAATAAAAACAAACCTTTCCCTGTGGCGCAATGAAGATACCAAAGTGTCAACTAAACTGAGAGATTTGATACACTGAACCAAATAACAATAATTGCTTCTTATACAAAACATAATTATTTATTACATACATTGTTAACGTTTTTTAAAACACGAGCAACAGATTCAGAATAATAGAGGTAATTACTTTTACAACTTACACTTTTTTTATCACATTAATTGACATCTTGACATTTAAGTCATCTTGTTAGATGTTTTGTTTTGAGAGTTCTTGCAATATAGTTTATTGTTCAACTTGGAGAGGGAATGTTTGTAAACATAGAATTTTTTTTCATAGCAGTTATTTGGGGGGTCGGATTTAGGCAGTGCTGTCAGATTTAGGACCACTCACAGTACTCAAGATTATCGATTATATCGATTAACTACGCCTGGCTTAATCGAACGACAAAAGTTCGATTAAATTCTTTAAACCGGAAAATTTCTACACCAGACTTAAGGAAGTCGGATGTCCGGTGTTGGAGAAGGATATTTTTTCCCACCAGACAATCAAAACACCGGACATGACCAGTCCGGTGCGTCCGGTGTTTCTTAATTTTTGGTTTCATAAATATCCGGTGTCCAAAATTCCCTGTATGCAACACCGGACTGACACCGGACTTATTGCGTCCGGTGTAGCGAAAGGATACTTTTTGCCACCGGACAAATACACCAGACAGTACGGTGCGTCGACAGGGTCCTCTCTACAGCCCCCACAGCCTTCGGACTGCTTCGGATACCCTCTGCCTTGCTTTCCCTCAAAGCCAGCACCCTTCATCAGTCATCCGAAGCCATTAAAAGGCTTGGAAAGGCGGAAATACTTGAAAATTGGTCAAAATTGGACAAAAAATGACCTCCTTTGGGTACAACCGCGGACGGCCCCTGGGGGTCCCGGCCGGTGTGCCAGGGTGTCTAATCGGTGCTCACTGGTCAGGGGGGATGTGAGAGTACACGCTTGCACTGTTGGGGGTCCCTCAAAAATCCTCAAAGTTCCGTCAAAAGCCGGCAAAAATTGCCAAAAATGACCTCCTCAATTGAGGCTGCTACACCCCTTTCTCACCAGGAAAAATCACCGGTGAGACCAATTGAGGCCTCTACAGCCCTCCACAGCCCTCCACAGCCCCCCATAGCCCTTCGGACCCCTTCGAATACCCTCTGCCTTGCTCTCCCTCAAAGCCAGCACCCTCCATTAGTGCTCCGAAGCCTTTAAAAGGTTTGGAAAGGCTTGAACATTGGCGAAAATTGGTCAAAATTGGGAAAAATGACCTTATTTGGCTACCACCATCGACGGCCCCTGGGAGTCCCGGCCTGGGTTTCGGGGAGTTTGCTCCGTGCCCATTGGTCAGGGGGGATGTGAGGATACACGCCTGCACCAGCGAGGGTGCTTCAAAGTTCCTCAAAGTTCCTCAAAGTGTCATCAATGGCCGGCAAAAATTGTGATTGAATTACGCGAAAGTGGAGCGGCCTTCAGTTGCTCGGGTTTTCTCAAATTTTTGTTCGATTAAACTTGACAAAGTTTGATTAGTTCGATTAAGTTCGATTAGTTCGATTAATGTAATCGAACTAATCGAACTGTCCAGGTCTCTTTAAAAAAAGTTTGATTAAGTTCGATTTCAGTAATCAAACTTAATCGAACTTTGTATTTTGAGAAATTTGTGAGTATTCGATTTTTAAAGTTCTACAACCGAACTTAGTCGAGCATTAATCGACCAACAAAGTTCAATTAAGTTCGACAAAGTTCGATTAAAAATACCGTTCGATTGGTTCGATTAATTACGTCTGGCCTAGTGGAGGGAAACTTGCATAGCCATCAAACGACTGACCAATCAAAGCAGCAAAATTTCGAAACAAATGAACTATGCAGCTTCGATCACAGCTCTACTCTACCACCATTTATTATGTTTTGATTTAACTTTGTATTTTAATGACCAGACAGGTCATTCATTTGAGGGCTGCTATGCATGTTCTGCGTCCACTGATGCAAGTTACCCGATCTCATGGTTGCTGATAGTGATAAGTTCCAGCACTATTGAATTTCCCATTGCACTGTAATTATTTTGAGGCAGAAATCAGCTTGTACCCGTCCTGTTTATATCAGATAAGAATTGTAAAATGCATTTAGTTTCGCGAAAAAGGCCAAAATTCCTGAAAATTCCTAAAGTTTCTGCTTGCAAAAGTTTGTACACCTAAAAAGTAGCTTGCAGGGAGGGGGTAGACATGTCCTTGAAATCTGAATGAACAGGAGGGTAAGTGAATCAAAAGCACCTCTTTTCAAGAGTGAATATCATATCATTTTAGTTAAATCAGTAAAGACTTTTAAAAACTTGTATATCAAGATTACGAGATTTTGAGTACGGGCCGATTTTACTTTCCATTTGAGTGGTTTTATTTTTCTATTTCAAGCCAACATCATAGCAACGGCGTGCTTGCCCATAGTTACAGAGGTTTGTGCAAAAAACTAAAACAGAAAATTTCCCAAATCCCCCATTTTGATTATTGCAATTAAAAATGATTGAAACTTTTCTATGTTTGCACCTATTCTTCAAAATGATAATATTTAAGATTTTATTAAGTTCTTCTTTTATTCAATTATTTTCTTCGGCACTTTGTCGACAATCTAACTCTCACATCAAATTTCCGTTTTCTTCAGTAAATTGAAGATTAGAAGAAACCTAAGCTACGGATCATGGATTGAAGCAAATGTATGTAGGGTGGGATTTTACAGCCGCCCGTGTTGCAAGGCACTGAGAGGCCTTTGCTAAACAACTGCAAATGAGCGTCAGAAAGCAATTAGTAGAAGAAACCACTTTCGTTCTTGTTGCAGATTTCGATAAATAGTTCTCTTACAGGGATGACTTATCAATGTGTTGTGTCAACTTGTCCATTGTCAGTAGGGCCGATTTTACTTTCGTTTTGAGTGGTTTCATTTTCAATTTCAAGCCAACATCTTAGCAACCGGGTGCTCACCAATAGTTTACAGGCAGTTCCATCAATATGCCAAAAACATTTTGTTCAACCACCTTCACTTCAAGATAGGCCATCATAGAATGAACTTCCTTTTATAGGATGAACCATATTCATGTGGCTTTCAGCCTTGCACTCCATCACAGAGCCTATTTGAGATATTTTACTAACTAGCCCAGAGAAAATTTTTAAACCTTTATTATTTGAATGCATGCCTTTTTAATACTCAAATATAAAAAAATTAAAGCATTTTAACTTGGTCATTAGTCAAAAAAGTCATTAAAATTGATTAGCTTCTGTCATAGGTGGCTTGAAAGTACATCTCTACCAAAAATAGCGTTTCTGATATTAAAAGGATAACAAAAAGTTCATGATTTTCTTCTTCATTTTCAAAAAAAAATTAGGCTAATTTTCCAAAAGATTTATTATAGTGATCTGAATCATCTTTTCAACAATATTCTATATATAATAGCGGTGCTTTGTGTGTCTGTGTGTCACCACTTTCGTTTTCACTTTGTTTGTGTTTTAGAATTATGACTTTTAGTCATTTTTCCGAGATTTTTTCTTGCTCCACAAATTAATTTGTTCTATTGGATTCGCGCCATTTGCAAAAGATTTCGCAAGCAAGGTTTTGTTCTCGGTAAGTTTGTTTTGATTGACAGATCGGATAGAGCCTGGTGTTTAGACTTTATTCAGCCTTTGTTTTGAAATTTAAGGCTCCTCTACATTTAGTGATTTTAATTTCTGCACAGCTTTGCCCGACCCTGTTTTTCTCTTTTCTTTTGTTTGAAATGTTTTCAAATGTATTTAACAATGGTATTTATTCATTACATTCGGATTCTTTTTAAACAAAAACAAGTTTCTTTTATAGAAAATAACAATTCTAATGTAAATCAAAACATAAAATTAATAAGTTTGTCAAAGGGTGATAAAAAGCAAGAGAAAAAATTAGTCCATCTCTTTCTTCATATAAAAACATTCAAGTGTTTGATAGTGTTAAAAACTGTGTACGTCATTTTACATGTTTAAATTCGAAAAGTTATGACAAGGGTTTAAAAAAGCAATTTAAAATTGACCTATTTATCTTGACATTCGAATTCTTTTCAAAACAAACCAAGTTTTTTTATAGAAAAGAACATTTCAAATGTAAATCAACACATAAAAATTAAAAAGTTTGTCGAACAATAACAGCATTCAAAGGACGATAAAAAGCAAGAAAAGAAATTAGTCCATCTCTTTCTTCTTATAAAAACATTCAAGTGGTTGATAGTGTTAAAAACTGTGTACGTCATCATTTTACATGTTTAAATTCGAAAAGTTATGACAAGGGTTTAAAAAAGCAATTTAAAATTGACCTATTTATCTTGACATTCGAATTCTTTTCAAAACAAACCAAGTTTTTTTTATAGAAAAGAACATTTCAAATGTAAATCAACACATAAAAATTAAATTTGTCGAACAATAACAGCATTCAAAGGACGATAAAAAGCAAGAAAAGAAATTAGTCCATCTCTTTTTTCTTATAAAAACATTTAAGTGGTTGATAGTGTTAAAAACTGTGTACGTCATTTTACATATTTAAATTCGAAAAGTTATGACAAGGGTTTAAAAAAAGTGATTTAGAATTGACTGATTTAGATTTCTTTTAAATCTGATAAAAACAGAGCGTTCAGCTACAGCTTAACCGGCGTGCGACGCCGTGTACCGGCTAGTATAATAATAATAATAATGCTATACAAGTTTGCAGGCCACCATGCGAGCACATGGGCCTCTATGAACCGCTCTTTGTTCGGTTTACAATTTTCTTAAGATAGAGTTTTTTCCTAGGGCTCCTCCTGACTTTGAATTTGAAGTTTACGTCCTTTATTGAAGTATTCATTTCTTGCGCTTTGATACACCACTCTTTGATTGTCTTCCTTTCATTTTTCGTAAGATCTTCTGTCACCTGGAAAGGTAATCTTAAGGGTAATCCTCCTTTGGTGATTGCCTTTAAAACTGTATTTTTGTCTTCTTCGTTTGCAAATCGGACTTTTATTGGTCGATAGCGTTTCTCATTTTCCTCAAAAATTTTCCGATTCTTTGAATTTCTTTGATTTTTATATTCCTTAATTGTAGCATCATAGGTAAGACTTTTTCATGAAGATATTCTTTGTCGTAGATTTTGGTGGACTCCTCTGAATTTTCAGTGGATTCGTCAACATCATGAAGAATTAGATTGCATACCGTGGATTGAATCTGTCGTTCCTCCTGTTTTTCTCTTTGAAATGCATATATTTTCTATGTACTTCTCGATTTGTCTCAACGCGACTGCTGCATAGCTTCGTGGTCTTACTTCTTCTTTCTTTTCAATGATGTTTTCCATCTTCTTTTCGATTGTTGATGTTGCCATTCTGGTCTCAAAACTATCCTTTATTTTGCTGATCATAGTGTTAACGTCTTTGGACTTTAATTGAGTGATTTCTACGTCCTGGGCTTTCATTATGTTCTCACAAGCTTTTATCTCCTTTCGGAATCCTGAAACTGTTGATGTTTCACATGAATTGACCCATTCAAATAGATCAGGAGTGATCACAGGACAATTTTGACCAATAAAAGCTTTTGATTTGTATGTTAGACATAACTGGATTTGATAGACGGGGAGCTTTGAACAAATGTAGTGTACGATTCGATTGCACTTCTTACATTCAAGTGTGTCTTTGGATTCTCCTTCTTCACTTGTAACACATTCAGATGGGCTGCAAAGGTTGTAAATTGATGCTGAATTCAGCTGTTTTCGTAGATTTTCCTGAATTTTCTCCGCCATATTTACATCTTTTAACAACACATCCGTTCAGTTTTTTTTTTATATTATATTATAGTAGGAACGAAAGACATTGATTGAAAATGACAAGTAAATCAAGGATTAGTGAATGGACTTTAAAAATAGCTGACAAGTCATGGTAGATGAAACCCTGAACATTGTACAAACAGTACAACAATGCAGGACATGCGTTTAGCATAGGTTTTGGATACTTATTTTGTAATAACTAGTTACTGACACACTAGACACTTCCTGGTCGGTTTGTTAGCTTACTTACAGTACTGTCAAAAAAGAAATATATGTTCAAAACAATTTTAACTAAATCTACCTAGTAACAGGGGGGGGGTCAGTACTAAGATGTAAGACATACATGAGTACTAAAAGGATTTTCACTAATTTTTGACATACCCCCACCTATTTTTCGAAAATGTTATTTTAGTATACATGTACTAAAATTATTTTGAGCAATTTAACATAGATACCACCCATATTTTGCCTTTTTACGGATAGTAGGCACAATGCCCCAAGATTACCACTGATCCTTTAAGCTCTTATTTTCTTAGATTCCATTTTAAAACTTGTTTATCAGTTTTAAAAAAGAAAAATATCTATGTTTTAAAAAGATTTGGAAAAGTAAAAAAGATGAGTTATAACAGCAAAACAAAGCATTTGAGGTAAGTCCTTGTCCATACTCTTAATCAATTTGAAGCAAAGCTTTACTGTCACAAGGTAATACTTCAAGCTTTTGCAAATTGAGTCTTTTACAATTTAAACAAGAAAGTTTTTGAAATAGATTTTTGGAATCATAGTATAAACTTCTAATATCGTTTTGCTTTTTATTTTTAGTACCTTAAGGGGATTAATTTTCGCGGGGAGTTTTTCCGAAATTTGCGAAAATTAATTCTCGCAAAAATTTTAAAAACCTTTGGATTCTCAAAATTCGCAAAATATAATTCTCCCGAAAAATTTAACATCATAATTTTTGCCTAAATCCCTAGGAAAATGAAAGAAATTCAATCAAAAAGGGGCTGATTCGCGAAATTTTATCCTCGCGAAAATTTTCATTTTCTGTGCTCGCGAAAATAAGTTCCCATGAGAATTAATCCCCTTAAGGTATCAAATAATCTTAAAAAGATCAATACTTTTTCTTTTATATTAAAGCAAGTTTTTATAGAAGATGGTAGTTTTAAAAAATCTTTTTAATTTTATGATACATTAAAAAGGTTTGCATGCCTTAAATATACAGTATGTATGATAGTCTTACAGCGACGGTCATCAGCCAATGTCAGACTGAAAAAGCCTTTTGAGTGACTGAAAACCTTTTGTATTTTATTGGTCGTGATGTCCGGATGAAAAGAAGAATAAAAACATTAACTTGATTTGGGAACAAATCTTCTATAAGTCCTGCCTCTTACTCTATTCTTTTTCTAATTGCCTCTTGTGACTTGTGTTTCTACGATTACTTTTATCAAATCGCTTTCTTCATAACTTTTAAGAGTTTTTTCAAGTTCACTTTTTATTGAATCACTTTCTTTGTAACTTCTAAGAGTGTTTCTAAGTTCACTTTTTATTAAATCACATTCTTTGTAACTTTTAAGAGTTTTTCAAAGATCAGTTTTATCAAATTGCTTTCTTCGTAACCTTTATGATTTTCTCAGATCACTTTATCAAATTGCTTTCTTCTTAACTTTTAAGAGTGTTTCTACTTTTTTTTCTTACTGAGGTTAGTAAATATATCCTGTTAGTTGAAAAATTATGATAATTTTAGAAAAAATAAGACTGAATGACCGAGAGGATTTTGAGTTTGACCAATTGGATTTTATTTTAGTCAGACATCATGTCCGAGTGACTAGAAATATTTATTTACAGTACTGGTCTTATATCACATTGTCATATTTTGTTTAGATTGTTGGAAGACAAGTTAAAAGGGAAGGTTGCATCTCTTACAAAAGCTGATGAAAATCATGAGTTACATTTCAAGAGAACGCTTGGTGATGAAAAGAGTAAACATGTTGTGAAAGTAAGCAACTAACCTCATCCCTTTTAGAAGTTTCGTGTCCTTTTCAGGTTTCATCGTCATGAAATAATGAACCATTGTTCACTTCTTTGAGAGTTTTGGTTGGGAGTACATTCCACTTGCTTAAAGTTATTATTGTTATAAATGAAATGTCTTTTTGGGTGTCTTCTAATTAAATTGGAATATTTTGACAGCATTTACAATAATGATGACATTCAAAAACCATTTTGAAATTCGAAAATTTTTCCTGAAACCTATGGGAAAATGAAATAGTTTGACAGTTTCACTAATGAATAAAAAATACAACAAAAATTTTTTTTCTAGCTTGAAGCAGCACTAGGAAGTCTTATAAAAAATGTGGAAAAACTTGCTGAACTTTATCAGAAGAATGATGATCCATTAAGATCTGGTAAGGGATAGCAGATACAATTGTATTTCTCATAAAAAGAAAAAGGCACTGAAATTCAAAATGCAAATGAGATGATATAGGACTGTGGTTAACTTTTTTAATTCCTATTTTGTGGTGATTTATAGCTGCATTATTTTGTAGGGATGTTAAGAGTAAACAACCTTGAAACTTATATATTTAAATTTTCTAGACAAAAGTCATCCTTTTCTTTATAAACAACAAATTGATGAAGTTCAGCTCGAAGAAGAGTCCTTCACTAACTCATTGGCTCTTTACACAAAAAAACAGTTCTTTGAGGTAAGATTGTACATATTTCTTTTATTCGATTATATCATTCAGATACTGACCAGATTCTACTTGGTGCTGCTTGGTGTTATAAAAATAGTACATGGAGAAAACTAGAAATGTTTTAAAAATCCAGACATTGTCCAGCATTTGATAAAAACATAAAACTTAACTTCAATCTTGAGCTATCATGCTTCATATTTGGCTAAGTAGCTGAAAAGGTTATAGCAGAAAAAATATCTTGATCAATGTTTTTTTGTTCTTCTTTTGCACAACATCTTTCAAACCAATAAAATGAACTCACATTATGATAGCTCAAAATTTCCTTAATCTAATTCATGTTAAAAGTTTTCGAAAATTATAACATAATTTCTAGTATGTTAAAGTTGAAAATTATAACATTGTCAACAAGAGTCAATTCAATTTGTACTTTAATCAGATTAAATTTTGCCAGATTAAATTTTGCAAGCGAAGAAAATTGTGAAAACAGCTGAAAAATAGCCATTTTGTGCTACAAATGAAGACTTTGAACTGGTTTTCCGCCAAAAATGCGATTAAAAAAATTTTGTGGGTCGGGAATCTCACGCGTTTTCGCGAGTTTTAATTTCACGAAAATGGCAAAAATTCGCGAAACTGTGAAATTTAATCTCCCAAAAGTTAATCCGATTAAAGTACACTGTTTGAAAAACTCAAATCAATTTTTTTTGTTTTTCTCCAAAAACTAGGCTTAAAGCGTAAGAAATCGATTACAATTTTTATCAAAACATATTGCCCTTGATTTTAGGGAATAGCAGAATTGGCAGGTTCTAAAGACCAGACAAAGTATGATTTTTTGGATACTAGCAAACCAGAAACTCTACTGTTCAAAGGTAATGCGATGGTATATAGGAACTTGTGAGATAAGATGAAATATATTTAATGGACATTAAGTCAATGCAAGACATTGTCAAATGAACTTGACCGAAGCAAAGTTAATTTTTATTGTTAAACATGTTTTGATATATTAATATCATCGTCAGTAATTAATTTAGTGTTTTAAAAATAGATAAAGATTAGTTTTAATGCATATTATACTTCTTTACTGCTATAACCTATTATTTTTCTTTGCCTTGAATGAAGTTATTCATATTTTGTAGGAGAAAGAGATGAGATAAAAGCAAAAGATAAACAAGAGTTAAAGAGACTTCAAATACAGTAATGTATTTTTATGCATCAAATTTCTCAGTTATTGCTGGTTCTTTATGAAAATTATAATCTTCTCCAAAATACAAAAAAAAATAACTTTTTGCAAAATATTCCAGGAAATTAAGCTTCTTATAATAGGTAATTGTCTTTATTTTTTTTTTTTTTTTTTTATTTATTTATAGTAATATATTTCGCAGGTCTATCGACCTCTATGAAATAATCATATTTAACATTTTGTAGGCGCACAGTTGGCCTCTAATCAGTCGTCTTTACAATATTTCATTTTCAGTAACGCGTAAGTCACAGCAGATCTTCTTGAAATAGAGTCTAGTCCGAGGACTTCCTCTAACCTTTATTTGACTGCCATCTTTTTGTAACTTTGTCTTCTCTTTTGCGTTCCTATGCCATTCTTTGATGGTTTCGCGTTCTTTTTTAGAAAAATCATCGGTTACTCGTAAATCAGTTACAATTTTCTTTAGCTTGTGGACTGATGCTAGAATCTGACGTTTCTCTTCTTCATTCCTTAACACAACTTTTAAGGGTCGCCAACGTTTCGTCCTGAACATCTCGTCCTTTCGAGCTCCTATTCTTTCTGCGCTGACGATGTTTACCTTTAGTCCCATTTGGTTGCTCACAAATTCTTCGACGTAATATTTATCACTTGTTCGCTGTTCTTCAAGGGTTTCATGTTTGAGTTCATCAATGTTGTGAACAATGATATTGCACTTTGTCAGGTTCAGCCATCGTACTTCTTCTTTCTCTTCTTTGATGAAGTTCTTGATCGTTACCTCTTGTTTCTTTAACTCTGTAATGCTAGCATAGGTCTGTTGTTTCATAGTTACCTCTTGCTTCTTCAGCTCTTCTTTGGTAGTTTCTGCGTATGTCCTTTGTTTTTATCTTTAGCGACATCTTCCTTATCTAAAAGTTTCTCGATTTTCTTCTCCAGCCTGTCCAATCGAGCGTTTGTAGATTTATCTCCTTGTTGCTCTCCATTATTAACCTTATCAGTATTTGTTGCCTTGTCCTTACGCACTCTTTCTGTACTTGTTTTGATCTTTTCCAGAAGAATTGGCGTGACTGTAACACATTTGGCACATTCGAAGCGCCGGCTTTTGTATTGGAGGCACAGCTGTATCTGATAGGCAGGTAGCTCCGTGCATGCATAATGGACAAACCTTTCGCATCTTCTACATTGTAGCACATCATTGTCCTTCACAATCTCGTTCATGAAGCAGTTGTCAGGGGTGCAGAATCCATTATTTTGTTGAATTTCGATTTTTTTTGGTATTTCTTTAGTTTTCGCCATTTTGATGCATTTCGACGAGCACAACCAGCCAGAAAAAAATTTGACGTCAAAATGACGTCTTGTATATGTATTGTATTTTATGATCAAGTAAGGGGTTTGTTTTTAGGTATCAAGAAAGTGAAATCAAGCGGCTCCAAAGTGAAATGACTTTGGAGAACTTGAAGCGAAAAATCAAGATTGCAGAGTCCCAAGTAAAATCACTTAATTTGGGATATTCGACTGTTGACGCAGACATTAACAAGTAAGAACTCTACCCTTCTATTAAACATTTTATTTGAAATTTTCAGAGAGATTTGTTTTGATAGTTTCGCACAAGCTTTTAAATAAGTTTATTGGCAGAGAAATAATCTTTGATAAATATATTGTACATATTTCTTGCTCTTCTCCTTGAACTTCACCCCTCTATCATTATTTAATTGTCATTATTAATTATTTTTACCAACCTTACCCTCTATATTATTGTTAGAAGATGTGCTATTTTTTGTCTTTTTATATACCAGGAACAAAAAGTTGACTGTAATGAATGAAAAGAGTAGAAAAGCATTGCAAGATGATTTGGATGAACAAATGATACCTTTATTGAATGAACTTCAGCAGTTACATGGCATCAAAGTGTTGGAAGGAAATTATGATTTAAAGATTTTTCGTCAAGATTATTTTCTTTCCAAGCAAAGTGAGGTAATCCATGGATTAGTTTGCAGCATCTTTTTCGATTAAAACCACTACATTTTTGAACCACAAAGGAGAAAAGTGTCACAATCAAAAGTAAACAATTGTTTTGTAATTCTTTCAAATTCTGCTGTCAAAGTTGGTCGAAGAAGACCTCGGTTGGTCAAGAGAAATATGCTGTTAACTTGTTCTGTTTACTTTTAGGTCATAAATCAGCTTTTGTTACAATGTTCCAGGAATTATTTCCTTACAATGATGTACGAGATTGAATTGAAAGAACATCGTAAAATTTATCATTTGTTCGAATCTTCAAGAACATTGTTAGCATCAGAAATAAAGAAAATCTCCTCTAGAATTGTATCCTTTTCACCATTTATTGATCTTCAAAATGTAAATGCTTTTCATGTTGTCTGTTGTAGGGCCAAATTGAAAAGTGCCGTTTCTGTCACGGAAGGAAATCAGAGCCTTTTTTGGTCTATTTTTGAAAAATGGTAAACTTAATGAAAATAGTATTAGTCCTGAATTAAAGCCTTCATAGTACTACTACTTCCAAACCAAAATAAATTTCATAAAAGTTTTTCCTCGTTGAATAATTGAACTTTGAAGGTTCTGTCACGGAAGGAACGCAGCAAAGACATTAAAAAAGACAAAAGTATGCTGATTCAGATTCCTGTGAATTTAAAGATAATTTTAAAACCAAAATACCACTAAAAGAAACTTATGTCTATCTGCTTGTCATTGAAAAAGAACTGAGTCAAAAAAATTAATTTCAATGGCTACAGGCCTTTGCAACTGAGAAAGGTCAGTGTCACGGAAGGAAAAAATTCCTATTTTTCAAAATCAGCAATAGCGTAAGAAATGTTGACTGAAACATCATGTGACACATCATATCATGAATCATAGCCATTTTTACTATTCAGTTCATTTCAAAACCTTGAAACTGTATTTTTATTGTTCAACCATAATGGTGATAATAATTAGGAAATTTTACAGGAAAGATTTTATTTTTTAAGCAAAAAAACGTAAAAACGCGACCTTGCAAGCCAGTGAGCTACTTCCAAAGGCTCTAATTAGCATATTTCCATGGTGCTGAAGCGATTTAGAGGATTTAGAACCAGCTAGGAACAGTAGTTTTGCCAGAAAACCGGTTTTTAGGCCTCCAGAGCCGCCTGGGCTTTACGCTGTAAGCTTACAGCGCTGTACTGGAGCCTTAGTTTTAAGCTTATTCTGAGCTCCATACAGGGCTGAGCTGGTTCCCAATGGTCATAAACCCTGTAGGACACTCCCCTGCAATGGACTAGACCCATTGAAGTCCAGCAAAGGGGGCAGAACCGACAAATTTTCACTAAAATAGCTTTAAAACGCTTAAAAAGCTCTATTTAAGCGTTTTTAAGGCTTTTTTAAGCAAAAAACGTAAAAACGCAACCTTGCAAGCAAGTGAGCTACTTCCAAAGACTCTAATTAGCATATTTCCATGATGCTGAAGCGATTTTGATCGTTTAGAACCCGCTGGGAACAGTAGTTTTGCCAGAAAACCGGTTTTTAGGCCTCCAGAGCCGCCTGGGCTTACGCTGTAAGCTTACAGCGCTGTACTGGAGCCTTAGTTAAGCTTATTCTGAGCTCCATACAGGGTTGAGCTGGTTCCCAATGGTTCTAAACCTCGTAGGACACTCTCCTGTAATAAATTAGACCCATTGAAGTCCAAGATTTCTAAAAATAACAAGATATTTTTAATCCGTCACGGAAGGACAAGGTGAAAGTGTCACGGAAGGACAATAATTTCAGACCTTGTAAGTGAATATGAAGGAGGTTGCTTTGGAATGTAATTTCATTTTTTGTTAGGGGGTACCAATAGTTAGGACTTGCAATAATATCAAGTATAGTGTACTTGCACAAAACTGGTGAAAAAACTTTTTGTCTTGAAATTGTCACGGAAGGAATTCGATATTTGAAAAAAGTTTCTGCTTGCAGTACTTTTTTGTTGTTTGACTTATTTCAAAATGAACAAACCTATTAAACTAACTAGGGTATGTACTTGTTTTAAAACAACATTTCATTTTTGATTAATCATTTATTTTTCAAAAGAAGGTCCATTATATTTTAACACTTGTCCTTCCGTGACAAACCTCACTAGTTGTGTTTCGATATAATCACCTGATTACAGAGACTAAAAGTGCGACTCAGTTGATTTAAAAGTTGAAATTGGAAAATTTAAGGGTTATTTAAAAAAAAAATCACAGTTACTTATTTTGTTTGTAAGATTTTTGATTTTGTGTTTTGGTTGACCACTTTTCAATTTGGCCCAGTAGTACTCTCTTGATTGTGTAAAATGACCGAATCTACCAACTTTTTGCTGAGAAATGCTGCTCTGAAAACTTTTCTCACAATTCTTAACAGAGAGGCCTGATAATGTCTGGATTTATTATGAGAGAGATGATGTTTCGAAATAAATACCATTATAAGTAAAATTAATATAAAAAAGCTATTGGATATTCACTTGTGTGCAAACTTGAGACACAAATCGTTTTTTGGCTGTTTCAGAAAGTCTCTATTTAGAAGGTAGTTTTTACATGAGTATTCCTTAACGATAAACTTCAAACAAGGCTTTACTCCGAGACCCAGTTCTTCAAACTAATAATTTGAACAAGGAAACAATCAGCTCAAAAGATGAATTCATGAATCGTATTTATGATGCATTAGGTATGTCTCTCTAATTTGCATATTCAGGATTTTTATAGAATTCAAAGGCCTTGGCTGGGTAGAGCCCTGTATTTTATTTGACTCCATGACTTTGTTTTTAATGTACAATACAAATATGGGAAGTGTACCAAAGGATTGATATAAAGTATTTCTTTATCTTAATAAACCAACACTGTTTGTTTACATTAGTTCCAGTGGAAGAGAGGGATGAGAATGAACTCTACCGGACATACTCAAGTTTGATTGACCGCTCACAAATATTATCATCTCAATTGAACAACCTTTCCCATAAATGTAAAGACCTTGAAACGCAAAAAGACAAGTATTTTGATACACTGTGAGTATAGAAATGAGACAACTTATCGTTCATTATACTTTTGCTAGACAAAGTCAATAATGAGAATTGTGTTTAGTTTGTTTTCTAGGGGTGTTGGAGGTCATGTTTTATTGCACATCTAAAGGAAATGAAATATTCCTTTTCTTTCTAGAGAGTCTTCAATCATTACGATACAAAAACTTGTTGGTTATGAAGAAGCTGGTCTACAATCACAGGTTTTTTTCATTTTTATTTCCGTGGTCCCCAGAGAAAATCCCGTCGTTCAGTTGAATAGTTTGCCTTCACAATTAGTCTACTCGTCTTCAGTTCAAGAATTTAAAGATAATCTTAGCGTAGTTTACTTCCAATAAGTAAAGTTTGGAGACTGATGTTTAAAAAATTCAGTCTTATGAAGATTTCAAATTTCAGTTGGAATTCCGGGATTAGCTTATATCATTTGTAGCTTTGAAATTTGAAGTATCACAAAACTCCTCTTATTAATATATTTCAGATGGAGGATATGGTAGGACATCTTGAGCAAGATTTAACGTTAGCTGAAGTGCAAGTGAATGACATCATAAAAGATGTAATGGCCAAGAAAAAGGTAGGTCCATCAAGGTTAAGTTAGGTAGATCCTGCAAATTCTAAAAACAAAGTTTCATGTGAAAGTTTTTCATTTTCTTACAGATTTTGTATACAGAATAACTTGTAATTTTAGAGTCCATCAAAATTTCTAAACATTTTGTTCTTCTGGCCTCTCAGGTTTTTGCTATACCAGGATATACGGTTATAGAATGTCTAATTCAACAAGGCCAGTCAGTTGTAACGAATCTATAGATAATTGCAATTCTTTCCAATCCTATTCTCTGAAACAAAGTCATGGTCTTCAATCTTATACAGAGTATTCTACTAATAATCAACTATGAGTGAATATGGAAAACCTTGGCGCTGTATTATATCTTATTCTCTCAGCTTTTGGCGACGGATTCTTTGAAAGAACTGGAGAGAAGCGTATTCCCGAATTTCTTCAACGACCCCACACGATTGAAACGAACAATGACTGAGATACAATCTAGAGTACAAGCCTCATAAAATTTTTCGAGCGAGATTATTTTTGTAAATATCGAATATTTATTATTGCAAATGAAAAAAGCATATTTATTCTGATTTCAATACCTTGATGGATTTGACCAACTGCATTCTACTGGGCTATTCCATTTTACATTCATGCTTGAGGTGGACGCAAACAAAAGCCCCTAAAAGAAGAAATTTCATGGGGTATAACAAATTTTTTTTTTTTTTTTTTATGAACAAGCATCGTTCACAAATTTTTTATATTCTAGGGGCAAAAAGGTAAGCTCGTTTTTATTCCAAGGGTGCCAAGAAAATTGTTGGGATTCATTGAGACCTTTAATTTTTCAAGGAGGCTCAAAGTTATTTTGAAATTTCTAAGAAGGAGAAGACTTACTTTAGTTCATCAACCCTAATTTAACGGTAAAAAGTAGACTTTTTCTAAGGATAATGAAATCCATTTTCCAGGGGACATTCGCACTGTGAAGAATCTTTTTAGGCTTGAAAGGTTCGTGCACCCCCTGTATGAATATTAAATGGAACAGTCCATTGATTTATAATAAATCAAAATATTCTGATTCTTGATTGCTTGAGCATTCTATGTATCCTCCTTTTTTTAGGAAAAAATATAAAACAATCACCTGTTAAATAACTTCAGCTGTTAAAAATGAGGGTCGTCGCGTTAATAAGGTAAGTGTCTTTTTATATATTTGTTTAACTCAGTACCTGCCATGGTAAAGTTGAAGAATACGGCCTGATTTTCAGAGGTCTCTTCAGTAAATTAGGAGTAGTGGTGTGGTGGTCATCGCTCTTGACTCCAGTCTGGGAGACCCGAGTTCGATTCCCACTGTAGTACTACGGTTCACTTGGCAAATGAACACACTTTCGCCCGGCTCAACCCATACCATGTGAGGGGAATTGGGTACCACTACTCTGATACAAGAGTGTGGATGATATGCCAGGCATTGTTGTGTGTGGTATCACTTATCCTGTTCCGCGTCTGCGACGAGCTATTATGCTCTCCCGCGTGGTTCGAGTGTCATCACTATGCATCATGGTATCTGTGTCTCGCGTGCACAGAACCAGCGATGTCTGGATAGCGCTAAGCGTTCCAAATCGAAAGAGGAGGAATTCCTACTTCGCAAGGATTAGGACCCATTCCCCAGTGGGGAGGGCTCATCATATCATCTTCAGTAAATTAGGTAACAATACCTGTTTTGAATTTCAGCGGAGGGAAGGATAGTTGTTTCAACATGATGCATTGTGTTTACCAAGGGCATGAGATTGTTGCTTTGGCGAATCTTCAACCAGAAGAAAAAGGTAGACTTATTTTACTGGGTCCACTCAGCGTAGTAAATAACCACGTGTCAAGACATATTCTGATGAATCTACCGGGTTGGAATCCTTTTGTTTTTTACCCTAAGCTTATGTAAATAACATGTATTGCCCATAGCGTCTTACCCTTCACACGGCCACCATTCATAGCGTAAGCTCAAAACTTTTGATCTTTTTAGACGAAATGGACAGTTATATGTATCAGACAGTGGGTCATGACGTCATCGACGCTTATAGTGAAGCGTTAGGTTTACCGTTGTACAGAAGGGTGATCCGTGGCCGCTCAGTGAACGTGCAAGAAGATTATCAGGTTGTCGCTGAAGATGAAGTTGAAGATCTTTTTCAATTGCTCAAAAAAATCAAGGTAATAATCATTTTCTTTGCACTTTGAGAAAATATCTGACCTAATGAATGAAAGCATGTTCTACAGGTTGGTTGGCCTTCCAAGATTCATATATTTGTTAGCTCAGAAGCAAACGATGTAGATTTAAAATGAATAATCCTTTCATTGTTAATATTTTAGGAAGAAATTGATTTTGAAGGAGTTTCATCTGGAGCGATTCTGTCTAATTATCAAAGAGTGCGCGTTGAACATGTGTAGGTAATTGTTTGTCACTTGAAATTGTTGCAACTAACCAGTCTCACAGTTTTGAACTAAATTCAAAGTTTTTTTCATGAAATGTTTCGAATTGGTTCCAATTGGTTCTTCTAACCTCGAGGGTCCAAAAACTTCAGTGCCGTAGCAACTGGCTACCCCCCCCCAATAATATTTTCAAAAATGGTTATTTTGCAAAATGCAAAGTTTTTCTTTTTTAATTTGTCATAAATTTATTTTGAGTGCATTTTCAAGCAATCTAGAGCTCAAAATTTCAAAATTTCCTTGTTCTTAAAACACAGCTGCAATCGGTTGGAATTGAAATCACTGGCTTATCTTTGGCAACGAAACC
Source organism: Clytia hemisphaerica (assembly GCF_902728285.1). Lineage (NCBI taxonomy): Eukaryota > Metazoa > Cnidaria > Hydrozoa > Leptothecata > Clytiidae > Clytia > Clytia hemisphaerica. Next base: position 828,167 of record NW_027104297.1, on the reverse strand, counting down.
AAGATGAGCTGCTGGATGAAATGATTGCTGCCGAAGTCACTGCAATTCTCATCAAAGTTGCTTCGCTTGGTAAGTCAAAATATGAAACAGGTGTTAACAATTGGCTACTTGTTAGTGGCTTTAATAATACGCTTTAACCTGAGAAACTTTGATTTTCTTCAGGTTTGAAGCCATGTCATCTTGGGCAAACCTTACATGAAATGCGACAAAGTCTTCACAGGATGGTAACGTCTGCTTTGTTTAATTGTAAATACTTCGTCGCCGGTTGCCTAGAAACCTCTAGAAGAATTTTTGATTTTTTTCTCATAGTAGAGTATCCAATTTGAAATTGATTTTTGAACTTTTCGCATTGCAGAAGAAGGAATGTTTTCTGAACGTTTGTGGAGAAGGAGGGGAGTACGAAACACTTGTTCTTGATTGTCCACTATTCATCAAGACAATCGTCATGTAAGTTGATTGGCACTCCAGCTTATCTATCCTTTAAGAGGTTGTCGCTATTGCTTCTAGACCAGTTTCTGAAGCATAATGAACGTGGTTTGGTTTTCCATGAAAGGGTTATCTGTTCAGCGGTTGAAATCCAATATAGATGTTCTTTAATGGAAAGACTTGACTCACATAAAAAGTCCTGAAGAGCTACTGAAAGATTGACGCCAATGGATGTACTGAAATGTCAATTACAAGTAAATCTTTTAATTCCTTACAGAGATGAATCGACAGTTGTGACACACGAAGAAAGTAATGATGTTTTGACCGTTGCATACAAAACTTTTCAAAAGTTCCATCTCCGAGAGAAACTCAATGTTGTAGGTAGTTGAATTCTCCTTCTTCAACAGATGTGAATAAACACAATCTTCGTTACTTCCTACTCGCCATGATGCCTATCTATTGTCTCTTAGTCATAGCTTATCTACAACATCCCTTTAATGGTTTTCCATTCCAGAACAGCAATATGACATTACGGGAACGAATGAAGGGCGTCACCATAGCAACACCTCCCTTGTTGAACGTACATGTGCCACAGCTTTGCTCTAATGATCAGCAGGTATTGTATGCTCCTCGTATGAGTAAAACACTATCGTTCTCTTGTTTATTCTCCATTCTCTCCATTCTTTGTCAGTGCAATATGCATACTTTGATGAGTGTTTGACTATTTCACAATACCACGATTGTTTTCTTTAGGAGAAAGACAATGCAGATGTAATTTGCACTCGAACTGATGGTAAGCTTTTTCCTTTTATTTTCACTCCTTTCTTTGATCCAGAATGACTAGGGTTGGGCCAGGGTGAGATGGATTCATGGATGTGTACTACCGTTACAAATCCATCTGCCACCATCCATGTGCACGTACCCAAGTCTTTAAACTGTTTACGCTATCCCAGCTTTGTTTTTACCCCTCATTTTAAGTTTGTTTCTCTTCGAAAGCATTATAAGCAGTAAACTACTATTTCACTGGAGTTACTCTAACTTTCTTTGTAGTGCCCAAATCAAAGGATTGTTGCTTCAGTTTTCGATCCAACAAAACAGTTGGTTGGGTTAGTGGCATAGTTTGTCCAGTTCAAGAGGACAAAACTCTTGAAGAATCGACGTTGCAAGTACTCAATACATTTAAAGGTGGGTCATTTGAATTGTGGCTTTTATTGTGATGTTGCGCGATCGTGAGAAATTCAATCATTAATCATTCAATCGTAAAGCGTACCCAAATGATAAGTTTTTTTGTGATTCACACATAATTGTTAAAATTGTTTTCTTTCCAGAGAAACTTGAAGAACATTGTGGTGGACAAGACGAAAATAATCCAATCAACTGTTTAGTTCATCTTTTTGTTCGAAACATGGATGATTTTGCACGAATCAATAACGTCTACAAAAGGTTCTTCAAAGCTAAACCACCTGCTAGGTACCATTGCTTAAATTACAATCGAAATAGATGCGAGGAGATTTGATCACTATGTATTAAAATTCCAAATATCCACCTTAAAATGTTCATCCATTTTTAAGTCTTTCAGTCTCTTTAAAAAGAACCAGGTTTAACTTTTCTTTTTAGAGTTTGTGTGAAGGTGGAATTGCCGCCGAACGAACATTTTCGTATGGACACTCATTTAGTAAACCAATCACAACGTCAGGTGCATTACGTACAAGGCATTTCATATTGGGCACCCGCCAACATCGGACCATACAGTCAAGCCGTCAAGGTGCCACTTTCTTTTCTTTAGTTTACTATGGGATATAACTCTTTTCGAGTATTATGGATCCTGTTTGTTTTTTGAAACGTTTGTTGTCGGAACATTCTAACAGCTTCTTTTAGGCTGTCGCCTTTGTATATTTCAGTGCACAATAGGACGGTTGAAGAAAGTGTTCTTCTCGGGTTCCATCCCGTTGCAACCAGCTTCCATGCAACTTTTGACGGATGATTTTCCACGTGAAGCCATGCTTAGTCTAAAACACGTCCATGAAGTAGCAGAAGTGTTTGCAAACGAACGACACTCGAACGTTCATTATGGAAGTATCACTTGCTATGTCACCCAATACAAATTTATGAAAATGGCTCAGAACATCTTCGAACATCATCAGGATTTTGTAAGCTTTTATTTATACAATTTAGTTTATCTCGACAGTCGAACATCTCGAGAGTATACCCCTTTAACATCTATTGATTCCCCTTCCCATCTTCTTGATAACACTTTCTTAAATCGTTGTGACAGAACTATTTCTGGAAAGTTAACGGGCATCAGTGAACTTCTTTTATCTGTATCATTAAGGGTGCATACCATTTAACCAAAACCCAAAAAAGTGAAACAGAGGGTTTAGCGAACGCATTGATTCGTTTAGAATTTTACCTAAACAGACGATCAAAGCCAACAGTCTTTTTTCTGTGTTTTCTTTGTTTGCTAAACCGAGGGTTTAGCCAACAGACGGCACCATTTGATTTTTTGTTTTGCTAAACCATTTTTCTAACCAAGCATTACACCTTGTTTACGCTGGTTCGCTAAGTGCGCACATCCATAAGCCCTAAGCTTTAATGTTTTCTTCAGCTAGGCTACCATTTTGAAATTCGTTGCTGTGACTTCAGGCCTTTAAATTCAAAATGGTAGCGTGAGAAGTGTAAGATCCTAGAAATCGAATTAGCAATGCAATAGCTTCTTTGTTTAGGTAAACCTAACACTCAGACGCATATTGTTCATTTAGTTTCCAGCAGAGAATTACGAAGTAGGAGTGGTTTGCGTCCCTCGCTTGCCACGTAATGCACGCATCGAATGGCACGTCAACATGGTCATCCCATTGCAACAAGATGAAGATTGTAGCGAGGATGAGGATGGCCAAGATGAAACTGAAGGTATGTGAGAAGAAATGATCTTTCACATCAAATCGATAAAAGAATCAGAGATATTTGATATGGTTGATTCCTCAACCTAAATTTAATAAAATCAAAGAGGCAAAAATGGGAGTTTTTAACTTCAAACGACTTACGAATAGACATTTTACTTGTCTTTAAAGTCAATTGTCACAAATTAGGTTGTAGATTCGACCTTGTTCGCTTAATCACTTTTTCAAGATTTTTCGAATGTTATTAGAAGCGGTCCAATCAATCGCTTAGCCGCCAATCAATCATTTAGCTGTTTCCATAACTGAGAAGCTATATTGGCTAATCCTATGGCCTGGGGGTAGGAATTTATTCACACCGTTTAGGAATTAGCATTTATTTAGCATCTGTTTAGGACTCTATTGAAGATTTTACGGACGGATGTGAAGAAACAATTTTACAGATTAAAGCTGGAGAAATTAAACATTTTCCCCAACCGTTGAGAAAAAGAGGATCCTCGTCTTGTGTGTCTTACTAACGCATCCTAAGAGTTGATTTATAATTCCACTGTTTTTTTTAGATGTGGTCAATGATGTTTCAAGATATTTCAAGAACTCCAGAGTATTTTCTCTCGGTAATATTTTTAGTCTTTGATGTCTTTGATGGCGAATAGCTAATATTCTGGGGGGGGGGTAAAGAATGGAAATGATCACACTTTTGAATTCATCTTATTCCTTTATCACTGTACCTTTTTAGATAAAATGCTCTCAATTATTTTAACTTTAGATAACCCATGTGGAGTCCTGCGAGAAGTTCCTCCATCAAAAGATGCTCCATTTTGCCGTCTGTTTGTTGCTATTGGTGATACAGCATCACGTGACCAAGAAGTGAAAGGTCTATCCACACTTTGTTTTACTTGATCCTTTTTGTGGTTATATATCTGCTTTCTGAAATTTATTGAAAGGATTTTTCAAATGGTTACGGTTGAGGTCTTTAACACTTTCCATCTGGCTCCAATTAAAATTCGCGAAATGTTGTATTATTTGTAAGTTATATGAGCTGACAAATAACTGTTACTTTCTCTTTCTCTCTTCCAGAAGCCACAAACATGATATACGAGCAGTTAAAACCAAAGACCATTGTTTCTATTGTTCCTGTTACATACGTGATGGACGGTGCTCTGATGATGTTGTCTTTTGATTTCCATTCTTGATTTGTTTGTTGGGCTTCGCTCATCAACGGGAGAGGGGGAGATGCCCCCTATTTCTTCGGAAGTACGCGCACTCAAGGACCACTCCATTGAAAGGATACGCTAGCCATTGTATATAAGACGATACATTGGCTTACAATGAGATTGTTGATACTCAATGGTTACCAACCAAGCTTACCATGACTAAACCCTTGTTCTAACGGTTTGTTGGTACTAAAGGGGAATAAAACATAATTTGAGGGGCCAACAAGATGAACATTTTATCAAGAGTTTTTATAGTTTTATACTACCAAAAATGCATTTTTGTGTATACATTTTTATATTATTACAGAATATATTATTTTGATGCTTTAATGATTACATTGTACATGAGGATCAAATTTATTTCTCGTTTCGAGGTCTAATAAATAAATCTCTTTTTTTCCTTTTCGTTTCAGCTACTAAAAGAATAAAAATAAAAAATAAATAAAATAACTTTAGAAAATGTCATCAGCTCAATCAGACAATCAAAATAACCGCAAACGAAATCATACTGAAGTAGAGAGTAGTAGTCATGACAACCAGGCCAACAAAAAGGAGATTCAAGATGGCTTCTCATGGTGGACGAATCTGATGATGGACATCCCTGCACAAAGTAAACAAATAGTCGTGAACAAGATTCAGCAACAGAAAATTGTTGAAGTTCACCCGAATGAACCAAATCACGAGGAATGAGAAGAATCAACTCATGGTCAGGAAGATGCTTATCTGAGTACATCGGTTGCTGCTTAGTCAATGTTTTATTATAACACATGGATTTTTAAGGTTGAAAGCCTGGAATCGATTGGTTTTGGTAATGGATGATGCTTTGGTTTGCTGTTTCATCCATGAAAACCTTCTTGAAGATATCAATGTTGACTTTTTATAAAGACCATATCAGGCTTCTTCAACATGGTGGATGCTTGTTCGTAAGTTTTACATGATATTTATTTTTTAATAGCACACATTTTTATGAATTTTTATCACAAAGAAATTGAGCAATTAGTTCTTTGGAGTATTTGGCTAATATTTGCGTCAAAGTTTTTGAACGATTATTTTCTCTGCATGCCACCGTGTAAACGTACCCAAGGACTGGATCTCCTATAAACAAGTTCTTCCGTTTCATCGGCCATGGATCAAAATATGGCATGCGAGTGTGTCTTAACTCAGTTTGGTCTCTTTTACATCGTCCCTCAAGATGATTTTTGTCTGTAAACAGACTCATTATGTACGTAAAATACATGGTCATAGAGGCAACTACGCTACGTTATACTTTAGCATTTGGCTTTAGCATTTGTCTTGATCCTAAAACTCACTATTGAACAGCGCGCTATTATTTCCTGTGAGCCTTACATCTCGTGCTTATCTCCTCCATGATATTATACCTTACATCCTGATTTGATTGACCGGTTTTTGTAACGGTATTGCTACTTTGGTTTATACACGTTGTCGTAACAAACAAAGAGTGATCAAAGGTCTCAGCACCATATACAGTGGCTCACTTTAACAGAGAGTTTTGCCTCGTGGACCTTTTGAAGAACAATTTTGTGTATGTGACAAGCAAGTAGTTTATCATGGAACCAGTTTACGAGACACTTTTATCATCCCCCAAAAACATAAATACTTTTCATCAGCTCTTATTAAGGAGTCAGTGAGAGTCACCTAGTTGAACTTACTCTCTTATGGTTCTATAGTTTATATATTGAATATATATGAGCAATTTATAGTGTGTAATTAAACTAAACAAACTGTTTACAATTACATTTAAATTAGATAGAAAGGCCTAGGGATTGAAAATAACTACATGGTTCTTTGAGAAATACAACGACCTTACTGCCAAATGTATAGTCGATTCTCGCAGCCTTGCTCCCCTATTTTTTCTTTGTGTTCTCCGTGTCCCGCTCACAATGTTGTACAGGCTTTTATATACATTTTAGGACAATATATATTGTTAGAATGTTAGGATTTGATAAAGAGGTTCAGATTAGAGTCGGCTACATTCTACTATAAAGTTCAGCATTCATTTGGAAAAATTACTGGGGAACTTACATTTTAGCAAGCTCTTATCTCCAAAGTGTTTGATCGGCATGTAGAAAATCACATGGTTGGGAGTCAGGAAAAGTGATGTCCTAATCACTGGTACTAAAGTGCAGCATTAGGAATAAAAAGCAAAATAAACCAATTAACTGTCAACTCTCGTAAATAATTTTCGATGGAGCCATACCTTCACGATTTTGGGGTTTGGACCCTTTATTTCAATTACCTGAACGTATACGTGCTTCAATAGAAGAAGTACAATGGTTTGATGATAAGCTATAAGCTATGTACGAAAAAAGGAAATCAAATGTCTCACTGGCCCAATGAGAACCATGGGATATCTTTGAAGTCAATTACTTTTTTTCTTTATAATGTAGGTTACACGGCACACTAACGAACAAATAAGACAAAACACTACTGACAAAAAGTAATAGCCTTATCCCCCTGCTAGGCACCAAGAAGGGATATCGCCAGAGGTACAAGGCTAAATGAAAGAATGTTTATGTCCCACGTCAATGCGCCCATCAGCATAATAGCATCAAGTGGGCTATGTGACCCTGGTTTTCGAGGGTGGGGAATTAGTTCTCAGTTTTAAAGCCAACAAAAGAAATGGAAAATGTTCTGAAGATTACAACAGTGAGTTTAAGGCGAACCTGGAATGAGTCCAACTCCGGGCGCGTGTAGCCAGACGTCTTGAGCTTTCTCGATGGGTTTCTCTTACATTTGGTACAAACTTTCTTACGAGGACTTTAATTCCCTCCGAAAAATCCTCTTTTTTATAAGTCTTCAACTCTTCAAGTGTAGAATTAAACCGAAGACGCAATTCTTGGTTTTGAGCGATGAATTTATACAAATCCTCGCACAACGAAGAATTTTGGTCAGCACGGACGCTTGGTGGAAGCAAAATGAAACCAGTTACCAACGTTTTCTCTACGCTATAGGGAATGTTAAGTTTCTGTCGTAGCATCTTATCGTAGAAAGCTCTTCTGGTGTGTAGTCGAATCTCTCTTTTATTCTAAGCCTCATCCCTCTATTGAAACTGGCCATAAACTTATCCATATCATCCGGATAGCCTGCAAAGATAAATATAGGGTATTTTTCGTCGGGATTTTTTTAGGTGTATTGCATTTGCATGATTGTATCCACTGCTTCCCTCGAATGATTTTTTTTCACTTTCTTGAGGACAAAGTTGATAAGCCTCGTCTATAAACATTACACGTCCAAAGGCTGATTGTATAACTTCTCTACATCGTTTGGGCGTATCAGATACGTATCCAGAGACGATGTCGTCCTCGAGGGCGTCCTTTTGGACCTCTACGATGTCAGGTGATTCAGTGATTCCTATTTCGAATAAGATGCCTGGAATACAAAGCAAAAAGATCATACATGACTTGCCATTTAATTAATCTGTGTCAAAAAGATGTGTAGTGTTTTTAGTTTTGCGAATTACTTTTTAGCATCACGACAAAATACAGCAAGCAATGCACTGTTGTCACTAACCATGGCAAACACTGTAATTAAAAAAAAAAATATTGCAGCAACAGGAAGAAAGGAAGTACAGGAGCTTTTGATTCGGAATTTTAAGCGGTAGATTATTAATTTTAAAGGTAGATTATGTTGATATAAGACGATGTGCAAAATTTCATTTAGTCAGTCCTGTTGTTAGGAATTTACTGGGGAGTTTCTAAACATCGACCAGAAATGGCGACCACGACCAGCGACCACGACCGGCGACCAGATAAATTTGGGTTATCGAGTTTTTCCTCTTTCTCCACCGTAGAGTCTTTCTCTATTATGATCATTTATTTATCGAATTGAAGAGTAAAGCTCACCCCTGTCTCACCTACAGTGATTATAAAGCCACGTGCAAAACGTGTAGAGCAGCCATTTCAACGCTCTTGGAGCTTGAATAGAGCGTAAATTTCTATCCTTTTGTATTTTCGGCATCAAATTAATTAGTGACAAAATTTGTGCTGGAATTTATTTAGGAAGCTTTATATTTGATCATCAGATCCTTATTTTGTCAAAATAAGTCATTTTGACAGTGTAAGGACAATAGAATAATTGATGAGATTGAAATCTCTAAAACTGGCCTTCCCAGCTTTTTCCTACTGACAGTTTCTATCTATTCATACTAAAGGCATCTCATTCGGTACAATTAAAATATTTGGTGTAATAAAGTTTACAGGCATCACACTTAATTGCCCTGTCAATATTTTTGTCAAAAAGTGTCACTTTGTCTAGAAAATGACTGGTAACGTCAAAAGTCACTTTTAGTATTCTCTAGCTAGAGTAATTCTTAGCCACGTGCTCAGTGGTTCATTCGAAAGCCACATCAGGACTCGATTTGGATGTTCTCTAAGGTGGAGAGAGCAGGTAAACTCGATAACCCAAATTTATCTGGTCGCCGGTCGTGGTCGCTGGTCGTGGTCGCCATTTCTGGTCGATGTTTAGAAACTCCCGAATTTACTGACAATTTTTACTCACTATCTGGACAAAATATTGGAGGTCAATACAATTTATCAATCCTGAGATCAAGATATAAATTTCATTGTAACCCCCTCCCTCGAGATCCACTGAACCCGCCTTATGTCCATAAATTGAATATATTTTCGGAAGTTAAAAGTAAAAGTTCCTTATTTTTACATCCTCTTAGCTATAATCTTTTCTTTGGCCGAACCACACTTCCAACAAATACCACTTCCACCCATGTTAATACCCTTACTTTATCACGCCTGAGAGAAATTAGCTAGAATAAATAATTTTTTAGTCGCAGCAAAGATTACCATTTTTTGAAATTTCCTCAAGATCATGTAAATTTGCTTCTTCATCAGTTTCAGAACTCGAGGTATCAGCAACCAGCACATCCTACATAGTAAAAACATGAAACATAAAACCTAAAAAAATCAAAATTAAATCAATTTTTTTTATTTAACAGTGTTTTGTCCTACTTAATAGCAGGAGTCAACTTTGGGCATTTGAATCAAGTTGATGACCATAAACATATAAATGTATGTCAAGCACACTTGAGCGTCTGCAAAGTTTTTTTTTCAAACAAGTGATACATTTATGGACGAATTTAAAACGAACAATTAAGGTCTTGTCAGAAAAACTTAAAAAAATAAAAAAACAACATATTTTTCAAAAAGCACATATATATACTATTTGAATGTTACAAAGGTAGAAAAAAAGATGAGCTTTAAAAAAATATTGTTCTAACCTTCTTTGGCAATTTTCTTGAGGTAGTTGTAGCAATCTTTTTCCTTTTTGAGCCTGGTACCAGAGGGGTGCTTGAGATGTGTTCCATTTGGCAGCTGGTAACGAATCATCACTTGAATAATTTACTTCCATAAGGTATTTATAAAAGATGTTGAACTGTCTTGATTGACGCTCAAAGTTACACTTTTCTTTTGGCTTGACTGTTGACAGCGAAGAGGGTTTCCAAGCAACACAAGAATATTTTTATTCGTTGAACCACTGCACATTTCTTTGAAAGCCAATGCATCGTAGTTGAAATCTGGATCAGTAGAGATGCGCTTAATTTTCTTTCCTCTCCCTTCTTGCTTGACATACATAATTGAAATTGCAGTCACTTTCGTTCATTTGAAGTTTCATATCTGTTTTAATATATCCAAAGACTTTTGATTTTACTGAGTCCATATCAGTGAACAACTGGATTGTCCCACTACATATTTTTTTTGAGTTCACACTCCATCAAATTATTGTCGAGTTTCTTGAAAAGTGTTTTCCCGGGGTATTCAAAAAAGGTCACTGCAAAGTTTAGCCTTTTCGTTGCATTTGAAGCTCTCGACTTTTTCTTATTTGTTTTCTTTCTTGCTAATTTATCCTCGTACAAACGGTTTAGTATTGTAGCGTGAAGTCTTCTCACAAATTTCACCAAGCACGCTTCTTACACTTGAGGTTTCTTTATTATGTCCATTCATTTTTATTAAACAGGGCCGGCGAAACCGGGGGATAAAATCAATACCTTTTTGCCTGGAGAAAAAGTATTTAATTAAAAATAAAAAGCACTCTGAAAAGTGCCCTTTTTGGCTGCCATCGGACGCTGCTCCGCCCTTCTAGAATATGGCCTGCATATAGAGTATGCCTAAAATGAATGCAAACTAAGTAAGATTGCCTTATTAAAGAAAGGACAATAAGAGAGGAAGAATGGTCCAACTGGGCGATAAATTGCAAAAAATGGTCGAAGTGGACCTTTTCCTGAGGGCTGTAACTTTTAACCCAAAAGAGATTTGAAAAATGTGAATACATTTGAAATCAGCAGGATTCAAAGTTTTGGAAAAGTATGAAATAAAAGTTTTTTTTCAGAAAAATCTATTATAAAGGTTTCACAAAAAGCCGCTTGAAATTACTTTTAGTCATATATATTTTTTCCTTCGAGAGCAATGTTTAAAGAAGTACGGACTGCCAATTTTTTGGAACAGACTTTACTATACTATGTCATGTTGAAATAATTATTAAAGGAAACCCATATTGGAGAAAAAAGTTCATGGTTTTCATGGTTTCAGTCAAGTTCCCAGGTAAATCCAACAAATTAGGTTTCCTTAAAATATGGGAGTTTCTAAACGTCGACCAGAAATGGCGACCACGACCAGCGACCACGACCGGCGACCAGATAAATTTGGGTTATCGAGTTTACCTGCTCTCTCCACCGTCGAGAACGTCCAAATCGAGTCCTGATGTGGCTTTCAAATGAACCACTGAGCATGTGGCTGAGAATTACTCTATAGCTAGAGAATACTAAAAGTGACTTTTGACGTTACCAGTCATTTTCTAGACAAAGTGACACTTTTTGACAAAAATATTGATAGGGTAATTAAGTGTGATGCCTGTAAACTTTATTACACCAAATATTTTAATTGTACCGAATGAGATGCCTTTAGTATGAATAGATAGAAATTGTCAGTAGCAGGAAAAAGCTGGGAAGGCCAGTTTTAGAGATATCAATCTCATCAATTATTCTATTGTCCTTACATTGTCAAAATGACTTATTTTGACAAAATAATGATCTGATGATCAAATATAAAGCTTCCTAAATAAATTCCAGCACAAATTTTGCCACTAACCAATTTGATGCCGAAAATACAAAAGGATACAAATTGACACTATATTCAAGCTCCAAGAGCGTTGAAATGGCTACTCTACACGTTTTTGCACGTGGCTTTATAATCACTACATGTGAGACAGGGGTGAGTATGGTGGCCCATGGGAGCCAAGTTAAATTGTTTTGACATTTCTATAAAAAAAATTCAAAATAATTTACTTTTCACATTCATTTTTGCAATAGCTTTTAATTTAAGTTTTGAACTAAATTTTGATTTCAAAATTGATTTACTTTCTATTTTCGTTTCAAATTAAAAACGGGTTTGTTTTCAAAAACGATTTCCAACTCAGCCCATCGAGGCCATGTCATTTTAAAATCAATTTTAAATTATTTTAAATGAATTGATCTGACAGCCCATTGAGGCCACTCATAGAAATGAGTAAATTTCAACAGATAAAGTTTCTTTTGATAATAGAACGAACCAGTCGTTTGTTTTAGGGGGGGGGGGTCACATTGGGGTTTCCTCGGAGCCAAAAATATTAAAGCATATGGCGGCAACATGAAAGGGGTTGGAAGTAAATAAAACTTCCCTCTTATTACACTCTTTTTTTATAAGAACCAGTAAATTTTTGCTGAGGCTCGGCTGTTCTTAATTTTTTGGCACTTTGAGCCTTGAATTGTTCTTATTTTGTTCTTATTTTTTCCAAGGTAAAAAACAAGTTTTGGCTATTTACTTTACTATTTAGAGGATTTTAGAAACCGGGGCAACCAGGGATTCTTTTTGCTATAACTCTCTAACTTCAGCCTCTCCACTGTTCTTAAATTGTTCTTATATAAAAAAAGTGTATTTCCTCTCTTCTCAACATTTTTCCTTTTATGCTCGCATGCTGCATATTAAGAAAAAATTCGACTCTTTATTTACACATCAAAACAAAGGCTCTTCATGTTCCCCATTGTTTGATGAATAATTTTGTCTGCAAAAAGAAGTAAATTTTTCAAGACAATACAACCCACCAGCCAAACAATAAACAATAGAAAGGAAAAGCACTGTGACGGACATAAAATCTCTCATTTATGGTACCATAGAACACTGGAGTAAAGGATATCATTTTATACTCTCCTACACATTTGTAAAAATATTTGGGGTTTAAGCACTAAGTTGTTTTGGCCTTGATGGGCCGTGAACTGTAAACAAACCAATAAGTAACCATAGTAACTTCAATCTTTTAAGCCTGTAGGGGTCTGGAGACAAAGCTGTCCTTGGCACTGATGGGCTACGTGAGAAAAGTGATTTTAAAAATAAAAAAACAAAATGCTTTTTAAAATGATATCGAAAAGTAAATGAGAATTAAAACAAAATTTAAATCATTTGTGTGGCCTTGCTGGGTCGTATTTTAAGTTGTTTTTAAAGTCATTTTGAAAACGAAATTACTTTTAAATTGATTTTGAAATGAAAGTTAATTTAAATTGTAAAATGAAAGTTATTTTCATTTATAAAAAAAATATTTTTCTGAGTTTTTCAATAAAAAATTACTTGGCACTTATGGGCCACCATAGGTGAGCTTTACTCTTCAATTCCATAAATAAATGATCATAAGAGAGACTCTACGGTGGAGAAAGAGGAAAAACTCGATGACCCAAATTTATCTGGTCGCCGGTCGTGGTCGCTGGTCGTGGTCGCCATTTCTGGTCGATGTTTAGAAACTCCCTTAAAATATGCTTTGAGTTTAGTACCCCTTTTGACATAAGAATTTTTTAAACTGAAAATTGTTGTTCTACCTGCACACCTTGTTTGTAAGAAGAGCTGTTGTTAAGCAATATGTACGAATAAAGATAAAAATTTGATTTGAAGTTGAAAATGGAAAACTGCAATGAAGAATGTCTGCAGTATTCAATTTGTAAAATAAGTACTGGGGTAGATATCAGATAAGCTAGGTACCCCTAACAACAAACAGGTAACCCCATAAAATTGCTGAATTTTACTCCCCAACAAACTGGGGGAGGGTGAATCCATGGTTCCTTCTGACATTTGTAATGCTGATGTTCTTCAAAAAATTCCTTGTTTCGAGAGTACAAAAATAAATAAAATTCTTCAAAATGTTGAAATGAGTTTATTTTATTTTACTTTTACAGAAAAAAACTCAGCAAACCAAAAAATATAGCAGTAATTATCTCATCAAAAAAGATGTATGTTACTGACAACATTTCATAATAAACTACCTGCAACCCTACAAAAAAACTAGGACTAAGCCAGGGATTGAATAAAAGACTTAAAAGTGCGCCATATAATTTTTTATCTGATAAGAGAAGCTTTGGACCTGTGAATTTTCTTCTGGGAATTCTTAGATTTAGCGATACCAGGGGGTCAATACTACAATTCAAGAAATATTAAGCTTCAAATCTTTGCAAATATCCACCACTTTTTCAACACAAGTAGCAGCATTTTCATTGCCCTGTTTTTTAATACCATTAATTCTTAAACATGATCTTCTAGAATACTGTTCCTGTGCATCTTTTTGCTTTGTCAAAAAATCGATAGAGCTCGAGAGTACAGCATTTTTGTCGGACAAAGTATTGACCGTAGATGTAAAGTCGAACACCTTTTGTTCAAGAAGATGAATCCTTTCCTCATGATCTACACTATTCTTCTCTAAAGAAGCAATTTTCAGCTCTTGGTACTCAAGACGCTCTAACAATGTTTGAAAAATATTCTTTATTTCTTCCATATCATCCTTCGTTGCAAGTTTTTGGCTAAGTTCCAAAAGTTTTTTGTCCAGAAATTCATCTTGTTTTGTAGTACCAGAGGAACTCCTCAAAACTCTTTGACTCATGACAGCAAAAATACAAACAAAACCAGATACAGCAGCCAAAGAGCAAGAAAAATCAATCAAAACAATCCAAAAATAAGCAAAAAATATTTCGACACCCTTCAACTCAAGTTCTTTAGATCAGCATGACCGTCCGCTTCCGTGGTCAAACTTGAAAGACACACCTCGTCATTACTTAATTAATACATTTCTTGAAAGTTTACTACAATGTAAGCTTTTGAAAAAGAAAGAAAAGCAATAAGAGCTATTCCATCTTCACTCTCTAAAGGTTTTTGAAAGTTCTGAGAAACAGAAAATTAAGAATTGTTTTAAAATGCTTGTATTTTTCATACTTTTACTTGATTTGTTTCATATTAGGGTACGAATCTCTGCACTTGAAAACATTTCTCACCTCCTTTTTGCTCATTTCAATTTCTTGACGAATCTTTTGGTTGTCTTTCATTTAATGCATTGTGCTCATTGTGCTCTTTAGATAAGTGTCGAGCCTGTCATTAAATTGGTTGCATTCTCGGCAGAGGGTTGGTTTTGACCTGGGAAAAGCCTTTAACCGAGTACAATAATTAAAGTATCGGTTTCGATAGTTTTGTTCTTGTATTGTCATCTTTTATTCCAATTGTGGCGTTGGCCTGTTAAATGGGCTGACAAGTTTGGGTCGTGAAATCCCGTGGATCAATTTCTGAAAGGACAACTTGTTCGCAGCCTCCTTTCACCTCTTGTACACCTGCACAGGGGGGGGGTCGGTAGTAAAATATCAGACATAATGAAGTAAACGACTATGGTGGTGGTGTGACGAAAAATCGAAAAACATTTTTACTACACAGGGCAGGGGGGGGTCTTGCAGTTACTCCTTGACACTATGTGGAGTAACTGCAATTTTGGACATTTTCTACAAACACCACCACCCTTGCAGTTATTCCATTCATGATATTTCCATTCATGATGTAATCTTTGCGCCTAAACAATAGATGTGACGTAACAACTTTGCCGCCATTATTGGTGGCAAAAAAATTGTCCCGCTAACCTATTTTGTATTGAAACCGGGGGTTTACGAAAAAGAAAGCTTAATATCTTGTGACGTAATATAATAGAATTAAATATTTTTTGGAAATCTATTGCATATAATTAAAGAATTTCAATGAAAGAGTTTTTTCTTTGATTTGGAGTATTTGGACTTCTGTATTAATCTTTTCTTATTTTTTCCGGGGGTCCTTGGTTGGAAAACATTGGGGAACGCATTTGTTTTGCCACCAATAATGGCGGCCAAATGTTTTGATTCGGAGTGTCAATCAACGAAAAGATTACATAAGATTACATCATGAATATCATGAATAGTGTACTTACTGATTTTACCCTCAAAATTGGTGTATACCACCCCCAAAAATGCCAAATTTGGCAATTTTTTCACTGAATTCCTCATTTTTGATACCATTTTACTGGGTACGACTTATTAACGACCGTTCAAGAGTTAAATATCTCAATCATTTTCCAAGTTTGTTAAAATATCTTTCATGCCTTGATTAATGAAAAAATTTTGTGATTTTTTTTGACTTTTGAAAAAAATGTTTTGAATTTTTTTGCTTCCGGAATTTTTAAAAACCTAAAATTGTAAGTGAAAAATTGAAAAATGTGCTCACTTAGTACACCATATCCTACCAAAATCGACAATTTTGGGCTTGGGCACCACCCATGTTGCAGTTAGTCCACTGGTGGAGTAACTGTTTTCCCAAATTTTGGTTTAACGGTAGTAATTGTCATAGTGTTTTTATAATAACTGCATGACCCCCCCCTGCACAGGGTAGTTAAATACTAAAATGGGTGGTATCTATGTGTTA
The DNA here is from genome assembly GCF_902728285.1 of Clytia hemisphaerica. Lineage (NCBI taxonomy): Eukaryota > Metazoa > Cnidaria > Hydrozoa > Leptothecata > Clytiidae > Clytia > Clytia hemisphaerica. The sequence goes on along the minus strand of NW_027104297.1, from coordinate 811,877 downwards.
AATGTTGAAAAATTTTTACTACCTTGGTAGTTAAACCTGGTAAAATTAGCAAATTTTAGCTATTTTTGTAGTTCTTTTAATTTTTTGAATGACTTTTCTGAAAAAATCTGAAAATTTCTATAATTTGAAGAAATTTTCTGATGGAAAGTTGTTTGCTAGAAACAAAAAAATTTCGAAATTTTTTGTGAAAAATAAAAAAGACTTTAATTCTAAGGGCAAACATTAATTTTCGCACTAAGTGAAAAATGTGTCACAGAAATAATCATTTTTTAGCTTTTTTTGTAAAATCAGTCCGAAAAGCAACCAAAAAATAGGTGGTCTCCATGACAAATTGTCCCAAAAACTTTTACTACCAGGGTAGTAAAATACCTCTTCCAAGAGTCTGGGTGGTGGTATGTAAAAATTCGTAAAAATCCTTTTACTACTCATATAATGTCTGAGATTTTACTACCGACCCCCCCCCTGACCTGCACTGTATTATACTCACCAAACTCTGTTTTCACACGTTGTTTTACGTCTTCTTATTTTTTAAAGAGTGCAAATAATCTCTTTGTGAAATACAATCATCTTCAGATGATAGTGTACATTTTCTAGAACTTTTTGGACCTACCTCCGGTACCCCGGTGGAGGTCATATAAATTAACCTGTGTCCGTCCGTCCGTCCGTCCGTCCGTCCGTTCGTGCGTTCGTCCGTTCGTTCGTTCGTCTGTTACCAGCTTTTCTCGAGATTGGCAAAAAAGCAGAATCAGATCAGGCACGAGGAATCGTTATCGAAGCTTGATAAATCCAAAGTAAATAGGAAAACTCGACCCAAGCTGAACCATTCTTTGAGTTGGAAGAACTGAAAAATCACGATATTAACACATTATAGGAACGACCATAACAGAATCAATAAGGGTGATCCTTAATAAAATATAGATAACACTAATACAATAATGACCGGTTAGTGAGGGCTGTACTGAGAAATATTGCCCGAGGTCAAGTAACGACCGAGCTTGCGAGGTTGTTGCGTTGACCGAGGGCAATATTTTCAGTACAGCCCGAAAAAAGCCGGTCATTATTGTATTTGTTAACCGTTTCCTTCAACTTTGATTGATTTTTAGCGCTTTATCCAGGAAAAATAGCGAAATAAAGCAGAAAAAACAAGCGAAAAGAGATGATAAATTGCTATAATTTCTGACGTCAGAAATAAAAAATGAGAGAAATGATGTCAACACATTGTTCATTTTCCTTTGAAAAAGTGACGTCACAATGAATTTTCCTAACGACGGGCAACTCTGGACAATGTAGGCCCGTCGTCATGCGAAAAGAACCAATTGCATTGCGCAAAAAGCCATGTAGCCCGCTTCGAAAAAGTAACCGGTTAACAATACCAAATAACAACTTAACTTTCAAAAAAATATAAGCGGTACTTAAATGGCTAAAGAGATATACTGAAAATAATAACTATTAATAACAAAAGGTTCATTTAATTATAAGGACCTGGTAACTACAGAATTATACCTGACTTTTGCATGAGAAGTGAAACAGAGAAGTGCTGCAATAACTATAAAAGGATAGGGTCATTGTGGTTAGCTTCAAACCCACATTTTTTTCAATTAGGTATTGTATCAGTTTAAGTTATTGTAGCAGTTTAACTCTTCTTGATATACGACACCTTGGGGGATAAAAAAAGTGATGTCCCCATCACTGAATACACGGGATTCCATGGAAATTGATTAAAACGATTATACTTTCAACTATTTAACAAATATATAAACAAAAAAATCAATTCCATAACATAAACTGTGATTATTTGCAAATACTGTCAATATAGTCTTTGATAATGCCAGTAACCCAAATAGACACTGGCCGTCTTTTCAATTCATAAATGCTTCTTTGCGCCTTACAGGCCTCTTCGATGCTTTTTCTTTCCAGTCTTTTTCGTTTAGCATTAATTCTGTAACAATCGCCTTTTTTTGTTACTAAAGTATATTCCGTAAGTCTTATTTTCAAATGATTCCAAATAATGATTTGACACGATATATTCAAGGGGTTTGCTATTAATTAATTTCCCTTAGATTCTTTTCTTCTTCCTTTAAATTCATATTCGAAATTACAATAAAAGAGTACGTTTAGTGCGGGCTGATGGCCTCGCTATTTGTTTCTTAGGCTGATGGCCTATCTTATTTCGATTTATTTCTTCTCTATTCGCTCGCTTCCCTTGACCGCCTTCCTTGATTTCGACCTCTGTATTTATACTGTTTTTGAGGTGGTGGAGCGCCACTCCTTCTTCTTGTGTTTTCCCACGGTTTCTTTTGTTTGATGAAGAACGTTGCTCCGACGTTGCCTTATCTCGCCAGTACGTATTGTTTTTAAGAATTTCGTGTAACGCAATTTGCGGTTAGGGTTTTTCCATTTGCTAGGACTTGCCCAAACCTTTTTCTTGTGGAATTTATAACACTCCTTATTTTGGCTTTACGGATTATCTTTTCTCACGGTTGAGTGGATCGTTCATTAAACGTTTATCTTAAAGTTTGTTCTCTTGGTTTGATTGGTGGATTCTTTGCAACATTAGGCAATGTTTTTGTCAGGTTTGTACCGAAAATCTCGTGCTTACGTAGTTGGTGGTTTGGTCTCTACCGAGAGCATTGTTCGAATTCCAGGGATTATCTTTTTTCTCACGATTTGTCGAATCGTTCGTTAAACGTTTGTTTTCAGAGTTCATTCTAATTTTTATTGGTGAATTTACAAAGCTATTTGATTGGTTGTATATTTGAAGAATAGAAGGCAGCTATCGTTGTTGTTAGCTACGGCGTTAACTTTTATTAATAGAGGTTATAACTATAGAATAAATATGCTATTTACATTTAGTAAAGGATGTACTCGTGACATACCTCCCCCCTTACATTTGGCGACCTCGCCAAAAACTATAATACTAATAAATACTAAATACTTATAAATCTTTTGTAAAAATAGTGTGCCTGATTACATTCGCGGTAATATACAATTCAAAAGTGATACACATATGCGAGTAAATAGTTTTTGTTTGATGTTGTCCTTTGTGGCTAAATATCCGGTACAACTTGATCGTTTTTACTAACAGGTTTGGGGTTATGACGACGGGAATTATTCAATTCGGTGAGAATCGTTTTCCGATGTGTTGGGTTACGTTCTTGGTCGTATCCGGATGCGTCTCTGTGCATTCGTGACGGTAAATTTAGTTGGTCAGTCATCAACGGAGTGCCGTCATATTTTGAGCTGGAGACAATCGCTGATGCTCTTTCAAAACCAATTATCTCCAGCTCCGAGACATATCTTCTCACATCCCGCCGTACTTTTCTTCCATCAGCCGTGTTGTCAGTGCGGTCAGCAGATCCACCTGTGCCTGTAGGTTGGCTACCGTGTAGGCATGGTACATCTGCTGCCTAACACCTGTCGGAATTTCGATGTTTGTGTCCAGAACAGCTGTGTTTACTTCAATCTACAGACCCCTGGGAAACAATCCATCTTCTACTGGGATGCTCCAAGCGGTTTCATTATTTCTGCTTTCTTCGTTAGTTGCCATTTTGTTTTGGGATAGTCTTTCTGGGCTATTTATACGTTTGGGCGGCTTTAGTGCAGCATCCATTGTACGTCCTATGTTCGTTCGTTCTGTTATAATTTTCTGTTGAATTCTGGACGGGGGTCATCATTTCTGAATCTCCCGGCATGAGAGCTTTTGGCCATAGGAGATTAATGGAAGTTTTGAACTTTTTAATCATTTTTTAAGTATTATTAGTTTTGCACGCTTATGTACGATATAATATGATTCGTCTGTTGGTTGGATTTTCAAGTGTTATAGAGTTTATATCGTTTATGTGGTTTATATTTAGTTGTATTTTTTTTGTTTTTCTTGACTTTTAGTTCAGTTCGACGTATGGGGTGCAACCAGCTTGTCCCCCCGTAGGTTTGGATACGTTGTATTTACGTCCATTTCACGTTGTCTATGGACCGGACATTTTGCCTCCCTGGGAAAGTTTTTCATCTCTATAATGCCTGTAACCACATCTTCTTTTCTTTTGAATATATTTTTAAACATTCCAGGGTTTTTGTTGAACAGTATGTATCCCACCGCTATCATTATGAACAATATTACGATTGTTCTAACAATTCCGGATATTCCTCCCATTGCGCTTGCAAATCCATGACCTGCTCCTTCCAGAGCTTGTCCAGCGGCTGGAAGAATAACAGCACTTGCATTTGCCAATGAATTTATTAAGCCTTTGTCCACTTCGTTCACTCCTTCTAGTGACTCGTGTACCCAAGCTCTTTATGATCATGCTTCCGCTATTTCCGATACCCATTAACGCGTGACCGAGAGCTTTACCGATACTTTCTATGAAGTTTGATCCCGGATCTGCAGATACGGTATCATGCATGTCACTTATGGTTTGCCCAGTTGAAGTAATCAGCTGCAATATTGAGTATTGATCCATTCTTGGCGGTCTGGGTTCGTATAGTTCTGAGTTGAATCCGGAAATTAATTCATTCGTGTTGCACGGTTTCTTATGTAGGACAGTTTGGCTGGAACTATTTTTCCTGTTGGTCCTACTGAGTATGCATTGTTCAGGGCATCTACAATATAGGTCCCATTGGGTCTTTCACTGCAGTCAATCCTGTTGCGCGTGTGTAGAAGTGATATGCTTGGTAGGTTGAGAAAATACACCTTCTTTACGTATGGAATGTATATAGGAAAGTGCGTGTAACACGTGTTGTTGTGACGCCTGTCCTATGCTATTGAATAGGATGTGATTTCGAAACATTTACTGATAATTATTCTATCGCCATTTGCCTCGAAGTGGTATCCTTTCTTGTAAAACCAATTGGTACTGCTGTCTGGGAAGGTAGATAGAATCCACCTTTCGATCTTCTGTATTCTTTGATTTTCGACACATATAGAATTCCAGGTATCTATGAGGTTCAGCCTTTCAGTTTGGTAAAGTGCCGCTAGATGGGCTTCGACTAGCGACCAATGTTCATCGTTTGGAATATACTTTCTCATAGATTTGGTGTATTGTAGCATAGTATCGACGGTAGTTTGTGATGGCGTTTTTGTTTGAATGACATAGCCATTGTCCAAAACATACGATCCTTGTTTTTTCATAATAATTGCCCCTCCGATTTTAAGCTTTCTAACTAAGACCATATCACCCATCATCTTTATAGTGTGGATTCCTTTAGAATGGTATACATTGGCGTCAAGATTTGTTGGCAGCTGAGTACTGACGGCATGTCTTCCTTTGGTCTGCAAAACCTTTTCTTGTAGGGACATTGTGATTTTGGATTTTGAGACTGCTTGGTGAAGGTTTTCTTTTCCTCCAATTATATAACCTTTATACTCCGTTATCCTATAGTGCGTGAAAGAAATTGTTTTGGTGCTCATCCATTTGCATCTATATTTCTCGGCTGCGTCTAATTCCCATATTCCTTTTCCATAAAGTGGTCTTAAGCGTTGGTTTCCATATGCTTTTTGGAACCAGATTTTGCGACATTCTGCTGCTGTCATCGCAAGTATTTTCGTTTTTCGGTATTTCCTTTTTCCTCCTAGGAATCCTTCTTTACAAGTCAAAGTGGCTTCAAATTTGGAACAGTGGAATAAAGTGACGGGTGTGTACTTCGGAGATTCGTGCAGGACTTCTGCCTTAAATGTTTGTACTCGTCGAGTCTCGTCGTCTGGCGGAACTGTGCAATTCCGTATGTCCGGGAATCTGTAGATACCAGTGGGCTTGACTCTTGTGCAGTCATAAATTGGTCCTAATTGCATTGCCTCGCTCTTTGTGACCCAGTTGAGAAGCATCAGCCAAATGATTGCGGTACCTCTGACGTTTTGCATATGTCTCCTAGGCGTGGTAAGGTTTATATTATTCACGGAATACCGCGTTTTGTCAGTGTAGGGTTGTACAAAGCTGCTATCAAGTTTATTTTTAGGAACCCATGTGTTTTGTGTCATAGGTTTATTACGCCATTTTACCAAGTACTCCATTTTGCCTTTTTTCTTGCGGTGGTTTATAATGACTTCTGGACCAGTCATGTCCACGATATAGGTGTCGGCTCTTTATCTGATTTGCGGCTCTGGTACTTTGGGTGGTCGTGGTAGGTCGTCCATAGCGTCGTTATTATAGGAATCAACGCTTTCCTGTTGCTCAACGTATTTTTTCATTCTGTTAACATGAATCGGCGATTTGACAGGTTTGCCATTGGTTTCTGTTAGTTTGAATAATACATCGGACAGTTTTTCCTTCAGAATGTAGGGACCAACGAATTTTGGTCCGAGTTTTGGGCTTAGGCCAATAGTTTTGTTCAATTTTGAAATGAGGACCTTGTCATCGACTTCAAATTTGGGTGGAGCAGTTTTTCTGTTATAGAACTGATCCATTTTGGATGCTTGTTTTTCTGCATGAGCGGCGGCTAGTTCGTGGGCTACTTTGAGCGTTTCGACCAACTCTTCTTTAGACTGTTCGAAGGTAACTGCACGTTTCTTTTGAGGCAGCAGTGCGACGTCTCCCGGAAGCCTTAGTTTTCTTCTATAAACCAAGAAAAACGGAGTTTCGTTTGTAGAAGCCCAAGCCTTATTGCAAATAAGGCGCCAGGTAAGTGGACATCCCAGTCCTTTTGGTTGTCACTTACGAACAAAGAGATCCGTTTCACGATAACCCCATTGACTCTTTCACATTTTCCATTTGTTGCCGGGTGGTATGATGATGTATTAAGCTTTTTCGTGTTGATGAGTCTACAGACTTCTTTCATCAACGCTGAGATGAAGTTGCTCCCTCTATCGGAGAGAAGCATATCTGGTGCCCCATGTCTGCATATGAATGAGCATGATTTGTTATTACCATATCTATGGCTTTCATAATACAGGAATGTGCTGCTATTCGGGAGTGATCTTTTGCCTCTGTTACAATCACAAGCGACAATTTTTCCAGATTATCATTCTTTCGGATGTAAGCTGCTCCGGTAAAAAGGCTAAAAGAGGTGAGTCCAAAATAGGCGTGTCCAAAATAGGCGGACTGACACTCCTCTTGTTGTTTATTCTCGTAGTTCTCAGCAAAATCTACGTGCAGAATAATACTATTTTCAAACATTTCATTTTTCAAATTATTGTAAAGTTTATATTGCTCGTTTTGGACATAAATGTGCAATTTAAGCTCCTTCATTTTCTCTTTGAATGTGGACTGAACGGAATCAAAAGGCAAGGTCGCCTGAACTTTGGAAGCTTTGCCATTGACAGTCGCCCATTGATGATACTTTAACTCGTCGTCATGATTCTCTGCATCTGTTCCACTTGAATCTCCAGAATTGGTGTCAGATTCGGAGGATTGTTGGACGTCTATAAAACAATCCTCAGCAGCTTCCCAGGTTTGGATTTCATACACTTCACATTTTCGAGGTCACAAGAAAATTCTTTGACATTAGTCGGCAACCGTTTATCTATCTTTTTAAGATTTCGATTGATTGACATGACGAAAAGATGAACATTTTCGCAGATCTCGCATGTGCAAGACTCATGAGGCGTGTCCCTTTGAAATTTGTACTCTTTGTGCACCTTAATAAAGTTATAGAGCATTCTGAAGGTTACAACTTTGCTGTTGAACCTTGCAGGAAAAGACTCTTCAACAGTCTGCTGGACTTGACTGGAACCATTAACGATATCCAAAATTTCCCGAAGAGTCCATTGCAAATATCGCTTTTGCTTGTATTGTCTCTCGCCATTCACCTTACCGATATAGACAGTGTCTTTGCGTCCTGGTGTCTGACGAGATATATCAGGGCGGTCAAGGAAATCCTGAAGCCATTGCTCCTCTTCAGTTTCCAGCTCCTTTTTCGGACGGCCTCTACTATCGTAGAACTTGATTCGGGGAAGGGATTTCGAAGCCAACATTTTAACGATCTCAGTCCTCTTACCAGGAGGGCTTTTTGGTAGATTTTTTCCGCTTTTCTCAAACTTCTACTTCTTGAAGCCGAATATCGGAATGCACCCGAACCAACGGTTTCTTGATCCGGCGTCGACGGCATGGCATTTTCGAAGGATTCTGTAAAATAAAAAATAAATATAAAAATGGATAAAATCCATAAAATCTAGGTAACCCCTCCACTACTAGGCTGCGCGCATCCCCAGAATTTATTTTGTTATAGGGGATGCGTATCGTGTATGAAATTCTCGTCCGAGAGTTACCTCAACTTTGGGGTAACCAAAATTTGCATAAATTTACATAATTTCGTTACATCCAATCAAAGAAAGAAAAAATGAAGTCATTGTGCTGTTGTTTTCACAATTATCAATTTTCATTAATTGAACAAGTCATTGTATTGCTATGACGCATAATCAAAAAAGAAAAAAAGAAAAGACGGGGGTAAGTTGTGACAGAAATATTTTAGACGATACGCATCCAAATACATATCAAATCGTATCAGAAGGGGATGTGTGCAGCCTACTCCACTACACGACTTTTCTATCTCAGACGCGCGCGGCGCACGGCGCGGATTCTAAGAAATGAAGACCCTACGATGCAAAACATTCTTTCGAATGTTTTATTTTTTTTTTTATTTTTTTTTAGCTTTTGTTTATGTCTGTGCGAGTAAGAAGCTTAACCAAAAACTACTTACTTTTTCACTGTCCGTTGCTGAGATTATGATCCAAAGGACAAAAGGAAGACTAGGAAAAGAAAAATTACGTGACTGACTAAGAATCCCCCTTCACATTAATCACGATAAAATAATAAAATATGGCTTTCAGCTAGTTTCTTTTTTAAGCGTTGTAATCTTTTTCCTTCAGCTTGCTTTTTCAAGCGTTTTTTCTCCATCTCAGGATCAGCTCTCGATCGCAAACGTGTTAATTTTTTTCGAAGATTATCGGATGCCCGGTATTCAGCTTTATGTGTTTCTCTATACTTTTTGCAACGTTCGGCGACGGAGAGTTTATTTTCTTTCCTTGATCTTCCCATGATGATGTTCACAGAACGAGATTCGAAGATTGAATGTTTAGCTCGAGAAGTTTTCGCGCCTAAAAGCACTGCTACGAATTGACGTCACAATACTGGTCCGCGTGCGCATTAGAAGGTTCCTTCTTAAGCATGTAAGCCAGCCCAGGGGTCTGGTAAGGGGACTAGTTTGAGGAGAGCCATCCACTTAAAACTTATTTGATTGTACCGATCTTTAAGAGGTCATTGTGTTTTCATTTAAACTTTTGGCATTTCTGTGTCGGATGGACAAAATATTTCGAGGTCACTCCGACAATTCAGTATTGCATAAGCAGCTTAAGGTGATATCAGATCCTTTTCCATGATCTTTGAGTCGATAGGTTTTGCCATTTTCTTTTAGTGTGGTCGTTTATACTTTCCTCTAGGAAAATTTGATGGTATACCTTAAGTGAAGAAAGTGTCGGATGGACAAGTAAGAAATCACATAAATTCATATTTAGATTATTTGAACGAAATAAATGACTGGAAAACGGTCAACCCTGCATTAGGTTAGGTGTTCAATCGATATATACGGTTAAAGCATTTAAGGCTCGACTGGAATACCTATTTTATATGTTGTCCATCCGACACTTTTATTTTTCCATTGCTTTCAATAAAAATAGGCACCAAGGCCAGAAAATTCTAAAAATCTTTCATCTTTGATTTTGTTCATGTCGGGTAATCATTATGTTATACGATTTTACACTTTCTAAGACCTTTACCGGAAATTGTTTTTTTTTCATGAAAGTGTAACCTTTTTGTAACAGACCCTTCAAAACAATCGTGTAAAAAGTGTAAGTCTCTCATTTACAACACCATAAAAGATCTTCATTAAATCATCTCTGAGATCTTCTTGAATGTCGACAGAATTTTTATGAAAAGTTTCTTGCATTTGTTTCGTCAATCCGTAGTTTTCAGCTTTCACTTTCCTATTCCCCTGCCTTGTGACTTTGACAGTCGACACCACTCGTTTTTTTGATGTCACAGATGATGGTGCAAAGTTTGATGTTTGTGTCGTCTCCAATACTTTACCAATTTTGGAACGTGGTTTGATTGCAAATTTACTGCATTCTGAACACATTTCTTTATTTTCCATAAAATGGCATTTTTGTGATCATTTAAAAATTCATTCATCTTGGTGTAATGGTTGTGTCTCTTCGAATTATCGAATATCTTTGAGATCACATAGTCGGGTAATATGGTGGGCTTTCTGAAAACCGACCAGATTGATCCCTAAATACAGTCAGTAGGATTAAAAAGAACAAAAAGTTTATCTCCGGTGGCGTACTCCATTTTGTACACATTGTTTTTGAAGATAGTATATAAACAAGTCACAAGTTGGACACAACTCATCATAAGCAGGCTGACAAATATTCGTCAAATACTCTAAGCGTTTGTTTTAATCATATATTTTATACTTGTAAATTGATTTTTTATTAACAATAAGGCGGTTTGGAAGTATGTATTCGACGAAAAATAGAGAAATACAGCGTGTAAATAATATTTTTATGATCACTATAATGACGTTCATTTTACAATATCATCATAAACAATTTTACAAAAGCAAAATCGATTTCTTATTCCTTCGTACGTCAAGAATGAAATATTGTACTTTTGCTCGCGAAATTTTCTTCTTTGTCGATGCGCGATTCACTATGGTGAGAACTCATTCAATAAGTTTTTAAGATAGAATCTATTGCTTTATGCCGTCATATCCCCACAGGGTCGGATTCAGGAGGTAGGCTATCTTATTCATGGAGAGTAATTAGTTTCCATATAAGGTAATACGATAATAAAGTGCACTCTCCTCCATTGGTTATAGCCTCCCCCTGTATCCGAGCCTGCCACGCCAGTTCAATGTAAAAATTCAAAAGCGAATTAGGGTCTTTCCGGTGCTTTTGACGGTGAATATTTACTAAATTCTTTTCCTTTTCAATTTAGCAAATTAAATGTTGAAAAATACCTAAAATCCGTAAAGTGAATTTAGAATTAGAATGAATATGGTCATATTGTCATTGGAATGACGGACCGGAACGAGGATTCTTCTAAAGAAGAACACCATGGTGGTGCGTTGTATCCATGCCAACCAACCAAACCACGTGATGAAGATTGCTGCGGTAACGGCTGCTCAACATGTGTGTTCGACCTCTACGAGTTGCAACTTTCAAGATGGCGGCAAAGGTGTCAACGAATAGATGAGCAGAATGACGAGGAGGATATTGAAAAGGATGAAATCATATCCATTTTTGAATATCGATCCTTTCGATTAATCGATATCATCGATCATTCTCCGATACTTTATTTCACTTTCGAAATCCCCAACAATAAAAAGTTACCTATGGCTCGTGGACAACACTTGGTGGCAAGGTAAGGTAACGTACATACAGTACCACTACATGAAAAAAGCAACTATTGCCTTAAATGGAGTATTTCCCGAACGGGAAGGTGAGAATAACCCGAAAAGGAAACTGTTTCCAGATTGAAAATTTCATCACGTTTCCCGTTTTGTTCAAGAAACTTTTCATCGTTCCCGAACGGGAAATAGAAATTTGTAAACAAAGCAGATTTTTGTTTCCCGACCGAGAAAATTTTTCCAATTAGGGAAGTTTTTAATTGGGAATGGGGAAAGTAGAATTAAGAAGCGATTACCAGGTGGATTTCTTAACTACCTGGTGAATATTATTTATTTTCCCTCCTTTACAAGAGGGACAAGTTTTTAACTTTCCACAGGCATTTCCGGAGTACTCAGAGACCACTTTCTCGATCGGGAAACTGGTAAACTTCCCGATTTGAAAAGTCTAGCCATTTCGGGAAGTTTCCCACCTTCCCGTTCGGGAAATATTTCCTGTTAAGGCAATAGTTGCCTTTTCCATATACCTTATCGGGGAAATGTCGGGGGAAAGTGACGAAAATTTTGAGGGGGTGACGAAATTTTTCCCCGATATTTTATCACCCGACCAAGACTTTTACCCGATTTTTTTATCCCCGACCAAAACTTTTACCCGATTTTTTAAACTCCAACCAAAATTAAAATCTAAATTTTTACTTGGGTGAGAGTGACTAAATTGAACATTTCGTTGGGGAAAAGTGACGAATTTGAAATTTTGGTCGGGGGAAAGTGACAAAAATGCCTCTAGGTGACGAAATTTTTCCCCGACGAAAAAAAACCCGACTAGATAAAACTCCGACATTTTTTCCCCAATGCCCAAGTAATATATGAAGTGATTCAGATTCTTTAGACCCTCCGCCGCGTTTATACGCCGTGTATGCGATGGTGATCATTTAGTTCAATGATAATGCACATCAATTTGCTTTTTTTCTTTTGCCGCTTTTTAGGTATGCAGAATAAACACCTTATCGATAAATGTGTGGCGGCAAAAATTACTGGCCCAGAAAAAGTGACAAAATTTTTAATAAGTGACGTAATTTTTTTAGCGATGAATATTTTACCTCCGTACCATAAAAAACTACTTTTTTATCAAATCCATTACAGATGTACAGATAAAAATGATGTTTCAATCGTAAGACCTTACACACCGGTCAGTGCTCCACATCAACGTGGTTCGTTCCAAGTCGCCGTCAAGGTAAATTTTTTTAGTTGAAAAGCATAGTTTTCAATGATCATAATATTTACTGAAATGCGTCTTCATAGAGAATTATTTACATTTTCAAATGGAATCAAAAAGAATGTTTTCGTGATACAAAAGCGCAAAAGTTGGGATCTTGATCACCAAAGTGTAAACAATATATTATGTTATGTTGACGTATCCTGGCAAACGTATACATTATAAACGAAGTTCACAATGATTTTATACATTTCTAGTAGAGCGTATAGCCTTCAGAAAATCAATCGAGGTTTCTTACCGTACTCTAGATATACGAAGAAGGGGCGATGTCACGAAGTATGAAGACATGGAAGATTGGATCGTCTGTCGATTGGAGAGGTCCTTTTGGTCATTTACATACAGTCCATGAAAAGGTATAGTGAGAGTTGTAGTTGTTTAATTTATCACTTAATTGAGAAACTTCGAAATGACCTATTTGTATTTCAAACAACTAGTGAAACTGGATAGGCTAGAAAAATCGTTCCTCTCCAAGAGATAAGAAAGATGCTACGAGAGCGATCACCAAGATATAAAGGTACTGAAACGGTGATAGGAATTATGAGCTGGAGTTTACGTTTTTGTGATTCTTTGAAATTCATAAAGAAAACCACTTGCTGTTGTAGAATAATTTTCGGGGACCCAATATTCTGTTCCCACATATTCTTTCTGTACATACATGAGTAATTGATGCAGTGGTTTGAAATGCTGGTTTATGTGATCTATGTTGCTTCATCTTATTCTTCAGTGTCAACAGTTGGTTATGTTAGCTGGAGGGACTGGTATCACACCTATGATACAATTTGCGGACCAGATTCTGTCGAATGAAGATAGTGAGACGAGAATCTTGTTGTGTTACAGTGCCCATGATGCAGACGAAATCATCCAAAAAGAACGATTCGATCGGTGGAAAGACTTCTGGAATTTCAAAATTCATTACTTCATTACCGTGAGTGTGGTAGTTGTGTAGTTTACATTCAACGGAAGTGAAATGTAGTTTTGCTTTTGAACACGTTCATCAAGAGAGTGTCGGATACGTATAAACGTGTTTTACAATCATCACAGTCAACTATCTTAAAGGCTTAATGTTTTTTTGTATGTGATTTGAACAAAAAAATCTCAGAATCTCAATATCTCAAAAATCTCATTAAAAGGCTAATGAAATGGTTTGTTTTAGAAGCTTTGGTTTTCGAGTATCCATTTTGAAGTATTATTTTTTGGCCAATTTCAGGGCGAACAGGCTAACGAGAAGAAGGAAGAGAAGATATGGAGATATGGAGATGAAGTACACCACCAACATCTCGATAAACAATGGTTTGAAGGCCATCTCATCCAATTCAAAAATGTGGACCCTTCAGACCAACTCTTCTTCGTGTGTGGCTCCACACTGTTCAACAATGCCATGAAACAGTTAGTTAGAGAAATGTTCAAAGTCACAGATGAAAGAATAGTGACGTTTTCTTGAATGTTTTCTTGTGAAATCGGTTTTAAGGGTGGGAACTTTCGTGAATTTCGTACATTTACCACGCGTCTGACAAAAGTTAGCATCAAAGATTGTGAATTCTGAATTGTTGAAGATGTCACAAGAAGTGATAAAATGTCATCCCTTGGTATGATCATTTGAACTAAATTTGCTGATGTGCCAATTCGAATGTATGCATTTGGCGTTGAAGTGTTCATTAAAAACAACTATCTATATACTTGCGAAAGATGGAAAAAATGGAACTGACGAAGGGGTGGTTTGTGGGCATAAACCATGCATACTCACATAAGAGAAGTATGTCATTTGAACAATGTCTTATGTCTTGGAAATGTTGTAGGAGATTGTGTAGATGTATTTGCCGTGTTGTTTGAATTGGTTGCTGAAGTGTTCTTACAGCCAGGTTGTTGGTTATCATTGCCATCATTTCCGTCCGAGAATTGTCCAGAATTTTTAGAAAATCGTGTGTTTGTTGGGTATTGTTGACTTGGTTATTGGATTGGTTGAGATTTGTCCCTTTGACATGGGTGAAGGTACAATCAAGGTTGAAGCATTTCCCTTTTGTGATTGAGGACGAACACATACGAGGGTAAAACATGGTACAATTGGTACCAGCACTCAATCCTATTGGAGATTTGTTACCATGTTTCAGTAATGGCGCACATTTTTGGATGTTTGAATCGACAATTCTTGCCCTTGATATCATGTTTCCCCTTTTTGTAGAAATTGCAAACTGGGATTTCATCAGAGTCATTTTCTTTGTCTGTTGTATTTTCAGAAGACAATGTTGCATCATTCTCGTTGGCGTTTTATCTTCAAAAAGTTAGTTTTTACTATTCCCTCAAGTGTTTCGTTTTTTGTTCGTCGACCAAAAGGCACTCCTTTGGAGTGGATGGAATTGGTGGGAGGGTACGCTTTGGAGTGTTTAGGATCTGATTTTCTGTAGATTCAGCAGCCTCTGTTATTTGAGTTGGAGATACTGTAGTTGAAGATTTTTCATACGGTAGGGTTTCCGTTTAATCATTTGGAACATGAGGGAAATTGATGGTTATTCATCTTGGCAAGACGGACAAAAATAGTAAAGGCCAGGGATTTTGTAGATAAGGTGGCGTTATTCCTCTTTTCGTTCACAAGGCTCATACTCCTTAAAAGATCAAGATAGCACAGTCGATGCACTTCTTGATCACATGCCCCTCAACTTATGAGTGGTTTGTCATTGAGTTTGAAGGAATACGATGCTTTACAAATCTGGCTTACGTCTGGGAAGAAATTCTTGATTTTCAAGCATAAAAGGTGAATTAGCTCTAGTTTAGACGGCCCACTTTTTGCCCTGCCTATTCTAATTGTGAATTAAAGAGGGCACAAAGTGGGCTGTCTAAAGTGATGCATAGCCCTCTTTTGACGTCAATGCAATGTCTTCTTTCAAACCTTTCCAAGCAAAGATTTTAACAACCAACTTTGTGCCCTCTTTCTGCCTACTCTAACAATTAGAATAGACAGGGCAGAAAGTCGGCCGTCTAAACTAGAGCTTACATCATCTTTAGTCACCTTGTCGGAGAGTAATGAAGGGGGTGGCATTAGAAAGTTAAGGGTATCAATGACCATTTGTTTGCGACGTGATTTGAGTGCTTTGATATTGATCGCTAGTTGGTGTTTCTTGGTTATAAATCCGTAGACAATTGTTGATGGTATCGTTTGGAGCACTTTCAACAAGACCAGCAATTGCTCGTTTCCAGGTTTCCATCAAGTTTTCAGATACACGTCATTGTTTGTCTAAGTGCTGATGATTTTGTGACATGTCAGCGTCTTTATATCGGCAAGCCAGAGATTGGGAAAAAAGTAGGTATGAAAACAGTACAGGGCCCTGATCTGTTGATCAGGTGCACATGGGAACTGGGTGACCAGCCACAGGACCCTTGTGATATGATATTGATTGCTTGAGCAAGAAGTAAAATTAAAAGTTCAATGATTGATCCAGAGCTAATCTTGGTGTGTTAAAGTTTGAGGTAGTCTTTCTTTCTTGTTGATATTCTTCAAGTTAATTTTGTATTCGTCTTCTTTATTGCTTTTTTCAATATTTTTGTTTAGTTTTTCACTAAAAATGAATGACCTCTCCTGAGTGTTTCCACATAGGTTCAGCCTTTTAATCAATTAATGGTGTGGTTGGTGTTTTTGTTAATTGTACCGAGCCTGCATTGATTCTCAAATAATGTCTCTGCATCTTGGCCACAGAGAGTCTTCATTATTTTATTCGAGGGGAAAACGAAGACTGACTAAAATATATTTTTTACTGAACACACTCGATCAATAATTTGGGTATCTACCAATTGTATTATTCAGACGATGATCTTTTAAAAGATTTTTTAAAATAATTTTTACCATAACACTTGAGAATTTTTTTAAGATTCTTTTAATTTTAAAAAAACTATTTTTCGTAAATGTAATTTAAATATTAACTGCTTTAAATAACTTTACTATATTTAGCTTCGTTGGTTTGACCGATTTCAAAATAACAAACAACTGTCTTGAAAACGCTAGTTCCGTTAGTCATAGATATTTCCGCTCCTGTCTTTACTGTACAATTTCTTCTCGCTTGGATAATATGCTGCGAGCGTAAGAGTTGGTCCAAAGCTTGCGTCCGGGGAGAAGTTTACAATTTTTAAAGGGCTGTTGGAAAGTGCAAGTCCAATAATTTCGTACAAGAATTTTCAGCACTCATTATTACTACGGGGAACCTAGATTGAATCTCATCCGACAATGAACTCTTCTCCGCCCCTAAATTGCTTGGGTCAACAGTTTATACAGCGATTTGTAGCTTTTCATCCTGCCCTGGTATATTCTATCAAATGCTCTCCGATGATCACAGGGCTAGCATCGTTGACGCTCTTCTTTGGATGATAATCCCGGGGGGGGGGGGTACTAGGTTTGCGAGGTGACGGGTATGTCCGAGCCGAAAATCGAAAATCGACCCTTTGAGAGACAAAATTTTGGTGATTTTGGGACCCTTTGAGAGACTTTTTCCTAAATTTTGGTCCATTTTTTCCAAATTTTGGTTTGATTTTCACCAAATTTTGGTCAAAATTTTTGGAAATCGTGACCCTTTGAGAGAGAAATTTTTGATTTTCGTGATTTTGGGACCCTTTCAGAGACTAACTTTTGAATTTGTACCCCTTTGAGAGACTTTTGAGGAATGAGAAAAGGTACCCTTATGGCTCGCACATACCCGGCACCCATTTTGCCTAAGTACCCCCCCCCCCCGGATGATAATCCTTGGGTCCAGGTATTTGCGAATTAAAAGTGATTTTGAATTGCGCTTCTAGGCACAGTTCACTTGTATATATGAGTATAGTTTTAACCTGAATTTTGATATGAGACTTAAAACTTAAGCTTAGAGGATCCGAGGATCCAAAAGCTTGTGAATCATCCGACTAGTTTGAGAATATAACCTAGCAGCTATCACACCCCTCCCAAATCGGACTTTATTTCGATTAAATACAGTAGAAAGCCTGAAAATGTCATTTTCCTATTTCTTTTAATGGTGAAAAACGCTAAAATACCCAGAAAAGCAAGCTTCATCAACTACTCTTTAAATACCCGGAATTCTGTTGTTGTTTTTTTCCACTGAAAAGAGGCAGTTGTGAATCTTAGACTGGGAAATAGAGCCTTACAACTTCATTCCCTACCTTGCATATTGTCAGTTATTTATGCTTACTGAGAGCACCAGATTATTCTCTGGTGAAAATTGTTTTTCACTATCTTGTATGTACAATAATTAATGTACAAGGTAATTTTTAGATAATCTAAACATATGGCAAACGATAGTCCTTGGCTCAATAAGCATAAATATGGTATGTCAGATCAAAGCATACATTTTTCAGGAAATGAACTAGAATGCTAAGCCACCCCAGGCCTGACCCGAAACCGGAAATGTGTACCGAAGCGAAAACAACGGTATTTGCGCGATTCAGGCTTGGGCGGGTTATGTATGTTATGTCGGGCGGAAAAGGAGAGAAAATGAGGCGTTAGATCAATAGACCCGTATTGAGAAGAAGTGCACCGCCATTCAAATGAAAAGAAGATTATTCCAGACAGCAAGAAAGAACAGAAAATTATTATTTTCTGTCTAAATGTCTGATGGTGCAGCTATCAAGCAGAGAAAATAATGGCAAAAAGTATTCTATTTGTAAGTTACTTGATAGTTTTTGTTTAGAGAGATAGCATGTAAAGGTGTTGCCATTTTGCTGTTTTTAAACTTATTTTATTCCAGACCCCAGCAGAGCCAGACGTAATTAGGGGCCGTCGACAAACGATTTTCCTTTTTTTTAACGGCTTCTGGCCATAAGGGGTGGGAGGCGGTCACTGCAATGCCGTTAAAAAAGTTAAAAAAAAGAAGGGAAAGTCTCACTTACAAATTTCATCAGTCCAAAAAGTAGAAACATGTGAAGAAAGGCTAAAGACCAAAGCAACCACACGACATTCACCTTTATATTCCCAATCACCAATTAATGCTTCGACGAAAAAAAATGACTGGTCACATGCAGTGTAGCTGGAACCTCGATATTCCAGGATTAGAAAAAGCTATACCTGTTATCTTTTTTCTTTAAAGAATCAACAAGCCATCAACTTCGATAAATTACACACAATTCCTCCAAAACTCTTAAAATTATCTGCCATTATGACTTTCTTGAAGCCGTTCCGAAAATAACCAATCGGGTTAGGTATCGGAATTCCTATGGGAGTTCTTTTCCAAGTTTTGTAAAATAGCTAAGTCTGCAAAAAAACTTTTCCCGGGGGTTTGAGGAATAAACAGAACTGTTATCATTAGTTTTTACTTAACCATATATTTAAATTTGCGCTCAAAAATATTCAAATGAATATGTTAATAATATTCAATATTCTATTTGTATCTCTCAGAAAATAAACACTTACAGAACAACATAGTTTATCATTTGAAATACCCCCGTGTTCGGACCATTCTATCGTGGGCGCAAAATAGGGCGGAAACTAAGAAGCACCCTCAGTGCAAGATTGCCGCCTCATCTTTATTCGCCCGCGCGAAAACGTGAGCTAATCATTTTTTTCTCGTGCGCTCAAGGGGAAAAGGAAAGTGATCGATATTCTTTGAAGGAAAAACGTCAGAAACAAACCCAAAGACCAAAAGATGTATTTTGTTGTTGAGAATCGATCCTGTGAAGATGAAAAAATTTCTGCTATGCGTTTTTTTCGGAACGCTGAAAAACTCTAATTTCGATCTTCCTTAAGGTAAAAAGGTTGCGAGATTTGGGTTAGCGAGGCAAAAATTGCTAAAAAACTGGTAAAATCGTAATCCTCAAAAATCGAAGTTCCAGCCTCACTGACATGACGAAAGTCGGCAATTTTTCCCTCCGTCTCAGTTGACTCCTTGCTCCACCCATCCCGCCCTGACTTGATGCGGGTGGGCGATTTGCGCTAAATCTGTACCGTGTCCCGTCCGAAATCATGAATAATAAAGTTCATTTTTTAAACATAACTCTACTTTTCTATGACAGTCTATAGCCTATATTTCATGAAAATGTACCTTGACACCACCTTTTAAGGCCTAATGATAAAGATATAGGGGCTCATGGAGCTGTTAGAGCGTATGAAAATGGTAAATTTGTGGTAAAAAAAAATCAAAACTAACTTGCACTGTAGAGAGTATCACATATTATAAGGGTTGTAACAGGTGATATTTAAGTATCACTAAACTTAGGTGAAATCCTTTTTTTGTTTCATTCTTTTGATTGGCATGTACTGTAGATATTGAAAATGATTTCGGACGGACAAAATTTGTAAAACCAAAGGCTAGAATACATCAGAAAAATGTATTGAGGAAGTAGTCCCGTCCGAAATCATTTTCATAAAAATCTGTTTTATTTCAAGTTTTGCTAAACTTTTTCTTTCTACATATATACAAGTAAATATACTACTATTCCAAATAGAAAATACTTGAGAATCTTCCACTCTTTTTGTTCCAGTAGTGGTTTTAATACAAGACCTATTTTTACAGGAAAATTGTCCCGTCCGAAATCAATTCCTATTTTCAAGGTTAAAATAAAGGTATAAAAACTTACTTTAATTGGCCTGTTTGAACATTTTTCTTACCAATAGGTCTTGCTAATAACTTCCTGAATGTTAAACATTCATTTTATTACAAATTGAAACATATTTGAAAAGTTATCATTTCGGACAGGACAAATGATTTCGGACGGGACATTTTTTCTAGTACCCCTGGAATCAAATCTGAAGAGCTTTGAATCTTAGATTTACTCAATTAAAATATGCTCTATCCTAGATTACAATATTCAGCCATTCAAATCTTTCTACCCTGCAGAATTTCAGAAATATTGTCAATCTTATTGTGATTTCGGACGGGACATTTTTTGGTGTCACTTCCAATCACCAATACACTAGGACCTATAGAATGTTAACCTAATGGTAAAATCATACTTTTTGACAGGTTTTCAAACACAAACAGATTGAGCTTACTCTCAAACTTAAAAAACCTTCAATAAACACTCTTTAAATAGGGGCAATGTGCAATGATTTCGGACGGGACACATTTCAGTGTCAAAATGGACGTAAACAGAAAATCACTGCTAGAGCAAGATGGAAAAAAGGTTTCAAAACACTTTTTTTGTAGAAAAACACATAAATAAATTGCCTATATGGAAAATCAAAATTCCAGGTCTTATACCTTCCTGGAAAGAAAGTGCTACCATAAAACTGAAGCACTTTTTTGCTAAAAATTGCCAAAACAAGGAAAAATTGACACAAAATTTATGATTGCAGATTAATGATAGACAGTTAAAACATGAAATTTTGCAGAAAGTGTACCATTACCAAGCTGTATCTGATGAAAAAAGAAAAAAATCATTAACACTTAACCTTAATGAGATATATGCAAAAAATGATTTCGGACGAGACGGTACAGATTTAGTGCAAATCGCCCGGGTCTTGGAGTTTCAAAATTGAAAGGTCACGGCTCAAAACCACATGTTTATTCCGTGCGAAAAGAAGAAGTTTGAGGATTACGAATCGTAAGAACATGGCGGCCATGGACCAGTGAAAGTTACTTTTGAAGAATTTTTTTGGCCGCTAAGACGTAGGGGGAAGGGGGTCTGAACCTTAACGGCCACAGGCCGTTAAAAAAAAGGAAAGTCGTTTGTCGACGTCCCCTTAATCGAACAGTTCGATTTACCGAACTAATCGAACTTTGTCGCACTTAATCGAACGACAAAAGTTCGATTAAATTCTTTATTCAAACTTTTCAAAAGTTGCTAAAATTGTGAGTATTCGATTAAGTTCAACAAAACATATTAAGTTCGACAAAGTTCGACAACGAGAAAGGCGGTCATAGAAAAATTGTTCTATTCGCGTCACCCGCCCGCATCAAATTTTACTTTTAAAGTATAGCTTTTTTCTCAATTGCTCTGACTGAAGACCATCGAAAAATTGTTTTGCTCGCGTTACCACCCGCCCCTGAGTTACTGGCGTGATTAAAAAAAAAACGGGAATGTTTTTGACCGCCTGTCCGCCCCGCCCGCCCGCCCGCATGCATTTTTAACACCCGTTGCGACGCGAACAGAGCATTTTTTCGATGACCGCCAAATGTTCGAAAAAATTCTACAAAAAACTCCGTTCGATAAAGCTCAACAACAAGAAAGGTTTGACAAATTCAACAAAAAACTCTGTTCGAAAAAGTTTGACAACAAAAGACCTCCTTCGGGTACTACCATGGACGGCCCTTGGGAGGCCTAGCCGAGGTCCCAGGGGGTCCAATTGGCGCCCACTGTTCAGGGGGATGTGAGGGTACACGTCTGCACCGTTGGGGGTCCTTCAAAGTTCCTCAAAGTGTTCTCAAAAGCTGGCAAAATTTACGAAAAATGACCTCTTTTGGGTACCAGCCCCGGTGGGACCAATCGAGGTCTCTACAGCCCCCCACAGCCCTTCAGACCGCTTTGGATACCCTCTGCCTTGCTTTCCCTTGAAGCCAGCACCCTCCATCAGTCATCCGAAGCCTTTAAAAGGCTTGGAAAGGCGGAAAGGCTTGAAAATTGGTCAAAATTGGAAAAAAATGACCTCCTTTGGGTACCACTGCGGACGGCATCTGGGGGTCCCGGCCGATGTGCCGGGGGGTCCGATCGGTGTTCACTGGTCAGGTGGGGGGTATGAGAGTACACGCCTGCACCATTGGGGGTCCTTCAAAGTTCCTCAAAGTGCCGTCACAAGGCGGCAAAAATTGCCAATAATGACCTCCTCAATTGAGGCTACTACACCCCTTTCTCACCAGGAAAAATCGCCGATGAGACCAATTGAAGGCCTCTACAGTCGTCCACAGCCCCCATAGCCCTCCGGACTCCTTCGAATACACTCTGCCTTGCTCTCCCTCAAAGCCAGAACCCTCCATCAGTTAACTCCAAAGCCTTTAAGCTTAGAAAGGCTTGAAAATTGGCGAAAATTGGTCAAAATTGGAAAAAATGACCTCCTTTATTTGGGTACCACCGTTGACAGCCCCTGGAGGTCCCGGCCAGGGTTCCGGGGAGTTCGATCGGTGCCCACTGGTCATGGGGGATGTGAGGGTACACGCCTGCACCGGTGGGGGTCCTTCAAAGTTCCTCAAAGCGTCATCACACATGCGTTTGCGTAGGGTAAAATGGCGAAATGCGAAAATCAATTTTGGCAAAATTTTTTTGAAAAATGACCCTACAAGATTTGACTACAGTATATCTTTTTATTCCATGAAGAGATTACTTTCAAATAAAAAATATATTGACAATGAATGGGTAAGCTTTCTAGAAATCCAAACATAAATTACATAGCTTTTACAAAAAATAGCACTAGGATCAGAAACAGTCAAAAACCAGCTTTTTCCAATTTTCTTCGAGTTACAGGAATTAAATTCCTTGTTTGTTTTGATCTGAAATTTTCAGTAGGGGTGGCCAACATGGTTCCCTTGCTCATATCAGGGGGAGGGGCAAGACGGGGTAAAAGAATTAAAGTTTCTTAGTAAAATCTTAATTATCACCCAAAAAAGTGCCTTTTTTTGTCCATATCTTTTAGATAGATTGTCCCAGCCTTATCCCTCTTTCAGTAAAGCTTCCTATACCTTTTGTCCTTCAGAAAAACCAAAAATACTGGCCTTGATTGCTTGCTTTCAGTTCCTGTAGCCAGTAGTGTGACCCCCTGTATTTCTATTTTAATTCGCACGGGTTTTTTAATAGAGATGTCACATGACTCAAATCCGCAGTCTTATTGGACTAGAGAAAGCGAAAGTGAAATCGTGCGATCTGATTGGATGAAAAAAAGACCGGGGGAGCTGGAAACGAATGGAATTCTCTAGAATTCTCATTCTAAACAAGATGGCGGCGAGAAAAGCACGTCTTTTGCTTTGGGCAAAAGGTTGTAAATTCTGGTTGATTTTACGGTTTTATCTTATCTTATCTCATTTACTTTAATTTGTAGAGGCTTCTTCAATGTTTTGGGGAAGGTAAGTCTGTAAAAGTTATTTGTTTTTCGGTGGAAAAAAGTGTTTAAAAAAGCATTTTTTGTGCTCAAGGTTTATTTTTCTTCGCAAATTTTTGTCTTTAATCTTAAATAGATGAAGGAGTATTTGACTGATGGCTATGATTTTTTCACAGAACATAGTAAAACTATTCAGGAACTTAGACCATTTTACAGAATTTCAAAAAATCTGTTAGTTCTAGAGATATATTGAAAAGTTTAGACATGGGTAGTTCGCGTTCGTGTTTCGCATTCCCAAACCAAACGCACGTGATCAAAAGCCGGCAAAAATTGGAAAATTGGCGAAAATTGGGAAAAATTTGGAAAAATGACCGTATCATTTGTGTACCAGCGTGGACGGCTCCTGGGGGTCCTGGCCAGGGTTCCGGGAGGTTTGAGCGGTGCCCACTGGTCAGGGGGGTGTGAGGGTATACGCCTGCACCAGCAGGGGTGCTTCAAAGTTCCTCAAAGTGTCGTCAAAGGCCGGCAAAAAGTGCAATCGAATTACGCGCAAGTGGAGCGGCCTTCAGTTGCTCGGGTTTTCTCAAATTTTTGTTTGCTTAAACTTGACAAAGTTCGATTAAATTTGATTAGCTCGATTAAGTTCGAATAATGTAATTGAACTAATCGAACTGTCAAGGTCTTTAAAAAAAGTTCGATTAAGTTCGATTTCAGTAATCAAACTTTAAATCGAACTTTAAATCGAACTTGGTATTTTGAGAAATTTGTGAGTATTCGATTAAAGTTCGACAACCGAACTTAGTCGAACATTAATCGCCCAACAAAGTTTGATTAAGTTCGACAAAGTTCGATTAAAAAAAACGTTCGATTGGTTCGATTAATTACGTCTGGCAGACCCGATCAATCGAACTTTTCGAACCAATCGAACAATCAAACTAATCAAACTCGATCGAAAGATTAAAGTTCGATTAAAATAATTAATCGAACTCTAAGATTTTTAACAAAATTGTGAGTGTTCGATTAAGTTTGATCAATAACAATGGGTTGCGGTTTGATCAGTTTGACAGTGTAGACCTAAAGCTCTAAAACAGCATCTAATAACATGAAAACCAGAATATGTTTCTTCAGTGGGAATCAAAACTATAAAGTGCACTTACAAACATCACATTGTCAGATCTAACAAAATTAATAACGGCACTGTCATCATTGACAATTCAGACAAACGATATTCTGTCAAGAGCCTTGTAAAACATTCCAGAGGTTATGAGAATAACGTCAATTTGACGTTATGCGTTGTCAACTTCCTTATTTAATCCTGCCACGCGTAAATTACTTTACCATAGCTAATAAAAAGCCCCAGCTAAAAATATAACTCCCTGGTAAGAATCTTTGTATTCTTATCCTATAAGTATAATGGAACGGCCATTCTACGGAAATTGCTGTCATGTGACTTTTATCTACCGCGTGATACAAATCGCGCATTTTCATTGGATGTTGGAAATTTATTTGTCACGTGACAAGAAGTTCTGACTTCACATTTAAAAAAAATAAAATGGCAGAAGGACGTTTTTTCGATGTATATGAATTATGGAAAGAATTCAGTTGATTTAAAGGTTTTTTCTTTTGTGTACCAAAAGATTCTACAATGTTGTGGGATTCTACAAAGTTTTTCTATTTTTCATGGAAAAATGAGCTATAATGTCTTTGCTTAAAGTTTGTTTTTTCTTCGTGATTTTTTAACTTCAATCTTTATTTAAAGTTTGGATATTTTATCAATTATCTTGGTTTTTTTCAGGGTTCATTCTAGAACTATTTGGGAGGAGAGAGCTTTTCACAGATCTTAAAAAGCTTTACTAATTCTTTAGATATAGTCAAAAGTTTAGACATTGCAGTGAAAACTTATTTCTATGATCTAACATTGACACCCGCTTTTCCAAATCAGACAGGCGTGATGTTCTGTTCGCTTCATAAAATATCACCAAATCCAGTCGGTCGGTCGGTAGCAAATGTTGTTGGATTTTTAATATTTGATAAATCCTGAAGAATACAGTCGGCAAAAAACAGAATCTCTTGCCGCCCTGTTTAAATTTGCTAAGATAATTCCAGTGAAATGCGGGTTGTGTTGACCTTAAAACTGAACCTGATTTTCGGCCCTCCTGGATACCGGCTCTATCACGTCAGTGAATTTCAAGTTGATAATTTCAATGAGGGTGGACGGGAAAAAACTCAAATTGGACTCAATGTGGGTGAAGTAAACAAAAACTTGAAGTGAATGGTGATGTAGAAAAAGGCTTAGCTATGGAAAAAATTTCCCAATATTATTGTGACTGGGCCAACTTGGTATTTATGTTTTGAAAGTGAGTCAGTCGGGTGACGCAAACATAACATATTATTGATGGTCACCCAATCACATTGTTTTTTTACAACCAAATATCTGCATCAGCAGGGCCAAGATTTTCTATTGCAATCACTTCAAATTCATAGACCAAGGACTGAATTATTAAATATTATCTTGAGCAGGAACAAACTCCTCTAGGACAGGTCAGGTAGCTCTAAAATACCCCTAAAATCAAATTTGTAGTGTTTTTGTGACGTTGGTTTTTTTGAAAATTCTATAGTTTACTGGCCATAGTTTCAGAATCACCCAAAACCAATTCCTCATTTTGGTTTGAGAAAGCATGGCTTCATATTACTGTACGAACTTTTTTAAGTGAAATGCCCAAAAAATTTTATCTTTTCTTCCTTTTCTTTATGTTTGCCAATCCAGGGAGTCTTCATTTATATATCATAGGAAAGCTCACAAAACCTTTTCTTCAAACTTCATTCATAGAATGACAAAAATGAGATATTTTGCCCCATCATGCTAAGTTTTGGTCTTTTTTTGCAAGTACATGATGAGTACCTCTAGATACTTGATTCTTAATTTTGTGAAACTATCCAATGGGCCTACCCTAGATCCCTTTCTAAACTTTCTTGCACATCAGCCCGTCCAGTTGATTATTTCATCTTTTTAGGTTTATGGGAAAATTACTCAGCTCTAGAAGTTACATTAAATAAAGTTGGAGAGCACTTTTTTAATTAAAAAAAGTTCATTAGTATTTCTTGTTCCTTCGTAGGATTTAAAAGTTTCAACACTTCTTGGCATAATTGTGACAGTGGTCGCCATGTTGGCAATTTACAAAGCTTTCACCGGCTATCTCTTCCCTACACTAAGTGCTAAAGAGACTGCTAATACAAATCTCCTACATTCTAATCCTCAAAGTCCAGAAAAAGCGAGTTCCATTTATGATTTTTCTGCATTGGATATCGATGGTAATATAGTGAATCTTTCCAAATACAATGGATTGGTCACCTACATTGTCAATGTTGCTTCAGAATGAGGCTTGACGAAGACCAATTATGCTCAAATGATCGAATTACAAAAGCGATATGGTGAGCAAGGTCTTCGTGTACTCGCATTCCCATGCAATCAATTTAATGGACAGGAACCAGGCGACAACAAACAAATCAAAGAGTTTGCTGCCAATAAAGGGTGTAATTTTGATATGTTCAGCAAAATTAATGTGAATGGTGCCGGAGCACATCCTTTGTATATTTATTTGAAAAGTAAACAGCATGGCATGTTGACGAATGATATTAAATGGAACTTTTCCAAATTTCTGTGCAATCGACATGGTGTACCAGTGAAACGCTACTCTCCAACTGATGCTCCTTTGAACGCCGAAAATGATATCAAAGCTGAACTTAGTAAAGAATAGCTAGTCTTCAGAGTAATTTCTTTTCAAAGAATTTTTAATTTTATACTAATGAGGCAATTTATTCAATTAAAGTCATGTGAATTTAATAATGTCTAGGAGATATTGACCTTGTAGCTTTAGACTATTTATGATGATAGAACTGTCAACTTTTTTGAGTGAGTTTTATTGGATTTTTATGTAGTCTATAGATGTTATTGGTGTTAATTTTCAACGAAAACAATGTTAAATTTTTATAAATTATTTCAGTTTTTTTTTTTCGTTTGTGTTGATAACATTTAAAAAGGTCTGGTTGACAAGACAATCTTATTGAGTTACAAAAGTTTCTTTGCGCCTAAAACAAAATTCTTACCAACGTTGAAAATAATAGCATAGATTATAGTTTATGGATTGAGTAAAAGATGTGTCACCATCCTACAAGAATTGGCAGGCATTTCCAATGTGACAGGATTTTTTTAGTTCTAATCTGCGGCATATCTTTGTTTATATTTCAGTCTCAAAAGAAAAATGTTGCAAAGAAGCAGAGCAGTTCTTGAAGAAGCCACAAAACATCTTTCGAGAGAAGGGCTTTATTCTCGGCTATTTTCCACCACCAATTATCCATTTCAAAAGCAGGATAATCCTCAAAGTCCAGAAAAAGCGAGTTCCATTTATGGTTTTTCTGCATTGGATATCGATGGTAATATAGTGAATCTTTCCAAATACAATGGATTGGTCACCTACTTTGTTAATGTTGCTTCAGAATGAGGCTTGACGAAGACCAATTATGCTCAAATGATCGAATTACAAAAGCGATATGGTGAGCAAGGTCTTCGTGTACTCGCATTCCCATGCAATCAATTTAATGCACAGGAACCAGGTGACAACAAACAAATCAAAGAGTTTGCTGCCAATAAAGGGTGTAATTTTGATATGTTCAGCAAAATTAATGTGAATGGTGCCGGAGCACATCCTTTGTTTATTTATTTGAAAAGTAAACAACATGGCATGTTGACGAATGACATTAAATGGAACTTTTCCAAATTTCTGTGCAATCGACATGGTGTACCAGTGAAACGCTACTCTCCAACTGATACTCCTTTGAACGCCGAAAATGATATCAAAGCTGAACTTAATAAGCAATGATTTCGTAATAAGGCCAAATGGTTTTTGGAAAGGAGAAAAACTTGATATGAATTATTTTTTAAAAGATAACCTCAATGAATTATTTTTTTGTTTATTCCATTGCTTCTTTTTTGCTACTGCTTATGATGGTAAAACTCTAAATTCAATTTCTCTTGGTTGAGTTTTATTTGATGTTTATATTGCAGTTAAGCAAAATTGTTAATTATATGAAATGAAACAATTTTTAAATTCACTTACTTGTATTGTCTTGTTGTTCTGATTTTGAAAACCATATTCCTTATGAATCCAATCTAAGTCAAGATTTCGAAATATTGTTTTGAAATATGTTGGCTAACTTTTCTTTTAGACTAAACAAGAAATAAAAAAGAAATTAAACACAATGCACAAACCGACAGCAATTAGACCACTTGGCATGAAGCCGGCGGCCACATCACGACCTCCAGGGGTCAGTGCGTCCGTCCTCCCACCTGGCATCAGTAAACCGCCTGAACAGTATACCGAATACAAGCTAAGAGTACCCAAGTATGTTCCTTTCTCTTTAGACATTTACATTTCTCTAATTCAAATTTGAAAAGATTTTCACTAATAAAAAGCGCACTCAATTAGTGATAGATTTACATCTGACGATTGCTGAGGGAGCATGAAATTCTGAGCGATGTAAAATTTTATTCAACTTGTCATGGAAATATATTCATGATTTCAATCTTTTTTTTGTATCGAGCACTTATGTGTTGATTTGTTCACCAAACAAATAATGATAGTGAGGGATATAGTGAGTTTATCTAGAAGTTTTTTGACTTTCAAGTTCCCAAATTTTTATTTTTTCGTCTAGAAATCTAGTGAAACGCTATAACGTCATGAAAATCAACAGCCCAAGACCGATAAAACTGGATCAAGTGAAAGAGGTACAATATGCGACGAACCGAAGGGTTTCTTTTTCTTTAGATGAATTTTCCTAAGACTCACTTATGAGTAAAGGAAAGAACTACATCAGTTGAACATACAAGTGCGATCAGTCAAGGGGTAAAGGGCGTTGATAAGGACAGTTGTGAATTAAGTGAAGATGGATGTGAATCATCTTTTGAACATTTTTATGTGTAAGGTATCTAAAGTTATCAACGCTCTCTCAAAATGTGTCACATTATTCTGTTATTTCATTTTTGTATTTTTCTTCTAAAGGCCAACATGGTTCGTAAAACGAAGAAACAAGTTTACGTTGAAGACGACACAGTTGCCATGCCGACCACAGGAGCAGGGAGTGTTTATAACTACGAACGAAAAGAAGAAGCAAGAAGGAAGAGAAGAGGATACATAACCAGAAAGATCTCTCCCGAAGATCTCCCTTATGCACTCAGGTTGAATGGGAAGGGAGGCAAAAGGTACGTCTCCTTGTTTAACTTTCCCCTTGAGTTACACAATCTTTCATTAATTCAAGCTGGTTATTTGAAGTAGTGTTAAGACTAATGGAGTATAATACGAATAATATTTAGACCTTGCAATTGAAATCAGATCGGAAATTGCTGACGTTTCAAAACTTGAGAAAATACATATCTGTCGTTTAGATATACAGGTCGCAAAGAACCGATTCTTGATCATTCGGCATACTTCATCATCACACAATCACCGGACGGCGTGTTCGAAGCAGTACCCGTGCAAGCCTGGTATAACTTCATGCCAGATATCGATTACGCAACACTGAGTGCCGATCAAGTGGAACAAGAATTCTCAAAACGTGATCGCAGGATGAATGCTTACCAAGAGAAATATGGCTTGAAACCAGCAGACGAGGAGAGTGGTGGAAGCAAAGTGCAACGGAGGGCAGATGGCAGTGGCCTGGTTTGTACTTTTCGTTTGAGGTTTTAAGGGGCAGGGGTCAAATAAGAATATTGGGTTGTCAAAACTTTCTGGTTAAATTATGTATAGTGTCGAATATTTCTCAAAGAATTTGCTAGAAAGGGCATTATAAATGGCAAAACTATGATGCCCGTTTTACACCCTTTACGCAAAATTTAAGCTTTTCATGGAATTAAATGGTTGGTAAAACGGCTGGTGAACATTATGCAGATTCCAACGATTTAAAAAAGGAGGGATGAAGTCAAAATGGCGGACTCAGACCTCCTTGCACTACCGGCTTGTATATCCCTCCCATTGCGAGTATTTTTTAACCATCCGCTCTTCCTTCTCACATCACAGGTGATACACGATGACGACCTAGACGAAATAGATAACGAATTCGATGACCCGCCTTCTGATAGTGAACGTGGTGCAACTAAAAAAGGTT
This sequence comes from Clytia hemisphaerica, assembly GCF_902728285.1. NCBI lineage: Eukaryota > Metazoa > Cnidaria > Hydrozoa > Leptothecata > Clytiidae > Clytia > Clytia hemisphaerica. Next base: position 781,170 of record NW_027104297.1, on the reverse strand, counting down.
TGTCACTGTGTTATTGCTTTGAACGTGGTGTAAATAAGAAAGGTTTGTCTCTGTGTTATTGCTTTGAACGTGATGCAAATAAGAAAAGTTTGTCACTGTATTATTGTTTTGAACGTGGTGTAAATAAGAAAGGTTTGTCACTGTGTTATTGTTTTGAACGTGGTGCAAATAAGAAAGGTTTGTCACTGTGTTATTGCTTTGAACGTGGTGCAAATAAGAAAGGTTTGTCACTGTGTTATTGCTTTGAACGTGGTGCAAATAAGAAAGGTTTGTCACTGTGTTATTGCTTTGAACGTGGTGTAAATAAGAAAGGTTTGTCACTGTGTTATTGCTTTGAACGTGGTGTAAATAAGAAAGGTTTGTCACTGTGTTATTGCTTTGAACGTGGTGCAAATAAGAAAGGTTTGTCACTGTGTTATTGCTTTGAACGTGGTGCAAATAAGAAAGGTTTGTCACTGTGTTATTGCTTTGAACGTGGTGTAAATAAGAAAGGTTTGTCACTGTGTTATTGTTTTGAACGTGGTGCAAATAAGAAAAGTTTGTCACTGTGTTATTGTTTTGAACGTGGTGTAAATAAGAAAGGTTTGTCACTGTGTTATTGTTTTGAACGTGGTGCAAATAAGAAAGGTTTGTCACTGTGTTATTGCTTTGAACGTGGTGCAAATAAGAAAGGTTTGTCACTGTGTTATTGCTTTGAACGTGGTGCAAATAAGAAAAGTTTGTCACTGTGTTATTGTTTTGAACGTGGTGTAAATAAGAAAGGTTTGTCACTGTGTTATTGTTTTGAACGTGGTGCAAATAAGAAAAGTTTGTCACTGTGTTATTGCTTTGAACGTGGTGCAAATAAGAAAGGTTTGTCACTGTGTTATTGCTCTGAACGTGGTGCAAATAAGAAAAGTTTGTCACTGTGTTATTGTTTTGAACGTGGTGTAAATAAGAAAGGTTTGTCACTGTGTTATTGCTTTGAACGTGGTGCAAATAAGAAAGTTTGTCACTGTGTTATTGTTTTGAACGTGGTGTAAATAAGAAAGGTTTGTCACTGTGTTATTGTTTTGAACGTGGTGCAAATAAGAAAGGTTTGTCACTGTGTTATTGCTTTGAACGTGGTGCAAATAAGAAAGGTTTGTCACTGTGTTATTGCTTTGAACGTGGTGCAAATAAGAAAAGTTTGTCACTGTGTTATTGTTTTGAACGTGGTGTAAATAAGAAAGGTTTGTCACTGTGTTATTGCTTTGAACGTGGTGCAAATAAGAAAGGTTTGTCACTGTGTTATTGTTTTGAACGTGGTGCAAATAAGAAAGGTTTGTCACTGTGTTATTGCTTTGAACGTGGTGCAAATAAGAAAGGTTTGTCACTGTGTTATTGTTTTGAACGTGGTGCAAATAAGAAAGGTTTGTCACTGTGTTATTGCTTTGAACGTGGTGCAAATAAGAAAGGTTTGTCACTGTGTTATTGCTTTGAACGTGGTGCAAATAAGAAAAGTTTGTCACTGTGTTATTGTTTTGAACGTGGTGTAAATAAGAAAGGTTTGTCACTGTGTTATTGTTTTGAACGTGGTGCAAATAAGAAAAGTTTGTCACTGTGTTATTGCTTTGAACGTGGTGCAAATAAGAAAGGTTTGTCACTGTGTTATTGCTCTGAACGTGGTGCAAATAAGAAAAGTTTGTCACTGTGTTATTGTTTTGAACGTGGTGTAAATAAGAAAGGTTTGTCACTGTGTTATTGCTTTGAACGTGGTGCAAATAAGAAAAGTTTGTCACTGTGTTATTGTTTTGAACGTGGTGTAAATAAGAAAGGTTTGTCACTGTGTTATTGCTTTGAACGTGGTGCAAATAAGAAAGGTTTGTCACTGTGTTATTGCTTTGAACGTGGTGCAAATAAGAAAGGTTTGTCACTGTGTTATTGCTTTGAACGTGGTGCAAATAAGAAAAGTTTGTCACTGTGTTATTGTTTTGAACGTGGTGTAAATAAGAAAGGTTTGTCACTGTGTTATTGTTTTGAACGTGGTGCAAATAAGAAAGGTTTGTCACTGTGTTATTGCTTTGAACGTGGTGCAAATAAGAAAGGTTTGTCACTGTGTTATTGCTTTGAACGTGGTGCAAATAAGAAAAGTTTGTCACTGTGTTATTGCTTTGAACGTGGTGCAAATAAGAAAGGTTTGTCACTGTGTTATTGTTTTGAACGTGATGCAAATAAGAAAAGTTTGTCACTGTGTTATTGCTTTGAACGTGGTGTAAATAAGAAAGGTTTGTCACTGTGTTATTGTTTTGAACGTGGTGCAAATAAGAAAAGTTTGTCACTGTGTTATTGTTTTGAACGTGGTGTAAATAAGAAAGGTTTGTCACTGTGTTATTGTTTTGAACGTGGTGCAAATAAGAAAGGTTTGTCACTGTGTTATTGCTTTGAACGTGGTGCAAATAAGAAAGGTTTGTCACTGTGTTATTGCTTTGAACGTGGTGCAAATAAGAAAAGTTTGTCACTGTGTTATTGTTTTGAACGTGGTGTAAATAAGAAAGGTTTGTCACTGTGTTATTGTTTTGAACGTGGTGCAAATAAGAAAAGTTTGTCACTGTGTTATTGCTTTGAACGTGGTGCAAATAAGAAAGGTTTGTCACTGTGTTATTGCTCTGAACGTGGTGCAAATAAGAAAAGTTTGTCACTGTGTTATTGTTTTGAACGTGGTGTAAATAAGAAAGGTTTGTCACTGTGTTATTGCTTTGAACGTGGTGCAAATAAGAAAAGTTTGTCACTGTGTTATTGTTTTGAACGTGGTGTAAATAAGAAAGGTTTGTCACTGTGTTATTGTTTTGAACGTGGTGCAAATAAGAAAGGTTTGTCACTGTGTTATTGCTTTGAACGTGGTGCAAATAAGAAAGGTTTGTCACTGTGTTATTGCTTTGAACGTGGTGCAAATAAGAAAAGTTTGTCACTGTGTTATTGTTTTGAACGTGGTGTAAATAAGAAAAGTTTGTCACTGTGTTATTGTTTTGAACGTGATGCAAATAAGAAAAGTTTGTCACTGTGTTATTGCTTTGAACGTGGTGCAAATAAGAAAGGTTTGTCACTGTGTTATTGTTTTGAACGTGATGCAAATAAGAAAAGTTTGTCACTGTGTTATTGCTTTGAACGTGGTGCAAATAAGAAAGGTTTGTCACTGTGTTATTGCTCTGAACGTGGTGCAAATAAGAAAAGTTTGTCACTGTGTTATTGTTTTGAACGTGGTGTAAATAAGAAAGGTTTGTCACTGTGTTATTGCTTTGAACGTGGTGCAAATAAGAAAGGTTTGTCACTGTGTTATTGTTTTGAACGTGGTGCAAATAAGAAAGGTTTGTCACTGTGTTATTGCTTTGAACGTGGTGCAAATAAGAAAAGTTTGTCACTGTGTTATTGTTTTGAACGTGGTGCAAATAAGAAAGGTTTGTCACTGTGTTATTGTTTTGAACGTGGTGCAAATAAGAAAGGTTTGTAACTGTGTTATTGTTTTGAACGTGGTGCAAATAAGAAAAGTTTGTCACTGTGTTATTGTTTTGAACGTGGTGTAAATAAGAAAGGTTTGTTACTGTGTTATTGCTCTGAACGTGGTGCAAATAAGAAAGGTTTGTCACTGTGTTATTGTTTTGAACGTGGTGCAAATAAGAAAGGTTTGTCACTGTGTTATTGTTTTGAACGTGGTGCAAATAAGAAAGGTTTGTCACTGTGTTATTGTTTTGAACGTGGTGCAAATAAGAAAAGTTTGTCACTCTGTTATTGTTTTGAACGTGGTGTAAATAAAAAAGGTTTGTCACTGTGTTATTGCTTTGAACGTGGTGCAAATAAGAAAGGTTTGTAACTGTGTTATTGTTTTGAACGTGGTGCAAATAAGAAAGGTTTGTAACTGTGTTATTGTTTTGAACGTGGTGTAAATAAAAAAGGGTTTGTCACTGTGTTATTGCTTTGAACGTGGTGCAAATAAGAAAGGTTTGTAACTGTGTTATTGTTTTGAACGTGGTGCAAATAAGAAAGGTTTGTCACTGTGTTATTGTTTTGAACGTGGTGCAAATAAGAAAGGTTTGTAACTGTGTTATTGTTTTGAACGTGGTGCAAATAAGAAAAGTTTGTCACTGTGTTATTGTTTTGAACGTGGTGTAAATAAGAAAGGTTTGTTACTGTGTTATTGCTCTGAACGTGGTGCAAATAAGAAAGGTTTGTCACTGTGTTATTGTTTTGAACGTGGTGCAAATAAGAAAGGTTTGTCACTGTGTTATTGTTTTGAACGTGGTGCAAATAAGAAAGGTTTGTCACTGTGTTATTGTTTTGAACGTGGTGCAAATAAGAAAAGTTTGTCACTGTGTTATTGTTTTGAACGTGGTGTAAATAAAAAAGGTTTGTCACTGTGTTATTGATTTGAACGTGGTGCAAATAAGAAAGGTTTGTCACTGTGTTATTGCTTTGAACGTGGTGCAAATAAGAAAGGTTTGTCACTGTGTTATTGTTTTGAACGTGGTGTAAATAAAAAAGGTTTGTCACTGTGTTATTGCTTTGAACGTGGTGCAAATAAGAAAGGTTTGTAACTGTGTTATTGTTTTGAACGTGGTGCAAATAAGAAAGGTTTGTAACTGTGTTATTGTTTTGAACGTGGTGTAAATAAAAAAGGGTTTGTCACTGTGTTATTGCTTTGAACGTGGTGCAAATAAGAAAGGTTTGTAACTGTGTTATTGTTTTGAACGTGGTGTAAATAAGAAAGGTTTGTCACTGTGTTATTGTTTTGAACGTGGTGCAAATAAGAAAGGTTTGTAACTGTGTTATTGTTTTGAACGTGGTGCAAATAAGAAAAGTTTGTCACTGTGTTATTGTTTTGAACGTGGTGTAAATAAGAAAGGTTTGTTACTGTGTTATTGCTCTGAACGTGGTGCAAATAAGAAAGGTTTGTCACTGTGTTATTGTTTTGAACGTGGTGCAAATAAGAAAGGTTTGTCACTGTGTTATTGTTTTGAACGTGGTGCAAATAAGAAAGGTTTGTCACTGTGTTATTGTTTTGAACGTGGTGCAAATAAGAAAAGTTTGTCACTGTGTTATTGTTTTGAACGTGGTGTAAATAAAAAAGGTTTGTCACTGTGTTATTGATTTGAACGTGGTGCAAATAAGAAAGGTTTGTCACTGTGTTATTGCTTTGAACGTGGTGCAAATAAGAAAGGTTTGTCACTGTGTTATTGTTTTGAACGTGGTGCAAATAAGAAAGGTTTGTCACTGTGTTATTGTTTTGAACGTGGTGCAAATAAGAAAAGTTTGTCACTGTGTTATTGTTTTGAACGTGGTGTAAATAAAAAAGGTTTGTCACTGTGTTATTGCTTTGAACGTGGTGTAAATAAGAAAGGTTTGTCATTGTGTTATTGTTTTGAACGTGGTGCAAATAAGAAAAGTTTGTCACTGTGTTATTGCTTTGAACGTGGTGCAACTAAAAAAGGTTTGTCACTGTGTTATTGCTTTGAACGTGGTGTAAATAAGAAAGGTTTGTCATTGTGTTATTGTTTTGAACGTGGTGCAAATAAGAAAAGTTTGTCACTGTGTTATTGCTTTGAACGTGGTGCAACTAAAAAAGGTTTGTCACTGTGTTATTGTTTTGAACGTGGTGCAAATAAGAAAGGTTTGTCACTGTGTTATTGTTTTGAACGTGGTGCAAATAAGAAAGGTTTGTCACTGTGTTATTGTTTTGAACGTGGTGCAAATAAGAAAAGTTTGTCACTGTGTTATTGTTTTGAACGTGGTGTAAATAAAAAAGGTTTGTCACTGTGTTATTGCTTTGAACGTGGTGTAAATAAGAAAGGTTTGTCATTGTGTTATTGTTTTTGAACGTGGTGCAAATAAGAAAAGTTTGTCACTGTGTTATTGCTTTGAACGTGGTGCATCTAAAAAAGGTTTGTCACTGTGTTATTGCTTTGAACGTGGTGTAAATAAGAAAGGTTTGTCATTGTGTTATTGTTTTGAACGTGGTGCAAATAAGAAAAGTTTGTCACTGTGTTATTGCTTTGAACGTGGTGCAACTAAAAAAGGTTTGTCACTGTGTTATTGTTTTGAACGTGTTGTAAATAAAAAAGGTTTGTCACTGTGTTATTGCTTTGAACGTGGTGTAAATAAGAAAGGTTTGTCATTGTGTTAATGTTTTGAACGTGGTGCAAATAAGAAAAGTTTGTCACTGTGTTATTGCTTTGAACGTGGTGCAACTAAAAAAGGTTTGTCACTGTGTTATTGTTTTGAACGTGTTGTAAATAAGAAAAGTTTGTCACTGTGTTATTGCTTTGAATGTGGTGTAAATAAGAAAGGTTTGTCACTGTGTTATTGCTTTGAATGTGGTGTAAATAAGAAATGTTTGTCACTGTGTTATTGCTTTGAACGTGGTGCAAATAAGAAAAGTTTGTCACTGTATTATTGTTTTGAACGTGGTGCAAATAAGAAAAGTTTGTCACTGTGTTATTGTTTTCGGAATCAGATGAGACTAAATATCCTTTATCATTCTGTGGATAATCCACACTGTTTTAGATTGAATATCCATAAGTTTCATGATGAATTGTTTATTTTAGAGAAAGGAGGGGCTGGTAAGAACAAGAAGAACATTTATGGAGGGAAAAAGAAGAAGGGGCGAGATGAAGATGACTTCAAACAAGATTCTGATGAAGAAGAAGAAGCAGACATGCTCGAATCCAAAGAAGTCGATTACATGTCCGAAAGCTCTTCCGGTATCTCTCTTTCACTTTTGCTTACATGGCCTGTTCGTTAGCGTCCTGGTTGTATGTGCAGGTACACTTGGCCATATTGAAATCTTATTGATATCTTTAAAAACAAAAAAAGATACACACATTCTTCAATTCATACTTTCGTATATTGCTCATTTTATTTTCTTCAACGTTTGAGTTACGTACATCTACTTGAGGTTTTTTAAAATCAATTTGACGTCGATTTAGCCTGAAATAAATCCTATGTTCCAAGTGGTTTCTTTAGACATTATTCTGTTTGTTTTTGTGCAGAGGACGAGTTGAAGGAGATGGACGATGAACCGGACCCTGAGAAAGCGTCCACCAAGCAGAAAGCGAAAGACGACTTGAACTTATTCTCCGATACTTCTTCTGAAGACGAAGACGATGAAGAAGAAGATAAACAACTCAACCAAGCTGGAAAACAACTCAAAGCAATGCTTAAGGTGATCCTTCTTACTACTCCCCCTGTCTGCCCCTGTTGGAAAAGAAATCTGAAATTGACTTCACATATTCAACTATGGTATTTGTTTTCGTACGTCAGTTCTTTATAAAATCGCTTAAAATGTATATCAAATTTTGTTTCCTCGTCGTACAATAAAGTGTTTATTTTTTTGTGAGGACTTCTTTATGACAACACATCAATCATTGGTTTCATTTTTTCCACTTCTCACATACGCAGAGTGAATCAGGTGAACGAAGCTCTGATGAAGAAGACGATGACGAGGATATCGATGATCAATATTCAAAGAACGCCATGCTTATCCAAGGTGAGTAGTGCGCTTCATATTCAAAGTTGATATCTGGTAGCAAATTATTGATACCTTCTCAATGCCATTGATCACGTCTTCGTTCTGATTTCAATCATTTTATGTCAATTTTCTCGGCCAAATCAATACAAAGTGCTGTATAAAATACCTTTAATGATACTACACGTTTTATCTTATTTGAAATGGTTAGCGGCCAAGAGTGTGATCAATTGATTTTCTTCTCTTTCAGGGAAGGATGGTAAAAAGAAGAAGAAAAACGGCAGTAACAACGGATCGAAGCCAACAAGTCGCTCCTCCACACCTGTTCAACATCAGAAAGATCAAGACTCCTCCACATCGGATACTCTTTCGCAAGCTGCCAAATCGCTCAAAGATGGTATTTCATCTATTTTTATTTTTTCTGTTCGTTTCATATTAGCTTTAAATTAATTGTTCTTCAATGTGAAATCTTTTTTATCCGTCTTCAATTCACCTTCACACTTTTCAGCTGGTTCAAAACGAGGTCACGACAGCTCATCAGTCCCTTCACCCGGATCGAAGAAACAAAAGTTCAATTCATCCGTTTCATCGGGAGGGCGTTCCAACAGTCCGCTCACTGTGCCCTCGTCCGCCGGAAACGATCGAAGCGCGTCACCGGCCGTCCGCTCGTCTACACCTTCAGATGGACACAATATAACTGAAAGCGCTATAAGACGTTATCTCACGCACAAACCAATGACTACTGCGGATTTAATGCGAAAATTTAAACCGAAAAAGACTGGATTAAGTAAAGAGCAGACCGTTAGTGCAATTGCCGCCATCTTGAAAAAAATACAACCCCACCAGGAGAAAATTGAAGGAAAATTGTATCTATCGATAAAGAATAAAAAATGAAACAAATCATATTGTCCTTATTTAATTTTCGGGTCGAAAAGAATTTCAGAGCTTCAGAAATACAGCTTATGAAACTTATCATTGGGACATTTGTGTGTTTTAAAACGTTTTGTAGTTGTAGTACTTAAGTTTTTATCTTATTTATAATTTTTTTTTTGAAAAATAAGGATTATTCTAAAACATCGTCTTTCGATCTTCTCTTCTAAAGGACGGTTATGTGAGTTGGCATCGAACAATAATTCTCACCGAGCAAATATTCAATTTAAAATCATTTACTTTAATGGGATAAAGTTTCGCGGATTTGGGTTCCATCCACGAAATTAAGTCCCAATGGAAATTTGGGAAGGTCATGTCCGCGAAATATTTTTAAACAAAACTAAAAAAAATGTCAAAAATGTACTTTTTCAATTTTTACTGGCGTCAAAGAAGCGCTAAAAATGCGTATTTTAATAACCAACATGCATAGTTTGGCAGTTAAAGGCACAAAATCGTGAAAAATTATCTTCCGATAGTACCATCCGCGAAATTAAGTCCCCGCGAAATCTTAAAGCTTCACAGATGAGTCCAACCCAGAAATTTAATCACCGCGAGATTTTATCCCATTAAAGTACCCTTTTGTATTCATTCAACCTTCTTATAATTCTGACTAATTTTTCCTCTTCAACTTTAGAAAAGGGAGTATATAAAAATAAAAACCATTGTAAATTGCGAAAATCGTAATGATGATATGAATGGACAATGGCAGCAGAAAATAAAACTGCTTTGTTTCGAGAACTGTTATCAGACGCTCGCGACTTCTATTTACCAACTGAAGTGAGAGAGTTGGAAGACAACCCTTCACCGTTGTGCTTTCTACGGGAACATGTTATGACGAATGTTCCTCTCGTCATCCGCGGTGGAGTGAAACATTGGCCTGCTGTCGAGAAATGGAGTGATGAATATTTGTGTGAAACACTGGGTAAGCAAACTTACGTTTTTCTGTAAAGAATTAGTTATTGTGTGAACCCATAAGCCTCTAGATAAATGCTTACCAACTTTTCACTGGCGTTGGTCTCTGTTTGGAAAGGAGTCCATGTAGCCAAGAAAAGTTTTATCGAGAAATCAATAGACGAGTGTGTTTGATTTATTAAATTATCAACGAGAAGGAAATCACCCAAACATTGTTTAATTTCCAGTTTAACTGTCGATTTCTTTATTGTTGGTGCAGGTGACAAAACAGTGACTGTTTCTATGACACCAAATGGTTACGCCGATGCACCGGTGGGTGAGAAATTCGTCCTGCCGCATGAAGAACAAATGAAAATGAGTGACTTCTTGAAAATGCTGAACAATCATAATTCAAAAGACGTCGTCTACATACAAAAGCAAAACTCAAGTTTCACTGATGAATTCCATCAACTCGTTCCAGATGCAGGTATACCTCGTTCTGCTTGGTCCTGGTATCCTTTAATGAATTGGTTTGAGGTTTAACAGCATATTATGAATATGAAAATCTTTTTCCACGGTATTTAATTGCATGTTTTGTGTTTTCTAGCTAGTGAAATCAGTTGGACATCGGAAGCATTTGGGTCGACCCCTGATGCCATCAACTTTTGGATGGGTGGAAACCGGTCCATTACTTCGACACACAAAGATCCTTATGAGAATCTATACTGTGTGGTTCGTGGAAGTAAAACGTTCACCTTGTACCCTCCACTCACTCTTCCCTTCATGCCATATCAAATGTTTTCGTTGGCTAAGTATGTGAGGAGATGTGAAGGAGTTTACGATATTGTGGATGAAAAGACTGTGGACGAGTCACGTGATGATAATGACATTGATGAGGTGGTGGAACGTGTAAAGCATGAAGGTAAGGTACACAAAGATGAAACTGTTGAGAATAATGAACAAAAAAACGACCCTGGTAATGACATTAAAACTGGCGAGGAACCATTAAAATCATCGGCTTGTTCTATACCTAAAGTTCCTTGGATAGCATGCAATCCTTTGAAATACGATGCTAGATATCAGACATTTTTCGACAATTCGCGTCCATTGGTTGTTACGTTACAAGCAGGTGACGTGTTGTATCTCCCCTCTCTCTGGTTCCACCACGTCCAACAGACCAATAGCACCATTGCCGTCAACTTTTGGTATGATATGAACTATGATGCCAAGTATGTTTATTTCAAATTCTTAGAGAAATTGTCACAACCTCGATTGAGTAGCCTGGTTTCGTGAAATAGAATGATTAAAAAGCTGAATTAAGCATATTAACTTGTTTTTGTATGAAAACACAAGATGATACTCGGTTAAATTCGATTCGATCATGGGGGCCGTCCACATAGTACGTACGCACTAAGGAGGGAGGGGGTCTTCTCAAAAGCGTATGCTTGCGTACAGGGGGAGGAGAGGGTCAAAGGAAAATTTACGTACGCAGAGAAAATTCTTTCATTTCCATTTTTTTATCTTATATGATCTTTTGAAAGAGAGTTATTAAAAAGAGTTAATTAAAAATTATTAAAAAGAGAATGGGCTTTTTCAGAAAAAAATCGTGCACCCCCTGTTGAGGAGGTCCATTTCTGTTCCAAGGGGGTAAGGTTTGAAATGCAGTGGAATTCCATAAGGGTAGACCAAAATCCGTCAATAATAAGCGGAATTCCAAGGGGGAAATTGAAAATTTGTAAAAATTCGGAATTCCAGAGGGGTATGATCCTAAAATTGCCTGGAATTCCAAGGGGGTAGGTCACAAAAGATGGAACCTCCTCAACAGTGCACGGTTTTTTTCTGGAAAAGTCCAATTATTGTTTGTTTGTTGAAATAAAGGTCCGAACGGAAAGGATTTGAATTCGAAATTTTCCTCAACCGAGGGGGCGGGGGTGAATGAAAAAGTACGTACTTACCAGGGGGTATCTATAGCCATTTGCGTACGCTTGTGTACATGGTACATGGGGTAATCGATTTTCGACATTTTAGTGCGTACGTACTATGTGGACGGTCCCATGGGTAAAGAACTTTCATCAAATGGCAGCTTAGTTTATGGAAAATATTTTTTGTATGACTTTTATAAGTAAGACCTCAGAAGGGATCATGGTATCATTCTTTTCATAAGCAAAGACTCTGTTTAAGGTTTTATGAGCTATCAATAGATCAATAAATTTTGCTATTTTTGTAAGCCTTCCTGGTTTCTGACTCATAAGATAATTTTTTCGTTTTTGATGAATAAGATGAGATAACCATAAAGAAGACATGGATCAATAAATGTACATATTTTTTTCGTTTATACGATAACTAGAAGACTTTGCACCCAGTTTCCCATTCTAACACACTGTTGTTTTTATTAACACAAATTTATACAGGTGGACTTTCTTTCGCTATATTCTACGAAATTTCACACCCTTATTACAACTCCATTATAACTGAAGGTGAAATGCACTTTACCTTTTAAATCTTCGACCGCAGGTGTATTTTCAAGATGACGTCACAAGTTCGTGAAATGTCTTCTTCCACATTCCTCCTTAGGACCCAAATTTTATCCCATGTCAACAGTTTTTTGGTTTTTCGTGAAAATTGTTTTTGATCAATAGCCTTTGCTCCCAATGATCTCCGATAATAACTGTTTATATAAAAGCATCAATACAAATCCAGGAAGAATTAGAAGAATTTTGTTGCGTGTTCAACTATTTCTACATAAAGGTGCGAAAAAGTATTTTTACCAAAAATGTTGCATGGGCGTTTTGCTTTGCGGCAAAATTTTCTATAGCACGTGCAATATCTTGTGATATCCTTAAAAGCCATGGTTGTGGATTGAATGCAAAAGATACTCAATACATTTGGACTGGCACTTGAACCACGGTAGGTACCATTTTACTTTATTTCGAATATATCAAAGGACTTTGCGCTGTTAGACCTTGCTGGGACCTTGGTAAAAATCTTATAAACTATGCTCGTATGACCCAAATAATCATGATCTACATTATGGGCGTAGAAAAGTTCCATGTCAGCTATCTGACTTTCACTCTTGTATTTTGTATTTTGTTTATTTGTTAATCGTCAAAAAAACTCTGTTTTTTCTTTTGTTTTAGATGAAGATCTTCATTTTTGTTGCCTTGGTTGGCTTATTGGTAAGATCATTTTTAAATGATATTTTATCTTTTTTTAACTTTTTCTTCTATCACTCGTAGCCCCGGGGGATACTAGGGTTGCGAGCTGACCGGGGGGGGGTGCCGCTTGACTTACAACCCTCGGACCCTTACCGGGACCCCGGGAGGGGCACTCGATTTCGAAACGACGGTATGTGCCGCGCAAAATCTGCTTTTCAAAATATGGCTGAAAAGGTACCCTTTCAGTGCATTTTTCTTGATTTACCCAACCCTTATAGTGCACTATATTTCTCAGCTGTAAATCTGCGTAAAAGAAGAAGTTTTGGAAATTTTCTGTTTCAAAGAAAAACTGAGAAAATTATTCTAGTCAGCTGTAATTATCAGAAGAAACTTTTTCAAACAAACGAGAAGTAAAAACCTTTCTTTTTAACAATTATTTTGAATTTGTTTTAAAATTCAACCCTTGCTGTGCAATCTCACAGAAGCACACCCTTACAGTGCATTTTGGGATGCTGAAAAACCCCACCCTTAAGCGCGCCACATGACGTAGGCCAGATCATATGAGTGCTAAATAGGAGAAAACAAAGAAATTTTTTTTGAATTTTACGACCCTTATTGGGACAAATTTGACAAAATTTCGATCTTTCCGGGGGTAAAAAGTTGAAATTTTCCTAATTCTCCGAACCTTAGTGGGACTGAAATTTGATTTCTTAATTTTCCGACCCTTAGCGGAAATCCAAAAAAGGTACCCTTAAGGGAGGCACATAGCCTTCATTTTCCCAAGTACTCCCCGGGCTCGTAGCCATTCTTATCATGCCATGAATGATTATGCTTTGGTTTTACGGCTCTGCATTCTTGGAACTAATATTTGACAAAGAAACTCGTAGTTGCCTCAAATTTTTATGTGTCAACTCAAACAGATCTCAATATTTCATATTCTGTACTTCTTCCATGCTCTTCCACCACATCACACATCAGGAGATCGTTACACAGCTCTGCATTTTTAGAACTGATCTCTGACATCATAATAGCCTCCACTGTTAATCAAAGAAACTCATACGTTTGCTTCATCCCCGACGTTTCTTATGTTAACGGCCCCCTTAACTCTAACAGATCTATATGTTTTTTTCCCACTTTCTCCCCAACTGTCTTCTTCTTCTTCACACAGCACGCATCAGTGGATCGTGAAGAGTTGGACGTTCAAGAAGGAGAAGAGTTGGTGAAGGAAGACATCGAGTTGGATGCAGAGAAAGGAACACAGAAATACCATACTGGTGATCACTGTGGAAGAAAAGGAGCCACTGAATTCATTGATTCCCAAAATGTAAGCTTCCTCAATCAATTTCTTGTTAGTCAAGTGTCAGCTCTCGAGATTCTCCCGTCAGAGGGATTGATTGCTCGTGTTTTTAATAATGAAACTTTAATTTCTGACGAATATTGTTTAACCTGATTTTGACAAGTTTAAACTTGAACTGTCTCAATTTAGGCAAAAAGTAGTTTAGATATTTTCGTCATAAGTATTTTAATTTTCGTGTTTCTTTTACAGGGGTATGTAGCACGAAAATTCGATCACAACCCAAAACGATCATTTAGCGGTAAGAACTCCATGGAGAATTATTGTGTTGTTCGTCCTTACAATCCAAAGACTGATCTTGACCCTGTTCAAGCCAAAGATGCTCTCAAAAAGGTTTGTCCAACTTATTCATACGACTTCATTTTTCACGCTTTTGAAGTTCGAGGAAAGTTTTTTTCTAACGAAAACATGTACAGTATCCCAGTATGACGATTTGAAAGCGAATTTCAACATGGAGAAAACTATAACTGTCCATCAAATGCGTTTCTTGACAGGCGCACAACAAGATGCCGAAAGAGGTGATCGAAATTGAAGACTTTTATATCATGCGTGATTACAAATACATGGGAGCAGACAAACCAAGATTGCCGCAAAGCATTGTGGACTTTTGCGAAGGTCTTCAGATCGGAATAAAGAAGGTGGTGAAAGACAAAGAAGAAGCAGCTAAAGAACAAGTCAAAGAAATGCTTGGTAGGTGTCTTTGTATCTTCTCAAACTTTGCTTATAATCGAAAAGAGTCTACTGCTGACTGAACTCCTAAATCCCATCAAAGTTTATAAAACGATAATAAAGAAACAATACCAACAAACTTTGAAAACGATGTATCCATCGTCTGATTGTGTTTTGCGAAAAAGGGACTGGATCTAGTGGTTCGGATTTGCTACCACCGCAAGCAAAGCAAAAAAATCGAGTCAGCCAAATTACACCGGGCCACTTCTCAGCTCCATCCAGTCTATTGAAAACCCATAAGTGGCCCCCGGGCTTTGATATCGTAAGCTTTAAAATTCCTTAAAAGAGTTTGACTGGTTTTTGACGATTACACTTACCGAATGTCACATAGTCATCCAATTATCCAACAATTGTTAAATTTCATTTGTCAAGCTAGCTAGGTCCCTAAACTTAGAATGAATATTCCTGAATTTCTATGTTACATTTGTACACGTTTCATTATGGCTTACTTTTTTGCAGCACATCACAAGAACGGACGCAAACGAGCCATTCTCCGTGAATTCAACGCCTGCACCAACAAATCAACTATGATGGCCAATCGATGCATGGGCCCAAAATTGCGCGCCAAATGTGACGTGCGAAAAGAAGGAGCTTCATGTGTCTACCAAATCAAATGCCCTCTCGATCTACAAAAAGGTGGTTTCAATTGCAGAGGTCTTCACAAATATGATTCTGCTATGTGCTGTGATTACTGGTGTGACTTCAGCTCATAATTCTCTCTACTTCTTTTTCATTTTGTAACCACTATCTTGCTACTGTAAGACCAATATTTAGACTTGTTCTATTGAAAATGAAAATATATCCATTAAATTATATGTAGTATATTGGCTAATTATATGATTATATCTATTCAAAAATTCTGCAGTTAAAATCGAAATTTTCTTCGGTCGGCACAAACCATGGTATCCCTTACTCCTTATTTCATCAACAATTCTTGCAGTTGAAATACCTTTCCTCACGAAATACAGTGAAATGGATGAAATTTTCGAGGACGGTATTTGGAGTTAATTGTGTCCGGTATTTGGAGTTAATTTTGTCCGGTATTCCGGTAATTCGAGAAAAAATTGCCGGTATTTCGGTATTCAGTACCCCTGGAACCCACTCCCCCCCCGGAGTACATCGAGTAGTTTTCTCGTAAATACCTTTTTTATACTTCAAATTGAATGTGAGAATATGACTTGAAATCTTCACAATAAACTGTCAATTTTGAGAGTTTGAAGGCGATTTCAATTTAATCGAAAACGGGAGCTTAAATATTAAGCAGTAAAACCCCAAATTGAGAGCGTCAAATGTATCATCAGTGTATAATAAGAATGGAAAAGATTTTTTAAATGTTGCTGTATCTACGAATTTGACGTCGACATGACGCGCCTCAAAAGACCAAAAAATCGAAATCAGCCGGCGAGGCCACCTTTTTCCCCGATGTGTTCTGATAGCATATTTCAGCTAGAAGTTTTGATCTGTTCTGATCAGATCTTCGAAAATCATTCAGCTAGAAATAATGATGTTCTGACGAGACAGGAGTATAATCAAGTTCATCTAACGTGTTCTTGTTGTCTAGGTAACACTAGAAAGCTTCAGAACACATCTTTTAAAGAGACAGGGGTATAATCAAGAGAAAATTGATGTAATTTTGTTGCCTAGTAACCCTAGAAATTTTCAGAACACATTTCAAATATGTTACAAGTTTATCTTCGCAAACTGTTTTTCCTAGATTTTAGAACACATCAAACCATACAGTTAGTGATCGTAGAAAGTGCCACGCCTTCTAAACGTCAGAATTATATTCGTTAAACTGTCACTGTAGGGGCTATAATATATTTGATTTCTATTATATGTATATCCAAATAAATTTGTGATTTATCTAAAAAAAAAAAAAAAAAAAAATTGACGTCAGAATTATATTCGTTAAAAAGTCACTGTAGGGGCTTCTTCGATTCGAACGTCAAATCCTTTTTTGGACGGGGGTTTTATCGGAAGGCAGTGCTATCTTTCGCACTCAATCATAGATGAAATGAAATTTTAAACATAAATTAAAACCTCGACGTATCATCAACTGCTTTTTCGGAAGACAATAAGATATTTTTTGTGTTAAAACTGCAGAAAATCCAACTTTCATACTCGAATCCCCCTGGCAAAATTTGAGAATGACAGCTCATCAGCTACCATCTTGCGTTACATACACACATTTTTCATAAACTCATTTATTATTATCCATATAGCGGTCATTAAGTTAGCCATTAAAGATTCGAATGGCGGGCGTATTGAAAGGTTCTATGACTCAAATAGTCATACCCGCGCTGAGAAAACTAAGGCGTCGTGCTTCAGAAGGCTGAAATATCATTAACCGCCCTGGTAGGGCGATAACGTCATTTGCGGCCCACTCGGAACTTTATTGAAGTCGTTGCATTGAAGCGGTGAGACTAAACCGAAGTCAGAAAAAACACTTTTTGGTCATTTGCGGCCCGCTCGCAAGGGTACTCAAAACTTGTTGAAGTCATTGCATTTAAGCGAAAAGACTTGGCTGACGCTAGAAAAAAACGATGTTTGAATTTCCGATATGGATAATAATAGTAATATCGTTAAGCTTTCGTTCGTTCGTTTCATTCTGCCCTTGCAGTTTGATGGGCAATAGCATGGTTGCTTGACCAAGATGATTCCCGGACAATCCCCCCCTGGTGAATCCCCCTCTGGAAATTCCCATTCGGTGAATTCCCCCCTGGTGAACTAAAAATCATGTAATTTGAAATAAGCGATTTTACTATTTATCTTATAAAAATCTGTGTAGACGACTATCATGTAAAAATCTTTCAGTTCTTTTCTCAGAATAAAAAAAGAAATGGGCGTTGTGATTCTTAAAACTTTGTAGACTATCATGTAAAAATCCTTGACCCTAAAATTGGAGATTTCTTTCGATTGAAAGTTTTAAAAGTCGGAAAGGGTCGGAAAACTCAAAAAAAAATTCAAAAAGTCTATCTAAGGGTCACCTTTTCAGCAAAAAACAGTCGGTTTTCGGAGGTCCCGTCCGCACATACCTCTTATTGGCCAACGCTAGTACCCCCCCCGGGGTTACAGTCCATGATTTCGAAACTTAAAAACACATATAAAAATATATGGGTGGGAATTCACCAGGAGGGAAATCACCAGGGGGGAATTGTCCGGACAACACCAAGATTGGGGAGGTAAATCAAAAAAAGGTAACCCGCAAGGATTGGGGAAACATTTTAACAAAATAATGCCAGCAAAACAAGCGCGAAAAATGTGTGCTTATTTACAGATCCGCTACCTTTGGATCAAACTCTACTCTAATGAAGAAAAAAGACATTTGTAAGTTGTTGAGAGGTAGCACTTTTTTTGCAAAAGGTTATTATTTTAAGGATAATGGATGGACTACAATCACAAAAAAGTTGCCACTAGACTGACTAGAGGTGGAGCTGTTTCTGTGGAGCTAATCAAAATTGATCGTTTTAGAAAACATGGGTGTAGTTTCCTAAAAATTAAGAGAGTTTAACGCCGATTTTTGGAAGTCTCTTTATGAAGAAAACAGTTCGGAAGGGTTTTAATAAAGTTACTAAAATACCGAAGCATTTTTAAGCAATTTACCGTCACCGGCAGCATTTCAAATACCGGAATATCATACTTTATTTCTTAAAATACCGAAATACTGCACAGTAAAAAGGCCGATACCGTGTCACCGTAAACCTTGAACCCCTCCCCCCGTACTCCTAAAACTAATTCAAATTCCCCTTAGAGAGCATCAACAATACCATCTTTATCATCCTAAGGGCTTTTGATCCGCAAGCAAAACCGGTGTTTGCGACGACGGGAACCGTTTTTGGCTAAAACGATTGATAGCATAGCACCGAAACCGTAAACTTTTTAGATACAGTGAAGCTTCTCTTTTTATATTCAGAGAAAAGTGTATTTCTCTATAGTTCTAACTAAAGGAAAGCTCTTTAAAGAAGGTTTGACTTACACATTGACTGAAATTTGAATAGATTAACATGAAAATAACGGATGATGTTTTTTTTATTTATCCATGTATACCACTAAAAACAGGTCAATTTCAAGGTCATAGCTTGACAACCTTAACACTATTAGGGTGGTTCAAAACTAGGGGGTAGAGGCCGTTCCCGTACCACCCCCTAACTTTTCATCCAGTTGGTCTTTTTGGATGAAATTTGGCACACAAGATCGTTGTCACATAAGGTAACTTTTGATGACGTCACACATCATGCCCAAAGTTCTTTGAATAGCCATTGTCTTCTAACAAAGGCTTTAGAAAAAAGTATTCAATAAATTACGGTTCGAACGATATTTTTGACATAAAAAATAAATTTATATTGGAAATGTGTAAACTTTTGTGGCACCTTACTGTCAGAAATGTCATCATGCTCAAAGTGTGAAAATTTTTCCCTTGACAGAAACAGCCCCCCTCTAGTACGAATAGGGTTAAAATTTCAAGGTGGGAGGAGATACTTGGTTTTCAAAAGGTCCATGAAGAGAAATCACTTTGGAATGGCTATGTAATGCGTGTAATACCATCCACCGGTGCAATTTTTCCTTAGTGATAGATTCCTTTTTATTTATTGTACAATTGTTGCTTCTGGAACATTATCCGTGGTTTATCATTCTAAAATTCACTCTATAGTAGTTTGAAAGTGAAAACATTGGAACTCATGTATGAAATTTAATGTTTTCGTGTTTGCAGTTAGCACGAAGTTGTGATTCATTTCGAAACTATGAAAAATCATGTTTGAGCGGATGAAATTCGATTCAATGTGATTTTGTGTTTACGCAGGTGAAACGAAGAGTTTTTGAATGTGGTAATGGTTTTGTTGGCGTTCACAGACTTGTGTTTTTATTCAGGATAAGATTTTCGGCGTAGGTTCGTCATCTCAGCTGCATAAACAATGTGGAGGTATATAAAATGCATCATGGGTTGTGGATTGTCCATACAATATTCACATTCTTCGACATCGCTGAGTTTGAAGTCAAAATAAGAAAGCAAGGATGAAGCTATTTATCGTGATCGCTCTCATTGGTTGCATGGTGAGCGAATATTTCTTTTTCAATTTACAACTGGTTACGCGTTTTTATAAGGTTCCTTAAAATTGTTCGTATAGTGTTCTTGATTTCACCCGTCTTTTTCTACATTTATTTTTCGGACTCTATATGCATGGACTCTCCATACTTAACTTGAACGGACAGGGGAAAAAGAAACCGTCCAAGTTGTGCAGACATTGGAGTAGTAGAGCTTTTTCTTTTTTTTTCATATTTGGGGTTCGGGGATTGGCTTTGGTAAGATACGAAACAGTGGGTTTTAGTCATACTTTTTTACTCTTTTATTATTTATCTTATGGGAATATTCGAGTTATGGAGGTTAGAGTAATAGAGGTTTTTTAATAAGGGAAATTTGATTCGGAAATTTTAACGGAGCCAACGAATTCACGTTATGGAGACTCGTCTGTATTTCTCTCGACTTAAACGTTGTATATCGTTAGACAAAAAAATGTGCTATTTTTTATTTGGATTTGGTAGCACTTCTTATGGCTTCTATGTTTCATTCACTCTTAATTTCTATTCTGTTTCTAGAGCGCCATTGAAGTTGAAAAGATGGAGATCCGAGAAGGCAAAGAAGTTGTCCATGAAAGTATTGTTTTTGACAAACACAATGGAAGAGCAACTTATCACACTGATGATCATTGTGGACGAAAAGCCGTCACCGAAATGGTCGACTCAAACTTCGTAAGTTTAATATAATCATTTACAAGATGTTGTAATAGACGATATCGGCTTAGTGAATTCTTCCCGAATGATTACCCATGATGCATTGCGCAAAAAAATTCACGGACTATATTGACTTACTGAATTTTTTTGCGCAATGCATCATGGGTAATCATTCGGGGAGAATTTCGTTAAGCCGATATCGTCTATTGTATTTGTGTGAAAACTTTGCTTCCTGAAGTTTACCAATATCTAATGTACCCCAAGGTGACAACAACTTTACTGAAAAGATGGGTAGTTGAAAAGATGGGTAGTTCAAAAGATGGGTAGTTGAAAAGATGGGTAGTTGAAAAGATGGGTAGTTGAAAGGGGAGGACTTGTTAGAATACAGATAAACATTCTTTGTGTTTCCTGAATGACATACCCGGTTTTTATAAGAACATCCAAAATCTTCGAGCCCTTCGGATGTTTTTAGATTTTTGAGTTTTAAACCTAAGGTGTTCTTAAAATGTTGTTAGTTTCACCATTTTGTGAGTTTTTTTCCAATTTTCTAAGAAATTGGGATGTTTTAGAGTCCATAAAGCCTTAAAATGTTCTAAACTTTTTCTTAATATTTGGCCATGAAGCCTTATATTCTCTTATACAAGACGTGTAGTAATAAAAAGCAATGTTCATTTATTCCACCTACTGTATCCTCGAAGGGCATCGCTGTCAGCAAATTCGATAAAGACGACACAAAACATTGCATCGTTCGTCCATACAACCCATCTGAAGATTCCAACCCCAATGAAGTTTCAAGAGCTCTTGTAATGGTGAGTACATTCATTTAGTCTGCGAACGTCTTTAAGAAGCTCATACTCGTGTTTTATGTGTTTAATCAATACTACGAGTGAAAGACACATCGAGAAAGGGCCGTCGTCTGGTTTTGCGAACGGTCCTTTCTTTAACAACAATCAACTATGCGCTTGAAATAAACGAAACATAACTAAACAAATACTATTTAGAGAAAGCCTTTAGTTTTTATCTGTCTAAATACCGTGTGTTTGGAAAAGAGAAGCAAAATCAAGAACGAATTTCTCGCACATAATTACTAAAGTCTGCCTCAATATAATCTGCAGTGGAAACAAAAAAGGATAGAATTCGAATAAATTTAATAGAATTCGAATAAATTAGCGGTTTTGTGCTCACTGAAAAGATATAAAGGAGTGGAACATTATAAAATAGAAAATGTTCAACAAAAATTTGAAAATGGTGCTTTGATCGTTATTTCCATAACAATTTAGGTCTGGTTGGTTATAAATTGGGCTTGTTTTTGCTGTTTTTTTTATTTTTAAAGTCGATCAATGATAAACCTTGGGTATATCTATCGATTGAATTAATATAATAATTGTTTTCATAGTGATGATAATTTAAGATCAAAGAATTACTAATTTGATGATGGGAATCTACACAAAGTTAATTTTTTTCACCTTCATTTTTCATCTTCATTCTCTATTTTTTCGGGATTGACCCGTTACTTTATTTCGATTTTTTGCACAATGATGCGAAATGGGGAATACCTAAAATTTGACGGAGACTGATTTTCGATAAAAAATATATTTTGGATAAATTTATCTCAGCACGTAGCTTATCTTTCATTATTTGGTGATATTCCACTCTTGAATATATTTTTAATAAACACGGGACCCCTTTTCAAAGCTATCCATCAAGTTAGGACCTTCTTTGCCTTCACTGCAGATTATATTGAGACAGACCTTAGACGGTTAAACTTGGTGAATTGAATGGTAAATGGAACATCTTTATGTAATTAAATCCCATAAAATCAGTTATCTACCTACGGTAGTTTGACATTATCACTCTATTTCACGGTACTCCCCTCAAAGATGTTGGAATGATTTGTTTGGTTAATTCTGCCAACGAGCGAAGCCTTTGTCGGTTAAATACTGGAGTGGTTACTAATATATTCAATCAATGAATTAACAAAATAAAATTAACGACTAAATTTTTTCTTCTTTTTCCTCTTCCTGCAGACGAAGAACGAAATGCCCGATAAAGTAGAAGAGATCAAACATATGTTTTTGATGGAACCTTACGAAAACGCTGCTTCCTTACCACAACACATCAAGAACTTCTGCGCTGGACGAGCTATCGTGACAAGACAAGTAGTCACCACTTTGAAACAAGCCGCCGAAATCGCTGTCAAACAAGCTAAAGGTATGAAAAACGTTTTTTCTTCTGTGGAATACCTTGTAATGCCTAGTGGTGCAATGTCTTTTTTAATTAATTGCTCCAATATGTAGACATTTGCAATACTAACTCAGTACCTTTAGTTACATGAAATAGTGTAGCGGCCACCTCCTTTCAAATGATTCACAAGTGGAAGAAAAATTCATTAATTTTTCTTTTCAGCTGCCAAGAAGAATTCCAAGAAGCGAGCTGTTCTTCGTGAATTTACCGCTTGTACAAACGCCTCAACCATGAAAATCATGACTTGCCCTGGTGACAAACTCCGTGCTGAGTGCAAAATCCGACGAAGCTCATGCACATATTTGGTCAAATGTCCAATGGACTTACAAAAAGGAGGATTTGACTGCAGAGGGCTTCACAAATTCAACAGCATGATCTGTTGCGATTACAATTGTTAAATAGAGACAAAATTATGATATTTTTCGATTTTATATTTTGTATTTTGAGAACAAAACATTACAAAACATTAATTAGGATTCAAAGAAAATTTTAACCAAACATTCAGAGTCGGTTTATTCTGTGAACTGATTTAAATATTCAATGAATACCCGGGGGGGCGCTCGATCTAAAAACGACCATACGTTCGGCCCAAAATTTGGCTTCTAAAATCGGACCCTTACAGTGCAGTGAATTTCCATGAAAAATCATACCCTTACAGTGCATTTTTTCAAAATTTGTCGCCCGTAAGGGCGAAAATTTTTGCAATTTTCCAAGAAAATGTGGAATTTTTCCTCCAAAATTGACCAATTTTGTGCCAATTTTACTAAAAAATTGGCCTTTTATCACAATTTCCTACCCTTACAGTGCAGTTCAGTGCAGTTTTGTAATTTCCTACCCTTACAGTGCACTAGCTGAACTATGAAAAACCTACCCTTAAGGGCCGAACGTCTGGTAGGTCATTTACCTTGAGTGCCCCCCCCCCCCGGGAATGAATATCTTGTGAAAGATCCTAGTTAATTTCTGGATTAAGAAATATCTTGGCTCAAAAGTATCGACTTTATCGAGATCATCATATGGGATAAGCTTTTAATGTTTAGATTTGTACTAAAGTGAAAAAATCTTCAAACAAAAAACAAAACAAAACACAGAGTAAAGACAGGTGCTCAATCAATTGAGCTATCAGCTTTTCGTTTACATGATAATTTCAATTTTTTTGAGCAAGTGACATTGATACCCTGATACTAAAACATTGGTATCGATGAACTGAATCTGCCAGCGTCTTTGTGGTAAAAGTCAAATGGTACGTTCGCACCTTCGTGTTTTTATTCAGAATTAGATTTTGTGCTTACTTTGATGATTTTCAGCGTAGGTTCGTCATCTGAGCTGCATAAATAATGTGGAGGTATATAAAATGTTCAGTAAGGACATTGACTCTATTATTCGATATTTTTAATTTTGTAATAAAGTGGCTACAACACACAAATCAAAGGTATTGTCTCTTTCGAAACTTTTTTGGTTTACAAATTTTTTCCGAATAATGCTCTCAGTTTTTTTAGTTTTAAGCGAAAAATGTTTTTAACATGCTCACTATTTATTCACTATTTTGCGAGTATTTTCCTGCAATTCCCTAAGAAATCGGGTAATTTATAGTCCACAAAGCTTTAAAATGTTTTTAACTTTTTCTTAGTATTTGAATTTATAAAGAAATCAGTTTCTGGTGTCGTTGCCTATTCAAGTGATTATTCAATATTAATAAGTTTGCTCAACCCAAGGCTCAAGTTCAAATAAAAAAGAGTAAGCAGTAAGTAAGTAAGTCTGCGACCGCAGTCGGAGGCGACCCGAAGGTGACCTCCTCTTTCGATAGCTATCTACCCGAAGATAGGGGAGGGCGCCACTCTTTCTCCCTGGATTGCTCCACTTACCCTTGATCCTTCTCTTAGTTGCTGAGCATCAAGCAGAGAGGCATCAAGTACCATTTTGGAAATCTTTGGTATGACCCGGCTGCGGGATGAACCCACATCTTGCGAACCGTAGCCGGATGCTCTACCACTGCACTACGGTCGCTTAAAAGTAGTAAGCAGTAAAATGAGTAAATGGAAAGATACATTTTTATAAGAAGTCCCCTCGAAACCAACCATGACTTATTGTTTCATGAAAAGACTTTTTTTCTCTTTCAGATGAAGTTTTTTTTGTTGGTCGCTTTGGTTGGGTGCTTGGTACGTCATTTACAGATGTTCATTCAAGAATAATGTTATCTAAGAAATTTCCATAGAATTTGGACACCCCTGTGTCCCAGATCCTTTAGGTCGATCTCCCCTTCGTTCGGAAAATTTGATAGAAGAACTTTCGATGCGCCCCTTCTCACCCCTTTGAAAAGTACATTAAAACAAGAATCGCAAAATTGCGACTAAATATTTCCTTAAAATGAAGGTCATTATTGACATATATAAAAAAGCACACAATAAAGTATACATATATATTTGTCCAGAAAGAACTGGCATGTTGTTTGCTTTGATTTGGTGTTTAAAAATATGTACTTATCAGTCCTAAAAAAATACAAATTTGAATATAATGAGGGCAATAAGTCTGGTTAAATGTTACTTTATTCACAAGATTTAAGGATTTCTGAAAAAATACTACTGCAGATGAACTAAACTCAAAAACTAAAACTTTACAATAAATTTACATTACGACAAAGTAAAAATCTATCTTTAACAAAGAAATAAATGAAACAAAGAAATAAATGTAGCTAAAAGTTTTAAAGCGTTTAAATAGCTTGTAAACAGTAGACCTTTTTTTAAAGAGGCAGCCATATTGAATAATTATGTACTCCAGCATAACAATGATACAGCCATGCATAATTACTGTATCATGCATATTTTAAAAATTCAGTAGGTATAGAGAATTCAAGATTTGAAAACAGACACTGCATTGGTTTACAAGACTAGACTAGAGAAAGATGTCAACCATCCACACGGTTCATGAAAAAAATAAAGTATTTATCAAAAAAAGGTTCTCTTTTTTTTTGTAATCAATACACCGTTTAACAGGTGTCGGTTGCGCACGTGTATGAACAATTTTCTATTGTTTAGATTTTGGCAACCACAAGAAACTTCACTCTCCCCCGTAAAAAATGGTAGGTAAACATCCAGTTCTCATAAGAAAACCCAGCAGAGAAATGGTAGGTAAAGAACTCCTTTTAATCATAACTTCTTTTCCTCTTGATGAATTTTTGTGAAATTTTCAGGAGAGATACATAAAATTGTCATTAATATCATGTTCAAACATCTAAAACATTCTCTTTAAAGGAAGGAAAAAAAATGGCAATGTTTACATTTCTCTAACCTTCCAGCCACAGTACTAAAGTGAGCATTTTTGCCTACCGCCTCTACGGTGGAGATGGCGAGACTGTTAACGGTGTATTCCAACAAACAACAATCAATATACCGTAACAGGATCCCACGGTGTAAACATTATCAACCAACAAAACCCACACCACCAAAATGGTAAAAATAAGTCAATATAATTTCTATCAACAATTTCTCGTAAAATGTTTTATTTCCAACATTCTGACTGTCTGATACCAATCATGGCTGGAGTCATCATGTGTAAGAGTGACTGTGTATAACAACAAAAGTTTATTGAAAATCATCCCACGGTCATGGTGAAGCTAAAGATTTATCAACCAAACAAAACTGACGCCAAGTCAAATCTGTCGCTTAAAAATTTCCATGAAAATTACAATCGAAACTTATCTCATAAAATGCTTTTTTCAACATTCTGGAGGTGTTCAAAGTTAGAGGTATCATATGTAAAGCCAATCAATACATGAAAAGTCATTTGCTACCGTGAAAAAGGGTAACTTGCATCAGTGGAGGCTGACATGCATATACCCCAATTAACAGACCAACTAGAGCAGTATTACTTCTCTTCAAAGTGTTGACATGGAAACATTATGACAAAATTACTTGACAATAGAAAAACGTACCTTTGATCAGAATCACTTTTCTTTTCCCACGACAACATGTCACAAGCTTCGAAGAGCGTGATTGTAAATGTCTTTTGCTTGCTCTCCTCTGCACACTCTCCCCCGTTTTCGCCACTTGTTTAAAAAAAATGTCAAAATGGGGTGGTTTCCATAAGGTTGCGTACTTACTTTTTTTTGCCGCCCCTGTCTCTCAAGGGTGGCTGAAGGGTGGTGAATATTTTACCGAGTGGATGGGGAAACCAGGCTCACATCTATCAGCCAATCATGTTTTGGACTAATGACATAATCGCGATTTATTCTTTTGAAAATTCTAAATAACAAAGATGTCAGATTATGAAGCGTGTAAAAGTGAGGTCATTTGGGAAACGCACTTCATGGTAATTATAATTATCTTTCCTCAATTAATTACATGTTTTCTTAAATTTGATTTTCATATTACAAGGTGAGAAAACCATGACCAGACAAGTCTGTGAATTGGGGTATATGCATGTTAGCCTCCACTGATGCAAGTTACCCTTTTTCACGGTATGCCATTTGCCATGAGATATACAAGTCAAGAAATCAAACAATAACCAACAAATCATGTCTCTTCACTTTCATGTCACATCGTGTTTATATGGGGTAACCAGAAAGTCAATCCACAAGAACAGCCATCTTCCTTTATTATGGAGTGTTCCAAAACTATTGGTAGGTTGTTTGGAAGTAAAGAAACCCACACAGTTTGATTTGTTTTAAAGATTTAACTTGGTGAAAACAAATTGCATCTTTCTAGCAAAAACTCATGTTTTAACCTGCTACATAACAATTGCCAGTCGGGTCTGCTACTAACATGTAATAGTTTTACTATAACCGGGCTTGAGAATCCGTAAGGAACTTGTAACATATATTATATATATAGTTTATCAGTCGACTCGAATCATGATACATTACTTATACTTCACTGGGTGCATTTTTCGCTGTGAAATTAAAAACGGGCGTCAGTCAGGGCGTACGGAAGGCGTTTTGACACGGGAAATTATGGAGAAAGCCCGTTTTAATAAATATTTCCCTTTTGGAAAACGGGAAATATTTAATTATGGAACCCCCTTCGAATTTTAATGCTGTGAGTAATCGAGTTTTTAATTCAAATCCTAGTAGGTAAATAAACACAATAAGTTCACTCACTCATTGAGATTTGGCTCCTTCAAATTATCATCCCTGAATTTAATAAAAGTTTGACTTAACTGTCTTATTCCATGCACCTTCTTTACTCACCAAATTTTCTTTCGAAACGAACAAAACGTGTGCTTTCTTTTCAGAGCGCCATTGAAGTTGAAAAGATGGAGATCCGAGAAGGCAAAGAAGTTGTCCATGAAAGTATTGTTTTTGACAAACACAATGGAAGAGCAACTTATCACACTGATGATCATTGTGGACGAAAAGCCGTCACCGAAATGGTCGACTCAAACTTCGTAAGTCAAGACAAGTGGTGTCATTGAAATTGACATTGACAGAGACAATCCGGATTTCCGATATCTACACCTAATCTCATATTATTGTTTTAGCTTGTGATTGCTTCGATTGCTATTCTTTTGTCTTTTGATTCCAGGGTGTTGTGGTCAGCAAACTTAATAATAAAAAGGACAACAAATGTTAACTCCGACAATACAACCCAGCCAAGGATTCCAACTCAAACGAAGTTTCAAGAGCTCTTAAAATGGTAAGATATAATTTTCATTTGAAAAATGTTTCGGGGATCATTGCTTGTGATTGAAATAAAAAAGTTTTAAAAACTAAAAATATTTGAAACTATTTGGCTCAACGGGGGCCTCATTCATGAAGATTTATCATATCTTTTTTTCGTAATTTGAACCTCTTATATGCGCCATAGATTGTTTGGGCTACGAAAAAATGCACAAAAAGTAACATGGAATAATTTTTTAGAAATATCTCTATTCAGTCCTGTTATACTAATTGCTTTCTAAAAAAGCTCATATATTTATGTTACAAGATTATCACGACCTTCATATTTCCAGACAAAGAACCGAATGCCACGCAAAGTAGAAGAGGTCAAAGACATGTTTTTAACGTAACCTTATGAAAATGCTGCTAGCTTGCCACAACACATCAAAAACTTCTGCGCTGGACGTGTTGTTGTGACAGAAGTTCTGGTCGCTGACATGAGAGCTGCTGCTAAAATTGCCGTTAAGCAAGCTTTAGGTATGCTTGTTACATCCCCTTCTCACTGAAGAAACTATCCAAAATATTGTCCGCAGGAAAGTTCTCCGCCAATTTTTGTCCCCACTGAAAATAATCAAATAAACCAGTCATCAATACAAAATGTTATGCTATTTTTTCCATCCCCATTGAGCTTTCTGACTTGCAAAGAAAAGGATTGAAATCCCCAGCCAAGTAAACTATATAGAAATAACAATCCCCTTCGACTTTCAGTCTGTTTTTTTATCCCTACTGGCTGAAAAAATCCTACCAGGTCTGTGAGAAGGGGGTGATTTGTTATTCGGCAAAAGAAATATGCTTTTATAATTATTGCCACCGCAGGGAGCCTAAAGCTCCCGAGGATGGCATTCATAGCTTCACGCATAAAGAAGTTGGGAAAACATCTCATAATTTTGCGTTTGTGTTTTTGAGCGCGTTTCCAGTATTTTAGCTCCGCTTAACGGTAGCATTCTTATCTCTATCGTTTTATCATCATCAAAAAGACTTTTCCGGAGTTATTTTGATCTGATTACTCATTTTGAAATCTCAGTTTGTCTTTTTCTTATCCCTGGAGAGTTAATGAATCTAAGGAAATTCCCTTTTCTGGGAAATTCCCTTTTGATACCACAAGTAGTTATTAAGCGCTGTTCATAGGTTAAAAATATTACTCTACCTTATAGTATTCGTACAGTTATGTTGCTAAACGTGTACATACATCAGTAAAATAACAGTAAAACATACATACATTAGTAAAATAACATATGAAGAACAGTATCTTCTGATATAGGCTTTTTATAGGAAAAACCAGTAAGTCATATGATTATGACGGGGCTGTTCTTAATTTTATATTAGTTTTTTAGGCGTAAATGTTAATATTAATGAAAATGGAAACCTGTACTTGTCAGTAATTTCTGAAATCTGAGGCTCAGATTCTTCTTAATTTGTTCTTAGGT
This sequence comes from Clytia hemisphaerica, assembly GCF_902728285.1. Lineage (NCBI taxonomy): Eukaryota > Metazoa > Cnidaria > Hydrozoa > Leptothecata > Clytiidae > Clytia > Clytia hemisphaerica. Next base: position 751,583 of record NW_027104297.1, on the reverse strand, counting down.
TTTGGCCAAATTTCAGCCTCGTATTCTTATGAAATTGTTCTTATAAAAAACGTGTAAGACAAGGCACGGATGTCACTCTAAGTAAGTAGACTGTAAATCACTCCCTTGACACATTTGTTAGCATTTGAAAGAATTTTGTCTCAGATGAGAGGTCACTCTTAACAAAAATTACTGTAGGGCTAAGATAATTTTTTTTGAATGCAAATTCAACTCTATGTGTTCGTTTTGCTGCGGTGGCACCTTAATGAAAGTTATGGCTAGTACTTAATTATATTTGAGTATGAAATTTTCATGAACATTTATTTCACTTAAGAAAAATAGCCTGTCGTGTCCTGCCCACCGGCATTCTGTTTTTATGAAATAGAAAGGAGGTGCAACCCTATGCTGTACAAAAAGGTAATAGATACGTTAAATGATGTACTTTAAATTAAAATGAAAATTTTTCTTTTCAGCTGCCAAAAAGAACTCCAAGAAACGAGCTGTTCTCCGTGAATTTACCGCTTGCACAAACGCCTCAACCATGAAAATCATGACTTGCCCTGGTGAAAAACTCCGCGCTGATTGTAAAATCCGAGGTAGCTCATGTACATATTGGGTCAAATGCCCAATGGAATTGCAAAAAGGAAGATTGGACTGCACAGGACTTCACAAATTCAATAGCATGATCTGCTGTGATTATAATTGTTACAAAAACTTTCGTAAATATGAAATAAAAGATATAAAGCGATAAATTATTACTTGAATTTCTATGTGATTCTTTCTCTCTTAAAAAAAAACATCGGGTTACAGAATCAGCTGGCTTTAAAATCATCTTCCCATCCCCTTTTCACAAATTCTCTATTTTGGCCATTTTTTTCAGTAGAAGTTGGTCCAACTAGGTTTGTGAGAACTTTTGTCCACGGTTTTTAGTTTTAAAGATACATAATTTGAAAGCTATTAAAATAAGTTTAAATCTTGGGGAAAACTTCAAGGTTGTCTTTTTTGAAATTTTCATTGAAGTATTTACTTTTTTGGAAACCAAGTAAACAATCTGTTGCAATCTTTAATCGGTGTCTTTGTGAATTATTTCGTGTTTGGACTTTTGTATTGTGCGATTTCCAAAATAGCTTCTAATCACAAACATCCCTGCATTGCAACGGAGGAAGTATCATATCTGTTTAAACTAAGGGATTTTATGAAACCTTCATAGAGTTCTCGGGATTTGCTTTTTTTCTTCTCCATTCTCTCTTTGATATGTTTTGCCAAATGTTTGAACTGTAACGGATAGATGGTGAAATAGATGTTGGTCTTTTGAGCACTCCCCATCAGTCCCACCACACAAACACCTTCAGCTTCAGATTTCAAGCACAACGGTTCTATTTCACCATAGAAATGATTGTTAGTGCAACTTTTCAAAATATCCTCTGTTGTCTCGTCTTTTTTGTGTGACGTCATCATAGCCATCATGTTGGAATAAACAGCAAAAGAAGAAGGGAGAAAATAAAGCAAGTGTATGAAATATCCGTTGTTCTCGATAGAATACGTTACACGCACGTATGTACCGTTACCAAAATGTTGACGTGCGTGTGACGCAAAAATTTCTTTACTTCCCGTCGCCACGTCTTGAAAGGGACAACTAACGTAACCACGCATGACGTCACAACGCACTTTGAACAATTGCCACTTAGTGAAGTTTTCGATGCAACCTGAACATGAAACGTCCACGCTTCTTAAATGAAGTGATCTTAGTGAAGTCGATTGCATGCTCGACCCAACTTTCAATCCAGTCAGAAGCAATCCATCATTTAGGTCTGAAAGTTGAAAGAAGGACGTTTCAATATTTTACATCTTCTTTTATCAGATTTGGTTAATCGAATTTTGGTTGCCGTATTATTCCCCCCGTCAAAGCTGAACGTTTGAACTGCAAACTTACCTTGCTTTTTGGTCTTTGCTGATTTCCTTTTGATTTTCGTGCTGAATTTTAGTTTTATGAATTCATGGTAAGTATCATTGTCGACTTGTTGTTTTTGGAGTAGGTCAGTCAAATTCGCGAACTCCTTGGGGTAGATTTTGATGCTACATTGTGCTTTGTATGCATTGCCCATTTCTCCTACGATGCAGATGTCGCGTTCCTGAATCCTGATCGTTGTTTTATCTGAGGAGAAACGAGCAAGATTAGGCTTTCCTATGGATAGGTTTCTAATATCATGCTCCCTTCTCTGACATGACTTTCATTCCAAGGCCTTTTGGGGGCTCTAGATGAGGAATGTTAGTGTAGAAACTTTAACATGTTTGGAAACTTTGCTTATAACACTGCCTTCCCACAGACCCACTGGAAAGATTGGTGAAAATATTGTCCCCAGTGCAAAACTATACTCTAATTTTTGTCCCTGCTGATGATAATCAGATAAGCAAATCCTCACTGTAAATCATCGTGCTATTTTTTCCATCCCCACTGAATTTTCTGGCTCAAAAACAATATAATTCAAACCCCCAGCCATATTGAAATATTGAAATATCAATACCCATCGTGTTTTGATCCGTTATTTTTACTCTCACTGGCTGAAAAATCCTGCCGGATCTATGTGAAGGGGTTGTCTTGTATGAGAAAATTTTTGAACCTTTCTGTGCTGTAATGCTTACAACATTACAGTACTACCTTGAGATTCGTTGTCTTTATCATGAGATTCCAAAACTTGCTCAGCGCTGACGTCATGCGTTTCATTGATAACCATTGCTAACTTGTTTTGGTACTTGTTATTGATGGTGTACGGTTGATAGATTGAGAGGTGAAAATATTTATCGTTGATGACGTAAGAACATGCGATCCAACAACCAAATGTTGCCAGGTAGGATTTGTGAAAAGCAAACCCTTCCCTCATCCCAGGGTGGATGTCACGTGGTGGAGCATTGAAGAAACCATGTTTGACTTGACATCTCTGCAACATGATTGGCCACTTGGTGAAATTTTCCATAGCAACTGAACATCGAACAGTATAATAAGCAGCTTGAATGTCGGTCAGATTGGTGTTGAGTAAACTACTTCCATCGGTCAATTGGTTTTTATATGAATTCACTTGCACTGATTAAAAATAAAATGTATTCGGAGGTTTATAATTAGCTCCATTTATACGCTGAATTCTATGACACTAAGTAAACCCTGATCAGTACCAGCCTATCCTTTATTTCGAAAACTTGGAATGTGTTTCGAGCTAGCCTTTCTTAATTAAATATGTTATTTATCGACTAAAGCCTGGTCAATTTTAGCATAGTTCTCAAGCTAAATTTCACTTAATTTTTATGTTTATCCAACCAATCGATATTTTATTGACTGTTTAGCTTGTAAAACAATTAAATTAGTAAGAAGGAGAGTCCCCACCATTAGTACGTACCGAAAGAATGAGATTTCCATTCATTCACCAATTCTCTGATTTCATTCAACTCTTTCAACCTTTCTTGAAGATGTTTTCGGTTTTCAGACGTCTGTTTTTCTTCGTTAATTCGATTGTTGATCATTTTAAACGCTTTGACAGAGAAGCCCGTCAAATCTTCTGTTTTAAATGCTTGAAACCTTGTGAAATCTTCACCGTCCAAAAGAATATGCAAAATATCTGAGATGGTCTGCCACTTGTCCAGGAATTGCTCTTCTGTGGATAGGTCTTTTAATGAACCGTGGTTAATTTCGTTCCGAAGTTGTCGACTTCTCAAAACAGCTGCTCCTCTTGACATATCTGATTCTTCTGAAATTTGTGAAAAATTGGAAATAAATTAGAAATTAAACACCTCCTCCTTTGGAGAATCTTTGATTTTAGGGGGGAGTGGAGGATATTTAAAAAAATCGGAAAATAATTTCGCACCCCCACCCCTAACCTGGAAAGTTTTTTCGACGCCCCCCCTCAAAAGGGTTGAAAAAAAATTTTGCATCTCCCCCCTTTGCTAAAATTTTTTCTCCTACACTTTAACTGACTGATTAATAAGATGAGGGTTATACTTACTTTACTTACTTTTAGATAAGGGTGACTTGTCACATATAAATCGGATTTAATACAGTAAATTTCCATATTGTGAGTGATCCTATACGTCTCAATTTCAAAATGTTGTGCAGTCATGTGGGGAGGACTACATTAATATAGAAGGCATCAAGTGGCTTGATTACAAACGTGCAGGGGCAAAGGATATAGTGACGAAGGAGACATGAGAAAATTTGGATTTTGGACTCCTGATTTACTTCAAACATAGCTCTTTTTCGGACTGATTCTGCCCAGAAATGAGGTTTTCAATGTCTAAATCATGTGGAATTTGAAAGTAAAGTCTTTCTTTGCATATACAATATTTTGATATCACAGGAGTAATATTTTGAGTTGCGTTTAAATGTAAATCTCATCAGAGATTAAGGAGGCGCAGCCATGGTTTGCGGCGACAGGAAAAAAATTTCAGTTTTCAACCACTTTGTTCGCTAAAAGCATTATTTTCAGCTCTTTTTAAAAAGGCTAGACTATGCTGACATATGAAATTGTAAGATGGAGGATCCATTCACAAACATTCTCTCTTAGTCAATTGAACCATATTTTACACAATGTTAAGACCTATAACCGAAATAGCCGATATTTGATGAATACAGAATTAGCAATAAAAAAAGATTTCAAATGTGAAACCATAAAATTTGATCTATCTCCATTTGAGTTATATCTTAAGTCGGCCAAAAATATTTCGCACCCCCCTTTCCATTGAAAATATTTTGGAGCCAACCCCTAAACCCTCAAAAAAAATTTCCAACCCCCCTGAAATCCTCCACCCCACCCTAGTAGATACTTTCTGACCACTCCCTAACAGCGAGTATCACAGTTTGTGAATATCATGCTGTGATAGAAAGCACATCGAGCACAATCTGATAAATGCAAAAGAAATTATCTAGGATCTTGAATGGAGGCCGAACAAATCAAAACCCAACTAACAAATTAGAAAAGATGAAAACGAAACAGTGTCAGCACAGAACATTCCATGCTAATTTTTCTACGTTGAACGGTCCACAAGAATGCAGATATCATTACATATTTTGGTTTTTCCCGACACACTTTGATTTTAAGAATCGATTAAAAAGAAACATTAGAGAAATGAAAGTTAATGACTGGCTAACTGTTACAAGCTTGGGAGTTAGACCAAGAATTTCCTAGAAAGAAACTCGTTTCAGATATTTACAAGTGACAGAAGAAATGCGATTCTTTATGGAAGGTTTGGCATTCAAAGTATTTTGCTATAACCAACTCACCTGGTAGAGTTTTTTTCCATCCTCCTTTTGGTTTTGGTAAGCTGGATGTGTTTAAGATGACGATGCAAATGAGCGTGATATCCCAATTTTCTGAAGACGATAGTTTGTTTTTTGGACACAGTTTGTCCCATTGGTCCTTCTTGACAACTTTCTGCAAAGACTTCTTTGTTTTCAGTAAATTCATTTCATGAAAGAGTTTAGGTGGGTCAGAAGTAAGACCGTTATATGATGGATCCTTGCCCTCATTGTGCAAGAAACGCAGGAGTCCCCTTTTGATGAAGATTTCCACAGCAAGGTGTATTCTTATCCAGTATTGATACTTTTCCAAAAGTTCACTCATATTTGATGCATCTCCAACCCGTTATGTTTTAAAGACCTTCTTTCTCATAAAAATGAAGATGTTCTCAGAACAATCTAAGCATTCATTCATACAGAGGCATTGAAATCAGCACATTAACTGAAGGTTGAATGGAAAGTTTTTTTTCTGCTAGTATTCATGCATGTAAAAAATGAATCAAAACAATTGATCACAGGTATGAATAAAATGAAGAATTCACAGCGACTTTGATTTCAAAATTCCTTACTTTTTTGAGCTTTCCCATTTTTGAAAGATAATCAAAATAAAAGTTGCAATATTCTTAATTTGTTATCTAAAAAAATATCATAAAAAAGCAATTAATAGAAATAGTTAGTGGAAATTTGTAACTAAAAAATTTCATGTATTATAATGAGCATTTGTTTTACGTTCTTTTGCACTTGTATATTAAAAAGATGCCACTAAAATTTCAAATCTGTCAAATTTCGTTAAGAGAAAGGGGGGTTCAAGGTGACTTTTTTATATCCGGTATTTCGGAATTTTAAGAAAAAATGTGCGGTATTCCGGTATTTGAAATGCTGCCAGTGACGGTATTTCGGTACTTACTCGTAAAACTTCGGTAATTCGGTAACTTTAAAATCTTTACAAACTATTTTCTTCATAAAGAGACTTCCAAAAAATCACCTGCGGCGCTAAACTTTCTTTCTCTTTCTAAACGTTTTTCTATAAGAACAATTTCATAAGAATACGAGGATGAAATTTGGCCAAAACCTAAGAACAAACTAAGAAGAATCTGAACCTCAGATTTCAGAAATTACTGAGAAGTAGAGTTCCATTTTGATTAATATTGACATATAAGGCTGAAAACGCACATAAATTTAAGAGCAGCCCAGCCAGAATCATGTGGCTTACTGGTTTTTCCTATAAAAAGCGTATATATATGAAGATACTGCTCTTCTCATGTTATTTAACTAATGTACACGTTTAGAGTAATATTTTTAACCTATGAAGAGCGCTTAATAACTACTTGTGGTGTAAAAAGGGAATTTCCCAGAAAAGGGAATTTCCTTAGATTCATTTAACTCTCCAGGGATAAGAAAAAGACAAACTGACATTTCAAAATGAGTAATCATATCAAAATAACTCCGGTAAAGTCTTTTTTATGATTATAAAACAATAGAGAAACCGTAAGATAAGAATGCTACCGTTAAACGGAACTAAAATACTGAAAACGCGCGCAAAATTATGAGATATTTGCCCAACTTCCTTATGCGTGAAGCTATGAATGCCATCCTCAGAAGCTTTAGGCTTCCTCCGGTGGCAATAATGACTTTTTACAAAAAAAGTGCTATCTTCTCTCAAGAACTTACAAATGTCTTTTTCTTTATTAGAGTAGAATTTGATCAAATGGACGCAAAATGGAAGCAAAACCCCTTTCCCTAATTCCACATCACAAAACACACTTTTAGCCACAATAGACTTTAAATCACCAATCGCCAATCAAATCACAAATATGACGCGTAAAAAAGATTCGATGAAAGAAAGCTATCTCAAGACAAAACATACAAGTTTTCTATAATTAGAAATCGATTAAAGAAACGTATTCATCAATAAGTGTTAGCCTGGGAATCCAAACTCATAATCTTAGAAAAAACAAACCTCACCTCGCAAAGTTCTAAAATTATAGAGCTTGGTGCAGGTAGATTTAGTCTGACACAGAATGTTATAAAAAGTCTGTGTGTGAACCCTTGTTGACAGGCTTGCTGAACTTTGGAAGCCCAGGCAAACACACATAATCAACTTACCATAAAAACTCTTTCACAAGCTCTAAAGACTTTCAAAACTACTAAAAACCACATCAAAACATCAGCCACATGTATTTAGACTTCCAGCCAACAGCCATTTTTTTTCGAAATGAATCTATGTTTTCATACGCCTTTTTGGGGTTCACGACGCCATTTTGTAAGCGGAGCAAAAATATGGCGGGATCGAGAAAATTTCAGTGGGTTGGGGCAAAGTTCAAAAGAGGATTCCTTCGCGACAACAAAAAATGTAAACAAAACAGAATCACCACTTGCATCTTGAACAACGGAAAGTGAAAGTTAATTCACAGATGAAAACATAATACATATCTTCTCTGTCTGATATCTTTGATTTGATTTTTATAAAGGATATATAGGTTTTCTTTTTGGTCAAGAAAAACAGTGAGTGCGTTTGAAACTCAGAGTTGTGTTGTGATAATTTTCTCTTTCATTTCAGCTGTAGAAATATAACAAATTATTACAATGTCAATGAAAGTATATGAAGATTTTATGGACCTTGGTCTCAATAATTTGACTGATTATCTCTCAATGCGAGTTATGGAAGTCACTGGTAAAAAGGTAATTCTTGTTGCCAGGGCTTTCTATTCCTACGAAAATAAATTACCAATAATTATTGGAACACTAGAAGATCAAAAGAAGGCTTTGGCAGCTGAATATGATAAAAGACTGAAAGAGTTCAAGATATGTGACCCTCTTTCGATCGAGACAGAGAAACATTCAGATGATTTTTTAAAATGGCCAAAATTAGATTTGGGAAATATCTTCAATTATATTTTGAAAGTGCGGGATTTTGATATTGACTATGTTGGTAGATACAAAGACCAAAAAGCTTTTTCTTACTTTGATAGTGGGTTTGTCCATCCGATCTACATGTACGAGCCTTCATCATCAAAAAACAAAGTTTTCATGTATTCTAAAGTACAAGCTTCATTGACGGTCAGTGATACAAAACATTTGTGGATAGCTATTCAAAAAGATCCTGTTTTGATTTTGACTTGCTGGTGTAGCTGTATGGCTGGTAGTAGGGGGTAGTAGCCGCTCGTGTAATCATGTCATTGCTGTTTTGTATAAAATGGAGTATGGAAATCAAAAAGGCTACCTTGATCCAGCTTGTACTGATGTTTCATGTGACTGGAACAAAAGAACAAAGAGAGACATTGTTCCAAAACAAGTTAAAGATATTGCAATTCGGAAAAAAATTCGCTCAGATGACAAAAAGATTAACATTGACATTAACAGAGAAGGTTTACGTGCGAAAGAACTGCAAAAATTTCACCCTGCTCAACCAGCTTTACAAGCCATTACTGACGACTCTGTTTCTACTCTTTTACGAGAACTGCATATTGTTAGCCCTCAATCAGTGGTTTTTAAGTGTATCCCTGTTGATGTGCCTTCGAAAACCAACGGTAATGGTTGAAAGGATAGTTGGTGTATTGGTGTCTGTATTTGGTGGTGTCATTATAAGCTTTCTCCTGCACTCCCAAACACTTCGCCTTTTAGTTGGAGTTTTGTTTTTAATGGATGCAGTCGTCATGAATAATTTCGGAAATGGATTTTGTGTTGTTGGTTCTCCATCAGGAAAGTGGTTCGAGCACACAAAAGTCCATTGCCCAGGTGAAAAGTCTGGTCTCCCTCTCCTCACCTGTCTCGTCCATTCCTTTCTGATATCCTGGTGGCTGGTGAACCTGTGCCATTTCAATTTAGCAACATGACTCCTTTTAACGGTGTTATTGATATATCTTTTATCGTTCTTGCAGCCTGAGACACAACAATGATCATTTTTCCCCATCTTGATTCCACCACAGAGTTGAATTATTTTATTATTAATTTCGCATAGCGAAAGTATTACGATAGGCTTTCGTGGCGGCGGCGGCGGTGCGGAAGAAAAATTAGAAAACGAAAGTAGTTGAAACTTCTAGAACATTCTCGAAAATTCTGAAATATGGACTCACTCGCTAAGATAAAATTCAATGATTCCGGTCTGCAAGTGTTTGGTAGGCGTGACCAAGCATTCGTAAACATTATGCTCTTTTTTTTAATGGCGGATTTCAGCATGCTGTCAGACTTGCTCTGTTTTTTTGTATTTTTGTCATGTTTTTAGTGTTTTTAGAGTACTTAAAGAGGATTATATTTCTTTTAGCATAGTATTTTATGTTTGTGTAGTTAGTTAATGCACCAATAAAGTGATATTAATCTTACAATTAAAGAACTGTCCTCGAAAATCACTACACACAACAACACAGACAACAGACAAGTATGATCTTCATTTTTACAGGTATAATTATTTGTTGATATTTGATTAAGTTGTGTTGTAAGACAGATTATTATTTACTAAGTATTTCACAGAAAAATTTATGGCAGGGGATGAGATCGGGTATTTACCTTGCATCAGTGGAGGCAAACATGCATAGCCCTCTGGCCCTCAAATGAATGTGAATGACCCGCCTGGTCATTAAATACAAAGTTAAAATCAAAACAAAAATGATAGAGTAGAGCTGTGTGCGGAGCTGCATAGTTCATTTGTTTTGAAATTTTGTTGCTTTGATTGGTCAGTCATTTGATTGATGGCTATGCAAGTTTCCCTCCATTGATGCAAGTTACCCGACTTCACGGTATGTAGGTGAGATGTGTCAGTTTCCAGACTCTCCCACTCTAGATAACTATTTCCAATCGATGACTACTGTAAGTAGTTGGTCTAATAACGACATCCCTCGTTTAAATTCCGACACCCTTCTTTAGAGAAAGGAATAATATGAAAGCTTGAATCACTTGATTGAAAAAGGATTATTCCTCTCTGACCACTGTATATATAAGCAAAGAAAAACAGTTTCAATCTTTCTATAAATTGCAGCTGATAAAAAGGGAGTCGGAATTAGAGGAGGGGAGTCGACATATTAGACCAATTTACGGTAATCGCTAACCAACCGATTGATTGGATATCGATTGATCTCAATAATCATTGAATTGATAGGTAATCGAGACTATTCTAACTGATAATAGATTGGTTTTTCGTTGATTGGCTGTCGATTGATTGCGAACAATATCAAACAGCTTTAGAGTAAATCGATGGAAAATCCATCAATTGATAGCCAATCAAAAGCTTCCCGTAAAATCTTGATTATAATTGGCTATCGATTATCAAAAACAATCGATATCCGATCCATCAATTACTTATCGATTAGTAATCGATTGGAAAGGGATATCGATTGTATCGAATTGATTTTTACTATTTATTACTTATTATTTTATTATTTCTATATTTTTTATATTATAAATTTAGGCTACATTCTTAATATTTTTCATTTTATTAACCATATTTTTTGTTACATTGGCGAGAATAACTTTGTATAAAGTTTTTGCTAATCAAATAATAGAAATAGAAATAGAATGGGAGAGTCTGGCATGTTGGATGGGCGCTTCGTGGGATAGTGGTCATTAACCTTGAATAGACCTTTTTTTAAAGAGGCAGCCATGTTTGAATAATTATGTAGTCCAGCATAAAAACAATGATACAGCCATACATAATTACTGTATCATGTATATTTTAAAAATTATGCATGGCTATATCATTGTTTTAATGCTGGACTACATAATTATTCAACATGGCTGCCTCTTTAAAAAAAGGTCTATACTACACAGGCTTCAAAGGTTTCGATTCCTACTGGCAACGGTTCTCAAAAAATTCTCAAAAAATAACAGTAGTAACAAAGTTTTAGCTTTTTAAAAAAGGTAAAAAACTTTGCAGAAAGAAAATTGGTTTAAAAATTTCACTTTGATTTCCAGCAAATTTAGAATATTTCATGTAATTTTCCAAATTAGTGCTTTTTCAAGCTTTCAAACAGTTATTTTTCTTATCTAATTGCAATATTTTGCCAAAAATAGCCCTCATGGTCTAATCAAACTCTTTTTATATATATTTATTTTCCAAGGCATCATCAAAATTAAATGCCTGCCACAGTTGATTGTGTTTGATTTTGTTTTATTGAGATTGCATTATATTGTATCTGTCATCAAAGTCTGTCGTCCCAAAAGTATGTAGATTCTTTACCTTTCAAACAAATTCTTAGCACCAAGTTATGCTAAAGTAGAAAGTTATACAGGAAAGATACATTAGAGGTGAACGAGGGTGAACAATCTAATATGACTAAAATTTTTTGAAATATTGAGAAACTATGAAGAAAAAGGAAAGAAGATGAGTAAAGTTAGGATTGTTACTTTTTGCTTGTGATGACGTAAAACTATAGTACATTTCAACATTGAGGATTTCAAATCTCTGCACAAATTTCACGTACCTCTCTAAGATAAAAAGTTACTGTACAGCCTTGTGGGCTAAAATATTGATAATAGCAAACATGACCAAAATAACAGAATATAGAGTTTGAGCTTTTTGATATGTTTTGGTTTAATTTGGTTTAAATTCGATTTATCTACAAGGTACCTTTTGTATTTTTGTAAATTTTTGTATATAACTTTGTCAGATTGATATTATTGTTTATTTGTCAACACAGGTCAGGTTCTATATACAAAACTATATATACAAACTATATACAATTTCATATATATTGGCAGCAAAAACTGATTTGGACTGTAACTTGGCCACACTGGGACAGTTCACATTTAGGTGGCAATAAAGCTCTAGCTCTAGCCTAGTTCTATTTATTGCATTCTTTTAATAGTAAAGGGGGAGGGAGTACTTAGACATTAATAGGTGCCAGGTATGTGCTGATGCTAAGGTTTGGTTTTTGACCTTCCCAAATCTCTCTGAATTATTTAAGGTACGAAACTTGAAAGGTCAAAAAAAGATCTCTAGAAGGTTAGAAATTTTTTTGAAAAATGTTCTTAGAGTCACTTTTTTGCCTTGTCTCTGTAAGGATAACTTTATTCTCTGTTGGAGCCAGTTTTTCTCAGGTCTGACCTGACATTCTCTAACCCTAGTACTCCCCCAGTCCCGGTCGTTTAAAATGATTATTTCATCTATAAATAATCAAACACTGTGCGAAATTTTCGACTCTGAGTCGTCTTGTTTTGTTTTTGTTTTGTTTACATTTGATTGACATTTTGTATCGAAGGAATCCCCGTCTGGACTTTGCCCCGCGTATCACGCAAAATTTGCTCCGCCTACAAAATGGCGTCGTGAACCCCGCAAAGGCGTATTTTCATTTGTTTTCCTTTTTTCTGCAGAGTCAGCTTTTTCCATAAATTATGCGCGCGCATCGAAATTATCAAAATGCGCGCGGAAGTACTGCTAAGTAATACGCCAAAAGCTGGCCAATCAGGCCGAACCTGCATTGCAGGGAAAAATGTCCATGCAGGCGAGTTACCTGCGCCAAGCGTTAAACAAGCAGCAAAAATATCATAAACTAGACTATGTAAAAAAGTTGGTTTTCCAGGCTAAATAAGTGTGAGTGGGATCGGGTAACACTGTTTTTACCGCCGTGTCAGAGAGAGAAGGAATATTTTTTTAAATGTACTCTTCAATCATTGTCTGCCACCACTGTCACCACAGGTTAACTTTAAGATAAAACCAAACTGTGGTGCTTACGGTATTTGTGTTGTTAGCTTTTTCAGCCTTATACAAATAGATTGATACAAATAAATAAACAGGTTAAAACACAAGACCATTTTATGGGAATACTTTTATTCGCAAGAAACTGGTTTAACTCCTTAAAATTCTTCTAAGCTGACTTAGTATAGTGTTGGCATAAAAACAACCACCATTATTATAGTCGCGCGGCTGAGGTCGAAAAAAGTGGCTAGAAAATGATTTTCGTGATACACCTTTTAGATTCCACTTTTTTCGATGGAAACTCTCGAATTAGTATATGCAGATTCCTAAATCAAAAAGTTTCCACGATATTATCGTGCAAGTAACGAGTAAATGGCAATTTTTTGCGTTTCCAGGCAAAATTGCAAGGCCTGGAAATTCATGATTTGGGGGGGGGGTCTTCAAATTAAAAAAAGACCTATATCACATGATAGAGCTCTTCAAACTGAGCAAAAAAGTGTATTACACCAAAGTCCCAACTTCTCTAGATCAAAAGTTATGGGCCTATTTGTGGTCAAAAAGGTGTTTAATTTTGCATAAATTAATGTAGATTGTGGGGAAATTCCCTGTTTTCCATCAGTTTTTTACCACAAATAGGCCAATAAATTTTGATCTAGAGAAGTTGGGACTTTGGTGTAATACACTTTTTTGCTCAGTTTGAAGAGCTCTATCATGTGATATAGGTCTTTTTTTAAATTGAAGACCCCCCCCCCAAATCATGAATTTCCAGGCCTTGCAATTTTGCCTGGAAACGCAAAAAATCGCCAATTACTCGTTACTTGCACGATAATATCGTGGAAACTTTTTGATTTTGTAATCTACACATACTAATTCGCGAGTTTCCGTTGTTTTTTTTGGAATCTAAAAGATGTATCACGAAATGAAACGTTTTTCGACCTCAGCCGCGCGACTATTACCGATTATATCTCCTACGAAAGGAAAATCTGGACGAGTTGAACATTCGATCCGAGAAAGGAATATGAGATTGTTTGTTTTTGGAATAAAGTCCCTTTCCTGTTGATTGATTTTAATCTGGTCATTTCAAATATAGTGTAAGTGACTTTTCGTTTTGTAACCCGGGGGGGGGGGGCAGCTGGGCAAAAAGACCGACGGGTATGTGCAGGTCCTAAGGGTACCTTTTCCAGTGTGTTTAAAATGCGTTGTAAGGGTTGGAAAAACTAGAGATGCACTGTAAGGGTAGAAATTTCAGAAAATTTTTGAAAAATCTAGATATTTTGACCAAAAATGCTAGAATTTTGACCATTTTTTGCACGAAAAGGATAGAAAATTTTGGGGAAAATACACTCTAAGGGTATGATTTTCACTGATTTTTGCTGCACTGTAAGGGTGCAATTTTAAAAGCCAATTTTTGACCCGCACATACCGTCAGTCCGCAAACCTAGTGCCCCCCCGGGTTTTGTAATAACCTACACTTTATAACATATCTGAAAATGACAAATAGCTGATCACTCTTTTGATCAGTATACTAATTATACATTTTGCAACATAACTACCGTGCAATTATCATATAATGTGTTTCTTTAACCATAAGAATTACCAACTTCTCATTTTCGATGAATAGAAATCGATTGGAAGTTATTATGTTGCATCCTGTAAAAGCATGATACAACTTCCTTCAATTCAATTAACACAAATAAACAACTGGATAATATGGTTGAAGTAAGATGAGTATGGAAGTGTAACGGTACTTTTTTATGTTTCAAACGATGATAAATGTCGGATTTGGAGTTGCATAGGTCATTTCCTAGGGAATACGGATTGCAATGATAAGATCATGTATCATTTTACTGTCCTTGCATTAATGGATTTGAAAATAACTTTACCGAGAGCAGCCGTGATGTATTAAATTAATAATTACTCTTACTATTTTCAGTGAAAATTATTTGTGTGATGGAGAAGAATCGACGAGGAGGGTCAGCTTTCACCACTATGATGAATATCGAAGTTCGTTTCTTCGCTCTCCTCATGCTCACTGTCATCACCATCTACATCGTGTTCGACACGCAACGTGAAAGCAACCTTTCCACGGAATTGCACAAGATCAACCGTTTGTTGCGCAGAAGCGGAAGACACTCCTCATCACCATCTTCTTCTTCCACACAAAACAAAGAGAGTGAAGAAAAAGAAAAACTGAGTGAAGATGAAAACGAACTAGCGTGGCTTGACAGAAATGATTCCAAACCATATCGTGATTATGGAGACGAGACGTGTGGTATTAACACGGATCGGATGGGTTTTTTATTTCTCATCAGAAAATGGCAAGAAATTGCAAAAGCTAATAACATTCGTTACTTTCTGGATTTTGGTTCATTACTTGGTGCGTGGCGTGATGAAGAAACGATTCCTTACGATGCTGACACCGATATCCGTGTTCATAATGACGACTTGGAAACATTGTTCAATCTTTCTATTCGGGTCCGTAAAATGTCTTGGGATTCTTACGACGATAATGGTGTACATTTATACTTCACAAAGGATTGGAGAAAACCGTATCATATGCGACGTCGGTTTAGTTGCAAAGGGAAGGAGGTTCCAGACTATGAAGGTCAATGTTCATTCACCGATCCTACAGCTCGTCTCATACATCGCCAGTGGCATCTCGATTTGTTCGTCTACACTGATTATCACGACACAATTTTGTTTATTCCTGATGGCCGACCAGCTTTCTTGAAAAATGATTTTCTACCTCTTGTGCGCTGTGATTTCATGGGTATAGAGGTACGATGTCCAAAGAAGCCTCGATTAGTACTGCAAGAACATTATAGCAATTTAATGCCGTCAAAAGTTTGTTTTAATAAAACTTGGTATGAATCCAGTGAGCCTATTATGAAGCTCATCCATAGTAAGAAAAACACAAAATAACTGAATGAAAGAAAAATCTTTTAAACCTCATTACCTTAGTTTTTCTTGAACGATCCTTTAATTTCATTAAAATAGGTCTTAAAAGTATGTTGACAATTTATCTTTTTAACAATTTCTAAGGAAGCATGAAAACCTCCGAGCTGAGTAATATCGGGTGTCCCAAAAAAACTTCGAAATTTTGAGCGTTTCTCAAGAATTCATATTTATATCTTTGTACGACGGGATAACTTTGTTGCGCGATCGGTTCTTCTCTGGCGACAACCATCTGTAAGTTGAGGTGTTCTCATACGTTTATAACAATGAAGTTTTCTTTTTTTCACCAGACGTTGAACTGAAGACCTTCCGATAGAAAGTTATGGTGCAATCTGCCTGATGGAACTGTGAGAGCCGGGTTCTTCTTCTTGTGAACAAATCAGCTCCTCGACCAATTCAGCGTTTTCTCAAGTTGTAGCTGTGATGGGCCTACCACTGCCCTTTTTTCTGTCGGTATAATTATGGTCGTAATATTTGAGAAAAAAGGGAAATCCTAGATAATCTTGTAACCACAAACGATGATTTGGAAGCGCTCTAATTTAGGTAAGAAGGGTAGAGATTTAACTCTGAGTCTTAACGCTAGACTTAGCTTAGGATCTAAGGATCCAAAAGTTCAAGAATGGTTCAATAGGGCTCACATTATAGCCTGGAAGTCTATAAACCCCTCCCGAATTAAAATAATCAAATAGATTTATCAATTAGCCCAAAAGTGTCTTTCTCGCCCGAACTCCAAATTTCAAAAAACGAGGAAATAATCTAAATTCTCATTAGATAAGACCATGATTGTCTTTTTTTTTTTTTTTTATTATTTTTTATTATTAAACAGAAATACGGTTTCAGGCGCGCATGGGCCTCTTAAACCGATCGTTTACAAAATACTTTCTTAAAATAAAGCTTGTCACGAGGACTTCCTCGGACTCTTATTACATGATCCTTCTCTGACATCGCTTGATTCATTTCGTCCGCTTTCTTTCGCCACTCTTTAACTTGTTCGCGTTCGGATTTGGTTAAATCGTCAGTTATACTAACTTTGTCGTACTTTTCATATCTCTTTAGTTCTCTCAACTGCTTCATAAATCTGTGTTTAAAATGAGTGTCTTTAAACACAACTTTGATCGGACGCATGTCAGCAGACTCCTTTCCTATACGGGAAATGTATGTTGGAACTGTCTTGATGTTGACGTCGCTCAGTATCTCGGCTACGAAGTCATTATCGTCTTTATCTTTGGTCTCTTTAACGCCATGGATGATAATGTTGGCATCCCTAGATTCTTTTCTTTGTTCTTCAATTTGTTCTTCGACTTTCTCGCTACGGAGAAGCCGTTTGATATTGGATATGTTTAATTCGTTGCTGGCTGTCGCCATCTCAGCGTAACTTTTAGCAGGAATTTTCTCTTGGTCCGTTGTAGTCTTCGCATTTATGGTTTCTTCGATTTTGTTTACGAGTTTTGTTTCCAAGACGGAAAATTCTGTTTTGATTATTTCGGTTACTTGATTCTTCTCCCTTAGATATCCTTGACATCTTGCTTGCAGCTCCTTAACAACACAGCTCAGTCTCCTCTCATTCTCATTATTGTTTTTGTGGCTATCAGCGCAGCTTTTGATTCTTACTGATTGATCGATTATCTTTTTATTCAGTTCTTCATCGATTGAGCAGCAATTTATACACTGGTATTTACGATATCCTTTATTCAAGAACAGCTTTAATTGATACGTTGGAAGTCCAGTGCATGCATAATGTACTGTCCTCTGGCATTTTTGGCATTCAATTCTCATATTATCGTCATCTTTAATACAGTTCTTTTTCGTGCATTGGTCGGCGTCATTTCCATTTTCTTCCTTGTTAGATGTTGCAGCAAGAGAAGGCATTTGTTGACGAAATTTGGTCGTTTTTTTCATATTTTTTATTTTTGTTAAAGTTTCTCCATTTTTTAAAGAAACGAAGAGAGCGACCTTCTTAGTTGACGTCAAATGGAATCTTTGAAAATGAAAATACTAAATTCTGCTCTGCTGGGGGACCGATTTCAATCGAAAAGTACATTTTCCGGTTAAAAATATCTCTTTATTCATATTTACAGCCAGAAACTCAGAAAAAGTTCAAAATTTTCTGAAATATTGGCATTTTTGGATTTGCGTAAAAGTGATCTTTTCAAAAAGTGAAATGTTTCACACAATACTGATTTTGACTCAGTGAAAATGCTTCAAAATGGTCGGAAAAAGGTTTTTTTCAAATCTTTTTCTCGTAATTTTAGACCCCCAGCACAGCAGAAATTGGCATTTTTCATTTTCAAAGACAATCATGGTCGTAATATTTGAGAAAAAAGGTAATCTTATAACCACAAACGATTTGGAAGCGCTCTAAATTAGGTTGGAAGGGTAGAATTTTAACTCTATTAGATTTTGACCATTCAATTTTACTTTCATTTTTATTTTACATATATTTGGCTTCAATTTATACAAATTGTTCTTCCGCCTAAACTTAAAATGTTTAAAAGTTGAAATGAAAATACAAAAGAATAAATAGAATAAATATATACTAGCAAGTAGCTGTCGCTATGAATGCCCCGCCGATAGCAGATATTAGCCCAGAGGAACTTAACTATGAAGAGAGCAAGGGAATCATAATCAGACTATAAATTGGTGAAATGAGTCTTCATAAAAAGTGCTCAATCTTACTAGAGCTGTTTAAAGTTAAGAAACACGATCCGATGCGGTTAAAATTTCCTCAATAAGATCCATACATAACGGAAGTGTCAATCCAAAAAAATACATGTTAAATCTACACTTTCTGATGCAAAGTGACCTAAATTAAAACCATTACAGGTTTCGCAACATGTTAAGAACTAGAATGATATCAAAGTTGATTTTCTTCAATCACCAGATAAAAATCGCTTTTGAAAACCCAAACATAAGAATGTGTACTGTGAGACTGAAAGTGCTTCCCTCCCATAAAGAATACATAATGCAGATTAAAGGTGAATTCCAAAATTAATTTGAATATAATTTCAGTCATTTGATTTGAAATTTAAAAAGTAAGTAACTTTGGACTGGTGGCATACTGTAGATATATTTTATTTGTATCAAAGGTTACTAAAAATTATCTGAAGAACTTTAACAATGTTTATATGTGTTTCTGCAAAAAGTTTTCAGTTAGCTTGAATAAAATTTCTTCATGGTTACAAAAGATATAAATTTGATAGTTTCAAAATTGGCAGTTGAATCAGATACTTTTAATAAAGGTATTAATTTTCAGGGATTAA
This sequence comes from Clytia hemisphaerica, assembly GCF_902728285.1. Classification (NCBI taxonomy): domain Eukaryota; kingdom Metazoa; phylum Cnidaria; class Hydrozoa; order Leptothecata; family Clytiidae; genus Clytia; species Clytia hemisphaerica. Next base: position 732,475 of record NW_027104297.1, on the reverse strand, counting down.
ATTTCCCGGATTTCACAGTCTTTGTTCTTATTTACGAAAGACCATAAAATAAAATCCTAAGAAAATCTGAGGGGCCTTCCCTTCAGCGAAAATTAGTCACCATGAAAATATTAAAACATCATCTAATCCGCCACTGTACACAATTTTTTTCTATTGCTGTAATCCACTTCCCTGGCAAGCAAGAAAGCGGAGATTCTTCAACGAAATGACTGTTAAAAATACCAAGACTTATTTCATAACTTTTTGAAAATAACTTAACGTGGGAAAACACGAAAATAAGTCCTTGCGAAAAGCTTAGCTTTAGAATAGTGGATGCCCAACCGTGAGTATAAATTAATGGTAGAATAAATTAATATGCGGAATTAATCAATGTGAATGACCGAAGAATTGCCAAATTTGAATAATGCGAATTAGGGCCTAATTAACTAATGCTGCATTAATTTATCTTCGCATAAATTCATACTCTTAAGGTAATTCCTGCGAAAATTTATCCACTTAAAGTAGTGCCAGACTTTGTATTTCAACAAGTGTGTTTGTTTCGCTCCTATAAAAACAGATTCATCTTGTCTTCAATCCATATGTTTTGAAAATAAAGGCCAAGGGAATTTCAGATTCTGTGTCCCGTTCCGTTGTAACCACCGTCAACATGGTTGAAAACTTTTTACTTCACAGGTAGGTACAACATTGTGTTTGTATTTTATTGGACGTCTGGTTCTAAAAAGTCAAAAAGTTTGTTCAGTTTTGATTTGAGCAAAGTACGCTCATGCGTTCAACATCAACATGGTACAGTGTGCAGTGGTGGTATTAGTAGAGAGAGTGTTTGAGTCTGTTCATAATATGTGACAAAACAATTCAAACTGAAATTGAAATTACGCCAATAGTCAGATAGTGTGTGTAATAATGAAATGTTTTGTCCCAGTCTGGAATTCAGGCAACTGAAAATTTTCGGCATACGTACACACATCGCAGTACCGTTCTGGCACAGTCACAGTGGCATAAACAGCAGTTTCAAAGTTTGCTAAAGCTTCATTATTGGCGTAAAGAATTATTCACAAAATAGCATCAAATACTCCATATACCATCGTTTTTCGGCTTTTGTGTTTGTTCGGACCATTTTTTTGCCGTAGCTGACACTGTCACACTGAGCTTCAAATATCCACGAGAATGAATCAGTTCATGTTAGTCATACGTCATAGTATATTCTCATTGGCATGTCTCACTCACTAAACATTCTGTAAGAAACTCAATGTTGGTACCAGTTTTTGGCACGTTTTGGCGCAACGCTTCGGTAGAGCAGCACTCTGTCTGTGTGTGTAACACATTTGTGTTTATTGAAGATGTCGTCCATTCTGACAATCTAGATGGTTTGATCCAATATCAGTAGTTTGATAGTTATTCATTCAGTAGCAAACAATGTCCCTCAAGTAAATCCAGTTTTAGTTTTGAGCAAATAACTTAAAAATATATTAACCAAGCAAAAATGGGAGGTCGTCAGTAGTCCGACACTTTCTAGTCCGACAGTAAAAGTGCCCGACATTGGATTTGACGAATGCGTCAGTATTCCGACAACAATTTTGTCTGACAACGAGTCAAAAAAACAAAAATATAAAACGAAATATGAATCGCCGAAGAGGAGCCACATCTTTCATAAGCAAACAAAGTTTTTAATTTGAGGTTGGGCCTCTAAACCCGACTTTTCTTAAATTTTTGGAAGCTTATTAGGATTAGGCTTTAACAAACCCTTATTCAACATTCCGACAACAATTTTGTCCGACAACGAGTCAAAAAAACAAACATATAAAACGAAATATGCATCGCCGAAGAGGAGCCACATCTTTCATAAGCAAACAAAGTTTTTACTTTGAGGTTGGGCCCCTAAACCCGACTTTTCTTAAATTCTGGGAAGCTTATTAAGATTAGGTTTTAACGAACCCTTATTCAACATTCGACTTTTCGGGACACTCTTTCCCAAAAATCTTTCGTTTTCGGACAAAAGTGACGTCGGGAAAAAAGACTTCTAAATCGTACATTTATTTTAAAGATTCGGACTATTTTACTGTCGGACTAGAAAGTGTCGGACTAGTGATATGCACCAGCAAAAATCTTGTTTGTTGTTTGTGAAAGCTTAGCTTAGCTTTAGTACCATTGGGAACCAGCTCAGCCCTGTATGGAGCTCAGAATAAGCTTAACTAAGGCTCCAGTAAAGCGCTGTAAGCTTACAGCGTAAGCCCAGGCGGCTCTGTAGGCCTAAAAACCGGTTTTCTGGCAAAACTACTGTTCCCAGCCGGTTCTAAACCCTCTAAATCGCTTCAGCAGCATGAAAACATGCTAATTAGAGCCTTTGGAAGTAGCTCACTCGCTTATAAGGTCGCGTTTTTACGTTTTTTGCTTAAAAAAGCCTTAAAATCGCTTAAATAGAGCTTTTTAAGCGTTTTAAAGCTATTTTAGTGAAAATTCGTCGGTTCTGCCCCCTTCGCTGGACTTCAATGGGTCTAATCCATTGCAAGGGAGTGTCCATCGAGGTTTAGGAACATTGGGAACAAGCTCAGCCCTGTATGGAGCTCAGCAAAGCGCTGTAAGCTTACAGCGTAAGCCCAGGCGGCTCTGTAGGCCTAAAAACCAGTTTTCTGGCAAAACTACTGTTCCCAGCCGGTTCTAAACCCTCTAAATCGCTTCAGCAGCATGAAAACATGCTAATTAGAGCCTTTGGAAGTAGCTCACTCGCTTATAAGGTCACGTTTTTACGTTTTTTGCTTAAAAAAGCCTTAAAATCGCTTAAATAGAGCTTTTTAAGCGTTTTAAAGCTATTTTAGTGAAAATTCGTCGGTTCTGCCCCTTCGCTGGACTTCAATGGGTCTAATCCATTGCAAGGGAGTGTCCCACGAGGTTTAGGACCATTGGGAACCAGCTCAGCCCTGTATGGAGCTCAGAATAAGCTTAACTAAGGCTCCAGTAAAGCGCTGTAAGCTTACAGCGTAAGCCCAGGCGGCTCTATAGGCCTAAAAACCAGTTTTCTGGCAAAACTACTGTTCCCAGCCGGTTATAAACCCTCTAAATCGTTTCAACAGCATGAAAACATGCTAATTAGAGCCTTTGGAAGTAGCTCATTCGCTTATAAGGTCGCGTTTTTACGTTTTTTGCTTAAAAAAGCCTTAAAATCGCTTAAATAGAGCTTTTTAAGCGTTTTAAAGCTATTTTAGTGAAAATTCGTTGGTTCTGCCCCCTTGGCTGGACTTCAATGGGTCTAATCCATTGCAAGGGAGTGTCCCACGAGGTTTAGGACCATTGGGAACCAGCTCAGCCCTGTATGGAGCTCAGAATAAGCTTAACTAAGGCTCCAGTAAAGCGCTGTAAGCTTACAGCGTAAGCCCAGGCGGCTCTGTAGGCCTAAAAACCGGTTTTCTGGCAAAACTACTGTTCCCAGCTGGTTCTAAACCCTCTAAATCGCTTCAGCAGCATGAAAACATGCTAATTAGAGCCTTTGGAAGTAGCTCACTCGCTTATAAGATCGCGTTTTTACGTTTTTTGCTTAAAAAAGCCTTAAAATCGCTTAAATAGAGCTTTTTAAGCGTTTTAAAGCTATTTTAGTGAAAATTCGTCGGTTCTGCCCCCCTTCGCTGGACTTCAATGGGTCTAATCCATTGTAAGGGAGTGTCCCACGAGGTTTAGGACCATTGGGAACCAGCTCAGCCCTGTATGGAGCTCAGAATAAGCTTAACTAAGGCTCCAGTAAAGCGCTGTAAGCTTACAGCGTAAGCCCAGGCGGCTCTGTAGGCCTAAAAACCAGTTTTCTGGCAAAACTACTGTTCCCAGCCGGTTCTAAACCCTCTAAATCGCTTTCAGCAGCATGAAAACATGCTAATTAGAGCCTTTGGAAGTAGCTCACTCGCTTATAAGGTCGCGTTTTTACGTTTTTTGCTTAAAAAAGCCTTAAAATCGCTTAAATAGAGCTTTTTAAGCGTTTTAAAGCTATTTTAGTGAAAATTCGTCGGTTCTTGCCCCCTTGGCTGGACTTCAATGGGTCTAATCCATTGCAAGGGAGTGTCCAACGAGGTTTAGGAACATTGGGAACCAGCTCAGCCCTGTATGGAGCTCAGAATAAGCTTAACTAAGGCTCCAGTAAAGCGCTGTAAGCTTACAGCGTAAGCCCAGGCGGCTCTGTAGGCCTAAAAACCAGTTTTCTGGCAAAACTACTGTTCCCAGCCAGTTATAAACCCTCTAAATCGCTTCAACAGCATGCATGAAAACATGCTAATTAGAGCCTTTGGAAGTAGCTCACTTGCTTATAAGGTCGCGTTTTTACGTTTTTTGCTTAAAAAAGCCTTAAAATCGCTTAAATAGAGCTTTTTAAGCGTTTTAAAGCTATTTTAGTGAAAATTCGTCGGTTCTGCCCCCTTCGCTGGACTTCAATGGGTCTAATCCATTGCAAGGGAGTGTCCCACGAAGTTTAGGACCATTGGGAACCAGCTCAGCCCTGTATGGAGCTCAGAATAAGCTTAACTAAGGCTCCAGTAAAGCGCTGTAAGCTTACAGCGTAAGCCCCAGGCGGCTCTGTAGGCCTAAAAACCGGTTTTTTGGCAAAACTACTGTTCCCAGCCGGTTCTAAACCCTCTAAATCGCTTTAGCAGCATGAAAACATGCTAATTAGAGCCTTTGGAAGTAGCTCACTCGCTTATAAGGTCGCGTTTTTACGTTTTTTGCTTAAAAAAGCCTTAAAATCGCTTAAATAGAGCTTTTTAAGCGTTTTAAAGCTATTTTAGTGAAAATTCGTCTGTTCTGCCCCCTTCGCTGGACTTCAATGGGTCTAATCCATTGCAAAGGAGTGTCCCAAGAGGTTTAGGACCATTGGGAACCAGCTCAGCCCTGTATGGAGCTCAGAATAAAATTAACTAAGGCTCCAGTAAAGCGCTGTAAGTTTACAGTGTAAGCCCAGGCGGCTCTGTAGGCCTCAAAACCGTTTTTTTGGCAAAACTACTGTTCCCAGCCGGTTATAAACCCTCTAAATCGCTTCAGCAGCATGAAAACATGCTAATTAGAGCCTTTGGAAGTAGCTCATTCGCTTATAAGGTCGCGTTTTTACGTTTTTTGCTTAAAAAAGCCTTAAAATCGCTTAAATAGAGCTTTTTAAGCGTTTTAAAGTTATTTTAGTGAAAATTCGTCGGTTCTGCCCCCTTCGCTGGACTTCAATGGGTCTAATCCATTGCAAAGGAGTTCCACGAGGTTTAGGACCATTGGGAACCAGCTCAGCCTTGTATGGAGCTCAGAATAAGCTTAACTAAGGCTCCAGTGAAGCGCTGTAAGCTTACAGCGTAAGCCCAGGCGGCTCTGTAGGCCTAAAAACCGGTTTTCTGGCAAAACTACTGTTCCAAGCCAGTTCTAAACCCTCTAAATCGCTTCAGCAAAAAGTTTCTTATATAGGAGATGTATATCTATAGAGGTTTGCAAATCAAACTAGCATAAATTGGGAAAGCGTAGTTAAGAGAGTCAAAAGTAAACAAAAATATTTAATATATTTCTTACATCCGTGGATTTTGATTTATAAACAGGTCGTCTTTCAGTGTTCGTTCTATATTCTTTTAAAGGGACATAACAGTACTTGCGAAATTTGTAAACAAACTGTATGCAGCGGATACAAAATCAAAACAAATGTCACATGTCAAAATAAAAAGTCAAACCAAATATGGCTAGTTTTTATTGTTCAATTGTTTTACAAGTTTGTTTTGGACACGTGATTTTCATTGTTCTCTTTAATGACACGTGGTTTGCGCAATGTTTACATTTTACTACTGTAATGTCCCTTTAAGTGCTCTTGTATGTGACAAATTAGATTCTTTCCCACCATCCACTCTGACTTGGTCCCACACGCCATATCTTTCTAAGCTTGGTCTATAAGTAAAAAACAAAAAATAAATTAAAGCAAAATATGGAAAAAATACTGCCTGAGGATTTACCAAACTATACATTTATAATGTGTAAAACGTTCTTCTAAGTTCTCATATTATGCAAAGCCCTTTTTAAATTTCTTATTAATAAGAATTCCTCGAGAGAATAATAAGAAAAGGTATCCATACTAAATTACCTATAAATTTCATCATATATTGTGATGTTGTTCTTTCTTGGCATAGTCGAAAAACCAATGATTTTCCCAGAAAAGCCGTCTCTTGAACATACATGAACTACACCAAACATACATAATTTCTCATTTTGATCATAGTGAATCTTATGACCAAAGTAGTCGGCTCTGTAAACCTTCGGATTGAATGACCTTCTGGCTATGTTTCGTCTTCGCTCTTGAGCAGCAGGGTTAATACTTTTCAAAATTTTACCCACTTTTTCCTCTCCAACACGAATTCCTCTGCTCCTTAGTGTCCCATGCAAAGTACGACGCCCATAGCTTTCACCAACCTAAGTAAAATTATTTTAAACTGTTTGTGATCGAAAAATTGAACATTTGTGCATTTATTTAATTCAATATCCCAAGAATTACTTGTTCCTTTGTTCATCAGATAGATGAAGGTAAGTCCAGCCTCCTTCCCAGGGCCTGATTCTCACTTTTTCATAATTTTGATGGTCGTTTCGATTTTGTATGACAGCCCCGGGGGATAATCTTTACCAGATAACAGATTCAACAACCTACCAACCTCAGGACCCTAGGAAACCCTTGTTTGTCTTATTATATTGGAATTGGAGATGAAAAGAAAAGCCTTTGAATCGACTCTTGTAGTACTAAGTGGGATTTGTTGGACTCCCAGAGGGATAGACAGGTAGATAATCAGATGGTGTGCCCGTGATTTGAATTTACTTACTTCTGAGACTGATACAGATATTTCTTTTCTCAGGTCATCCGCAGATAAAGTGCAATTTCTTCCTATATTATTTTCTTTACAAAACCTTCTAACACTCATTGCTGATAATCCTCTTTGAGCGGGAAAGTCTGATTTCAATTTGCAGCTTATTTCTTCGTACGTCATTCCATGTCATTCCATTCTGTATCAAAGATTTTATGGAAGACGGAGTTGTTACTCTCGCCACTTCCATTTCAGCTCTTAATGAAGTAAACGCGCGTGTAATCGAGACATTAAGAGAAAAATTAGACTAACAAAGAAAAGACTGAATAAAACTATTGTTTCATTTGTCTTCTTTGTAACTGGTTGTAAATCATTTTCAACTTTCGATTTTTTTATCCGAGACGTTTTTTTTACAAATTGGTTTGGTTTTGTCAATTTCAATTTTTCACGACACAATTTCAGTATTTGAAAATATTATTTTCAATTTTCAATGCAAGAAGTTTATATTAGAAAATTATAGATGATACTGGAAATTTCAGTTCATTTCTGGCAGAAATAAAAATAAAATTGAAACTTTCAATCAAAATTCAATTTTCAATTTTTTAACTCGAAAATTGAAAATTGAAAATTACCATCGAAATTCAATTTTTTGACCAGAAATGTCGTCAAAAATTGATTGAACGGAACATGCCTGCATGAATATCCTGCCCAAATTTCTTGTTTTAAAGTTATTTAGGAAAGTTTAGAAATGGATAAGGGATCGCGAAGGAAAAAAGCTAAATATTAATCTCATTTTTTGTTTGTTTGAATAAAATTATTCAATAAATTAAAAAAAAATATTGAAAATAAAAAATAAAATTATAAATTTTCACACTTAAAAAAAAGTAGAGCAAGAAAAAATCAAAAACAAAAACAAAACTCGTCCAATCAGAATTACGTATATCAAGATCTTGTTGAATACATATCAGAATCTTCAGGATCAGATTGTCCAAGATCACCTTCAATAATTATATTTTCTTGATTAGCTGCCGTATCTAAGTCTAGTCTAGTATCTTTATCATCAACAACTTTTTCATCATCTAATGAAACGACAGATATTTCTTGAAGTTCAGTTTGTCCAGGATCAAAGTCTTGTACCTCATTATTTGACACAGGTACCTCTGTATTTTCCTCGCCAACTATTTCTTCACTTCTTTCATTTGATACGTTATCATTAACAGAATCAGGCACAACTTCAGCGGATCCACCTTCAGATTCCACAACCTCAGTCAGTTCTGCTACAACTTCTTCTTGTGGCGTCGGCGTCGGCGGCGGAGGCGGTGATTGAGTTTCATCTTCAATCACAGAAATGATTTCCTCAACTACCTCAGTTGCAGGAGCACTGACTTCTTCTTCCTCGGTAGAGGTAACAGCCTCTGATATCACAATTTCAGATTCTACTACTTCATCAGGCTCGTTTTTATCATCTAAAATTTCGACAACACGCTCTGTGGTTGTTGGTGCACTTGGTGCAAAGAGTTGAGCAATGGAAGAAGCGGTATGATAATAACTCGTCTCAGCAATGTCAAGTGTTCGCTCGGGGTAAGATATAGCAGCAGCTGTTGTTCCAAAGAGTAATCCATACAATGACCTTTTGATGGGTCTTCCTATAAGAAGAACACAAAACATATGTTTCCGTTATTTGAAGCATCCTGTAAAAAAGATTATCTCTAAATTCATAGAATGCACCCCCCCCCTGAGCTTAGGGGGGGGGCTAAACCATTTTAACTTGATTGGGGGCTGTATTTTTCAAAAAATACTGGGGGCTAGCTTGCTAGGGGGGCTGAGTGCTGTGTAATAGAACTGGGGCAGAACTGATAGGTTGAAGATATTTTAAATTATGTTAAAAATCTATATGCTGTGGGGAAGATTTTATCCCTCTTAAAAAAAAAATTTAAAATAATTTATCGAGAATTTGCATGCAAAATTTCTTGGATATTTTGCCTTGTGAAGGTGGGAATGAATGAATGTTTCTGGAATTTAGCTGCGGGCTATTTTCCTTAGCCCCCCCCCCCTGAAAAATGCTGGAGGCTGGACCCCTCTGCACACTATGCTAAAACGATCGACTAAAACAATAGAATCTTTTCTTTGAAGAAGAAAGTATTTATGGAACACGCTCTAGCTAAAGTTAAAATTTGAGGTCCTAGACAAATCTAGAAATCTAGAAGATCTTAGTGAAAATCTATCAGTTCTTTAATCACTTACAGTAGAGTAATCTTATAAAATGAGATGATTATAATCATTATATCTTCAAGCGTGACTTACTTCCTTTTCCAGCAACGACAGCTCCAGTAGCAGTTGCAGCTACAATTGCTGCAGGTGAGAACAGAAAATATGGATCTTCTAATGTTCGGTTGTAACTACCTGGAAGAGAAAAGAAGAAAATTTTATCACTGTATTTTTTACACTGAGCTCGATAGTCATGATCTATCTTAGAAAGGAAATCAAATACAGTTCAAATTTATTCAGATAGACCTTAAATTACGTTACGAACATCACTTGCCTCGTTCTGAAATTATTGCCATGGTGACCTTTTCATAAAAGAATCGTGGGCATAAGGGACACAATCACCATGGTAATTGTTTGAATACGAGGTAAGTTATGTTCGAGACGTAATTTATGAAAAGGTCTATTCTTTGATTTTTTATAATTTATAAAAAGTACAATGCTCACTTGAAATTCTTTCTTTCGTTGTAGCATAAAAGTCAGAAATCTTTTCATGGGTGGTCTATAAGAGAAAAGACAAAAATGTTAAACGGGATCTCTATAGCTTGAGCCTGAGAGACAAAAACAAAAACATCTTATGAAATACAGTAGATGTTTTCCACTTCGAACAAATTATTAAAACTATTAAAGATAAAATCTCATTGGTTATTTAAAAAAGAGCTTCATGTTGATATGTAAGATTTTGGGAATAAAAAAAATGACGATCTATACACATTTTACACTATACAGATACGGAAAGGAATTTAGCCCAAGATAGGGTTCATATTGCCATAAAAGCTGTTCTAGGTTCTGAAAAACATCATTTTGAATGTGGTTTAGGATAAGATTGTTAGTATAATAAAAAATCAATACCAATAGTCCAGAAAAGACGTTAGTTAAACTCTCTCTTCCTACGTGAATGTATTCATAAAGGAATTCTGGTGTAGGTGATGGTCGCTCAGCTGGTATTGTTGGCTCTGGCTCATAATAAATATCCAACTAAAGAAAGCCAAAAAAGCATATTCAGTTCTCAACCCCAAGAAAAAACAAAGAAATTGGAACTTCTCTTCAAAAATGATGGAAACTTTGAGTATTTGATACCAATTTTGAAACTCTAATTCTTTCTAAATTCTGCTATCCCTAGCAAAAAAAGGCCAGATTTCACTTCTCCATCAACCATTAAACCCCTTCCTCTAAGCTTTCTTGTCTAAAATTACTGAACATAAAACTCTCTAAAACATTTCTGTTTTATTATAATCCTATTAAATAATGCATATTCCATACAAGAAATTGTGACTATAGATATAGATTTTTAGTCATCTGTCAGACTACCACATTCCATTTTCTGGAATTACCCATCTAGTGAACTTTTTAAGGAAAGTAACTCTACTCTAAGTCATCCCATGAAAATCTGATGAAAAATAGCTTGTAAGCACCAAAATTGTATTGAAGAATATTTCTTACCTCAGATGGCTTCAGCAATTGCTTTTGATTGGATGCATGAAGAGTGGACACTAAAATGCCTTTATTCAAGACTGTTGACAGCATTATTTCATTATTTTTCTCTAAAATATTATCAATTTCTACACTTTTTCATAAATTTTATTAATTAGTCAGATAGGATTATTTGGTTTTCACCTTTAAAAAGATAATGTGGAAATGGAAATGTGGAATGTGAAATCTTGAGACAGCTAGGTTCCTTAAATGAGTCATAGAACCACAAGAAAAAACTTGCAATTAAATCAAAACTGATGCCCTTATGCCAGCAACAATTTTCAGTATAAACCCCTGCTAATGAATTTTCTTTAATTTCAAAAATAAGTTTTGACACTTTCATCTGAAAGATCATGCAGAATTTTAGTTTATGAAAGTGGGTTAATTTTCAAAATTTTGTCAAACTCCCTAAAATGGTCTGAAATGGCCCAAAATCTGTTACAAATCATTTCTTGGTAATCAGATTTGCACTTTTAAACCAGGCTTAAAAGATGGGCTGTGAATGATACTAAACTGAAAATGGTAAGGTCTATAAGGTTGCAATAGCCAGATCCACAAGATGTTAGGTTTTGCTGACTCAGCTAAAATATACCGTAACTTGGTCTATTGTCGACACCCCTCCTCTAATTCCGACACCCTTTTTATCAGCTGAAATTTATAGAAAGGTTGAAACTGCTTTTCTTTGTGAGAGAGGAATAATCTTTTTCAATTAGTGATTCAAGCTTATTATTCCTTTCTCTAAAAAAGGGTGTCGGAATTAGAAGAGGGATGTTGATATTAGACCAACTTACAGTAGTGATTGTGCTCAGACTTGACATAAGAACAGTCCTGTATGTATTTTTGTAAACCTTTTTGAGTCTTTATTTGTTGTTGTAACTGACTTTAAAAATTGCAATACAAATAATACAATGCTGACAAGTTGACACAACACATTGACAAGTATAATCCCTGAGAGAAGTTGATATTGAAATCTGCAGCAAAAACGAAAGCGGTCTCTTCTACAGATTGATTGCCGGCGCTCCTTTGCAGCTGTTTATCAAATTTCTACCAATGAAATTGCAGCATTTCAAACGACCCTTACTTTGGCACCCGTGGCCTGTTGGTGCCTTGCACGACGGGCGGCTGTAAAATCTCACCCTTCATATATTTTTTTCAATCCGTGATCCTAAGGCTTAGGTTTTTTCTCATCTTCAATTTTCTGAAGGAAGCAAGAATTCGATGTTAAGAGTCAAGGCTGTATGCAAAGTACCCAATGCTGTTCCCGTCAGGCAAAATCGTCCAATCTGAAGAGGTCACAAGATTTCTGTGTACAGACGTCAAAAAAAAAATTCAAAATGGCTGCCGAGCCAACACTGACAAAAACAAAAAATCAGGAGTTTTCAATCGCCTACTACAGCAGAATAAGACAGAGAAATGCAATAAAATAAAAAGTAAACAAACCTCAAACCTTTTATCGGCCAAAATAACGAAAATATTCTAGCTGTAGTAATGTTTACATTCAGACCTACAACAACCACTAGCAATGTTTCAAACCACGCTGTGGCATTACTGGCAATGAATTCTGACTTAAAAAATGTGGGTTCCCTGAAGAGGGTATGATTACACTTCCTAATGACTTTTTTTTTACAATAACATTTGTCTTCTCACAAATCCAAAAATATAGATTATGAAACCAACATGGGGGTTAACTTTCTTTACGACAAACTGTCAAATGAAACTTTATAAAGATCAACCATGTAATTATGTCACTTGTTCTCATAATATTTGGAAAATATCAAAAAACCTTTTTGTATACATTTGGTTCCTCCAAACCATTTCCCTTTCCTGCAGCAGGCTTTAAAGTTCATGTTGACCCCCGGTTATTTTTGCGCGGTAATCTAGAAAGGCCTTTAGTGCGGTATAAACAAATGATTTCATTGGTTTAAAAAAGTCAAAACATCAAGCTAATCACATGATCAGAATCATACGTCATATGATATTTTCCCACATTTTAATTTGACAAAGTTTAGTAAATTTGACCATGTATTAATGTTTTGATTTTTCAAGCCGGGATTTCTGTAGAATGATAAAATATGGCTTGGCTGGAATGGAGACCACAACAGCAGTGTGCCATAAAAAATCATTGAATAAACAGTGCGCCACAAAGTGCCATATAAACAAAACTCAACATCCTTACAAAAGTTTTCTTTTTGATTTCCCAAACATCAAGCGTTCACTTCCACAATAATTTATGTAATTGCACTTTCTGTCAGTCCACAGTTGGGTTCAACATATACGCGTGTTTTTATTCACGTGACCGAAGTGCCAACTAAAACAATCCAGGGGTAAGTGGCGAAGCAACATAGCAGATTATTTGTAAAGTAAAGAAATATCTTTTTGGATATTTCGTTAATTCAAAAATCAAAAATTCATTTTGCAATTGCGAAAAAATGAAAAAATGAATTATTATTTTTACATAATAAAGCACCCCCGTCTTTTAATGTAATCTTGTCTAATTTCCGATTTTGGGACGTGCAAAACACCCGTCCGCCCAATATCCAACCAATTATCTTAAATTCACTTTAATTGTCCTTTGATTTTCGAAAAATATTATTTAAAAACTATGAATTTATAATAAAATTACAAAAAACAAAAAGTTTGACACTTTATCAGTGAATTATTCAATAAATTTCAAGTTTCAATTTTCAGTGGGCATTTTTCTAGCGCTTCGTTGATCGCGCAATTTTTGCGTTACACCAAAAAACTTCAAAAAGTTGCGTATTTCCAGTGAGTAAACAATTCTGACAATTAACGAAATTGATGATGATGATTTTTTTCGGTCAGGCAAATGTCTCGTATTGGGGATTCTAGTCTTGACCCCTAAGCCTACACGAGATTGAAGTATTTGGGTAACCAGACGTTACTAATCGATAAAATCAATTATCGATTAAAATCGATAGCTAATCGATAATTAATCGATTGACTCGACCCTATCGATTTTTAATCGATATTATTATATACTGTACCTGTAGGCAAAAGCAACCATTGAATAATTCCTGATATACCATGGGTGTTATACCGCGGTCGATTTTTTTTTCAAATTTTACTTTCAAAGTTTGACTTTTTGTTGCTCTTGCTTTTTATCAGAGAAATTTATTAAAATATTTCATGCATGAACAAACTTTATGACTCAAAGTAATTAAGAAAATCATTAAAAAAGAAAAACATTCGAACGTTCGATTATGGGAGTGTTTTATGTGAATCTTTCGACTATATTTACATAATTTATGTTTTGTTTTTGCCTCTAGGTATACAATAAAACATATATTCAATAGGTTATCATTGGTTATTGGATTTATTAACCCTCGGTGATGTAACTTTTACCTATTGATATTCATACCGTGAGAGGTCCTAAATCCGACACCACTGCCTAAATCCGATGGGGTCTTTCAAAGATACAAACTAAAATAAAAACAAACCTTTCGCTGTGACGCAACAAAGATACCAAAGTGTCAACTAAACTGAGAGATTTGATACACTGAACCAATTGAACCAAATAACAATAATTGCTTCTTATAACAAAACATATTTTTTATTGCAATATGCACAACGTCATAAATGACAACAGTAGTAACAGCATCATAAAAAGTAGTGAGGTGTTTTGATTTTCACAAGCACACGAAAATATAAAAGAGGTCTGTGTACAAGCGTGCTCATTCTCAAACATTATGTAATCAAGCCTGGTTTTTATTACCGTAAACAGCCATAACTTGCAACGAAAAACAGCGTTTTTTGACTAAACGATGCTATATCTTTTAACCTAGAAAAGTTATAGCAATTAAACTTTCACAAAATAAGCTTCTACCTTTCTCCTTTTTAGATTACCATACATTGATCCAAACAGAAACTTCAATCGAAAACGTCGTTAATCCAAAGATGATCAAAAAATGTTCTTCAAAGTCCACAACTTGCAACGGTGCTAATTTCATAACAACAACATACTGAACACGCGCCAACTCTATCACATGAAAAAAATTTGATTTCAACAAATTTTAATAGCATAATTAAAAAATGGCACAACGATGGAGTGCGTTGTTGTAGACAAAAGACGGATCAATTTGTGAATTACGATTACTTCTCACACATGCAAATTCATAATTGGTCTGGCTTTTTTATGACGATAAGGGAACATTTGCAAAAACATCGATAGAAAGACGGGGGGCATTACTAAGCGGAGAAGCTCAGTGTAACGAAGATATCTGGGATTTCGTACCTTCGACGAGTTGAATGAATCTTCTACACCCCCATCTCAATTAAAGCAAAATAAAGTCTACTTTAATTCCTGATTAATTTTCGCGAATTTATATTTTCGCTTTTTTGCAAATGTTTGCCTTTCATTCACGAAAATAAAATCTTGCTAAATTGCGAGAGGAAACTGAGTTGCGAAATTCAATACTCGCAAAACTTTTGTTTTGCAATCGCCGATTAGTGAATATAAATTCAAAAAAACGAACCTTTTGCCTCGCAAAATTACAGCTTACGAAAATTAATCCAATTAAAGTATGCTGAGATGAAAACGAAATAAAATATTGAATTAAAAGTTGGGATTACGACGGCAGGTTACGGTAACAAATCAAGGACCATCATCCGTACCTTATTTGTCGTTCTTTTAGACCTTATTTCACTCAAAATTTGGAAATAGCGTATAGATGGATTTCCATGAACATTTTTGAGTGAAAAGCGTTGCCGAATTCGCCAAATTTGTAAGGCAAGAAGTCTTCCCTTAACAAAATGGAAGGTTTTATCGAAATATAGTACTAGATGTTTTTGACTGGAGAGATTCAATCATATATAATATATACTTTCATAGGGATAGAACACTAAAAACGTAAAATTTTTTTCGGGAAGAATCTTTAGCGAATATTATTGGGTATCACTATTTGCATGTTTCCACAAAAAAACAACCACCTTGCTCTTTCAAATTTTAAGTTTGACACATTTTTTTGGTGGTGTTAAAACACAAAATGAAGACATTAGAGGAAGATTATAGGCTCGGGAAAGCTTATACGTTTAAATAACGGTTTAATATATTATTTGTTTTAAGTCTTTCGTCTTCTACCGTTGGAATCCCCAATCCTTGTCATAGTATGCCAAATTCATTCGTCGTTTTGCTATTGAACTTTACTTCAGGGGTGAGAGAGGAGAGAGAGTGTTTTCGATCTTATGTATTATATAATTACAGAATCTAATTTTTGCATTGAATCGTTGAATAGATACAAAAAAGTTCGTCCCCGTTGATTTCATCCCCATTCGAAATCCATCCAATGTAAAAAATTGCACTCCAAAACCATCTTCATTGTGTATTTTAAAGCTTGGAACAATAGAATTCCTATCCCCATAGAGATTTTGATAGAAATTATTGGGCCGTTGTGGGAGAAAATTCCACCGGGGCTTTGAGACAGGTGTTTCGGCATGACATGATTTACTGTATATAGGAGATTTGTAAAAATTCGAGAAGAAAACGGATATTTACTTTTTACCATGTATCCCGTCACTGTCTGCCCGGAGTTCTGCATTCGCAAAGAGTGACACCTCTTAGACTGAGAAATGATTGTCTAATACGCTACTCCTTCTCTGGTTCCAATTGACGAGATACCGGAATATTCATCAGAATACTCATCTCATCTTCATCAGAATACTCATAACGCTCATTTGACGTTGACTTTGCACACACCCCTGTCTCACAATCTATATCGATCGACGAAACGTCCATATACAGTGTTACATGTACTTTCTTTTACACCCCTGTATCTTAACTAAATTCGGAACAGGTTTGAAGGAAAAATAATCACTTTTGATTAAAAAAGTTCTTAAGAAAAATTCAAAATTAGCGTGTACAGGGTGTGTTTTTCTTTTCCGAAGCTCTTATCCTTCTTGCATTTCTTATACTCTTACAAAATTGGCTCTGATATTTACTCCTCATTCCTGAAGGGTTGCTTTTTTTTATTCGTTTTGTCTTCTGGTCATTCTTTTTCCGTAAATCCAACGAATTGTAGAACTTATTTCAATTAAATTTTTCTTATAAAAGAAACGCACTTGAACAATCCTTGACCCCCTGATAGTAAAATTGATGATTACAGTTTAACAACGAATGATTTTATTGATTTCTTTTGAGGCACTTTTATGACACCAGTCTTGTTTATTAACATGATTAGTTATCGTATGGGACATTAGGAAGCAGAACTTCAGCTGAGATCCTTCAGTTACAATGGTTGATTGATTTAATATGTAAGCATTGGTAATTATCCAATTTATGCATCGAAACGTCTCTTCGTTGTGAAATGTAATCTAGCAACTTCAATTGAAGAATACGGAAGAACGAAAAACTGTACGAGCTGCGGATTTCGACCCAGCAAGGCCTCGTCTTTCTTCTTTCGAACTTTCTAGAAATCGCATCGTAAGAGAACGTCAATCGCCCAAGCGTGGGGGTTTATTGGAGTGACCTAATTATTTTCACTTTTTCATCTTCATTTTCGCAACAAATTATTCAATCGGGCTTGTTTTGCTTGATTAACGTGTAGTTTACCATTTCGAACATTCCCTGGAAAAATGAAAGAAAACGAAGCAATCAACGTGGAGAAAACGTAAATAAACAAAGCTGTTGCAAGTTAAGTCCGTGTTGCAAGTTATGGCCGTTTACGGTACTTTACACTTGGCTTGATTGTGGGCCTTCCGTAAATAAACATGCGGACTTATGGGTGGTAAAGAGGGCGTTGATAGTTGCCGCCTCATTGATTCAATGTTTGCTATTCAAATTAAGTGCTACCGCATCCGCCCTCTTTTCAACTTCGCGCCATTTTTACAATTTAGCTTCTTGATGGAAACCAGACCAGTTGTTTCGTATTTTTCCCACACAAGTCACTTTTTTTAAAAAACTGTTATCGCTGGTTATCGTTTTAAACATGAGCAACTGATCCAGAATAAAAGGTAATTATTTTTACAACTCACACTTTTAATTACATTAATTGACATCTTGACATAACAGCTATCTTGTTAGATGTTTTGTTTCAAGAGTTCTAACAATAGTTTATCGTTCAACTTGTTGGAAAGGGAATGTTTGTAAACATAGAATTTTTTTTCATAACAGTTATTAGGGGGGTCGGAATTAGGCAATGGTGTCGGATTTAGGACCTATCACGGTATCTAATTGATATAATCAATATCTTATATTAGGGGGGCGTACGGGGGTCGCAGACACCGAAATACCAACGCATTTTTCTTGGATTACTGTCAACACCAACAGCAAAATTTGGTAAAATCCTTTTTTTGTCACCACATGGCATATTTGACACCGAAATACCATCACTTTTTTCTTCAAACACCGAAACACTGACAGAAAAAAGGGTTAATACTGTCACACCGTCAAACCCGTACGCCCCCCTTATAACTGATCAATATAATCGATACTCACAATTTTCTAGGCAGCGATTATTTATCGATTATCGTTTTTAATCGATATTTAATCAATCGATTAAATATCAATTAGCTATCGATTTTAATCGATAATCAATTTTATTGATTAGTAACGTCTGGGCTGGGAGTAAATGAGACAAAACTTGCAAAAAGCTGGTGTTTTGAAGCGCCTTCCGTGCGATCTAAATATCGCTTCTTTGCCTTTGTTGGTGACAGACTGATTATCCTGGAAAAAATAGCGGAAAGATTCAAGAAAGATTCCAGAAAAGAATCTTAGCGAAGAAATGGGAAAAAACTTATACAAAACAACTCTAACAGACAACAACAAAGCATTTTTTAGAAAATGAATAAAACAACACGTTGAACCTAACCCTGACTGATGTTGAAAATGTCGTCAACTAGTAAGCCTTTAGTTCAAGCCTAAGCCAAAAAGACTAGAAAGTAACCTTGAAAATTCTGATACCTATTGCTTTCTTGGGAGTTTACAGGCACTATGGTTCAAAATTTGTGACCACATGCAGAAATCAGCAGCCATTATGTTGGAATTATGTTGGGTCCTTTCCTCCGAATGTTCAGTCGGGTTCAACTGACAATCATTATGGGGCCCGCGTAATGCGTTACGACCGAGTTACGGAAATACCGGCGTTTAAAAATCCAGTAACTCGAACATTCAATAGATTCAAATCAATCTGACCAATTCTATTATCAAAATTATGAACCAAATCCACCAGCAATCAATGATCAGAAAAACGATAAATGTTGTTGAGCGAAGAACAGACCTCAGATGCTTAGACTTAGGGAATTAAGCTCAATATATCTACCATTGTAGACCGACGGGGGTGCTCCGCTGAGGTTCGAAAAATGGACCCTACGTGGGACTCGAAATTTGAAAAAAAAGTTACCCTGAATGGGACTAAAATTCCAAAATTTTCTCAAAATTTCTACTTTTTCCCAAATTTTACAGGCACCCTACAAGGGACTGATTTTTCTATTTTGGTGTTTTTGTGACCCTACCTGGGACTCGTGGATGTTAAAAAGGTACCCTGACCAGCGGAGCATCCCCGTAACCCATCTTGCCCTAGTACCCCCCCCCCCGGGTTTTTCAGCCAGTGGGGATAAAATTAACGGTCTGAAACTCGATGGGGATTATTATATACATATGAATGGGGATTCCAATTCTTTTGTTTTGAAGCCAGAATGCAGAAAATTCAGTGGTGATGGGAAAAATAGTGAATATTTTGCAATGAGGATTGGTTTATTTGATTATTTTCGGTGGGGAAAACAATTGGAAGATGATTATAACATTATAACGCCCCACCATCAAATGGAACAATGGTTCCAGTGGGTCTATGAGAAGGAGTGTTGTTACAGAGTTTGGGCTTTTGGTAGTTCATCAGTAAAAGCGCAAGACCAGAAATACATCCAGTTGATAAGATGATGCTATTGGATTACTACACCATCCCAGTGGTGAAGAAGGTTGATACAATGCCATTGGTACCCAAAGATCGAAAGTCACTAATGAGTAAGAATGAAGATTGAAATGATAAGTAGTAGCATCGTTTCTTTTGTTTGAAGAAGTTAAACTGTGGTTTGGAAGATGCTGGTTGGATTTTGTGGTGGTTGGTCTTGAATGGGGGATCTGGAATCTGAAAGCATCAGTACACCCCCTTCCCACAGACCCGGTAGGATTTTTCCATCCAGTGGGATGAAAATAGCAGACTGAAACTCGATGGGGATTGACATTCCCATATTTTTCATGGCTGGGAATTTCAATTCTTATCTTTTCAAAGAAAATTCAATGGGGATGGGAAAAATAGCAAAATAGTTTGCAGTGAGGATTGGTTTATTTGATTATTATCAGTGGGGAAAAATTGAACGATAATTTCCCACCGTATGCAATATTTTGGACAATTTTTCCAGTGGGAAGGGTTTCCAGTGGGTCTGTAAGAAGAAGGTGTATCAATATCACGTGTGCTGTTGACTCTTTCGATATATTTGAGCTCAGTTTATTGATATATCTGACCTTTCAGTTTGTTGCTTGCTTTTAATAATAACCTCTTTCAAGTCGAACTCACCATAAATGAAGCGAAAGTCATGATAAAAAAGATGAAACTTAATTCCAGGGCACCAGCATTTGTATACTCAATATGAATATCCCAAAACAAAAAGATCAGATTTAGATACACAAAGTTCAGACACGGACCAATTTTGCAAATCCAAGTGCAAACGAAAATGATACTGAGGAGATTTTTGCTAATATTTCGTTTTCAGTATATGATCTTGCTAATATCTCTGATGTTACAATTGGACACATAAATCCACTATTGATGCCAGACACACAACGATTGGTTAATAAAAGATGCTCGTTTTTTTTTTATAAGAACATTTTTTTGAAGCCTTTGGATGTTTTTAACTTTTCTAAAAATATCTAAAAATGTTCTTAACATGTTCTTATTTTTGCCATTTTGTGGGTATTTTTGTGCGTTTTTCTAAGAAATTGGGTGTTTTAGAGTCCCCAAAGCCTTAAAATGCTCTTAACTTGTTCTTGACATTTTGGCCATCGAAGCCTTATGTTCTTGTATAGTTTGTCCTAATAAAAAAACGGGTACGGTGATTTCAATATACAGTAGAGGATGAAACCGATACATATTAACGTGTTCCCAAAGATGAATATGCACAACAGAACTTGTCGGAGATTTTACCGATAACCACAGGAAAAAATTTTCGACTTCCAAGGTTGGAAATTTCAAGTTTTCTTAGTTGGAAAAAAGATAAAATCCAATGGAAAATCCAACCTGAAAATGTGGGACATTCTCCAAGGTTGAAAATTTTGCATTTTCCATGGCTTGGAATTTTCGTAAATCCAGGTTGAAAAAAGCCAAAATCCAAATTTAACAAGGTTGGAATTTTTGAAAATTCACGTTGAAAAAAGCCAAAATCCAAATTTAACAAGGTTGGAATTTTTGAAAATTCAGGTTGAAAAAAGCCAAAATCCAAAAAGTGATGGCAGAGATGTGGAAAAGAGATCTTAAACAAGGTTTTTGTTTTTGTGAACAGTCACTCGCTAGCCTAGGCTCGATGGCTCCCGGTCATTCTCTTATTGTTCGCACAGATACGTGGTTGATCTTAGTTCACTCACACAGCACAGCAGGGCGCTATTTGAAACTATGACACAAGTACCCTATGTGCTTCACTGTGCGAACTCACTGCGATTGACCGAGGCCGCTCCGAAGAGACGCCTCACCTGACGGAGACTTACAGCTTGACTGCTCACATTATAGCCAATTATCTAGGTAAGCTATACATCAAAACAGTTTTGAGCGAAAAATCGCTTGTGGTTTTCCCAAGGACATGCGCAGAAAATGGTTAGAAAAACGTAATTTCCACATGGATCTTTTAACGTTTTCCAAACTGTTTGGAAAAACACAAATTTCCAACCCAAAAAGTCTAGTTTTCCAATCAAAAGAGTTTCAATTTCACAAAAATGTATTTTCCAAATGGATTTTTAACGTTTTCCAAACTGTTTGGAGAAACACAAATTTCCAACCCAAAAAGTCTAGTTTTCCAAGAAAGGGTCTCAATCTTAGAAAAATGTAATTTCCACATGGATTTTTAACGATTTCCAAACTGTTTGGGAGAAACACAAATTTCCGACCCAAAAAGTCTAGTTTTTCAACTTGAGGTATCAAATTTACTAAAATATGTATTTTCACACCGATTTTTGACCTTTTTTTTCAATTCCCAAACTGTTTGGAAAATAAAAACTTCCCACCCAAAAAGTCATGTTTTCCAACCAGCCTTGGAAAATTGTCATTTCTATATGTTTTTTTTTCACTTGATTTTTCAAGGGCATTGGTTTATTCTACAAAACCTATGGGTAATTTACGTTTTCCAAATCAGCTTAAGGTAATCGCTCAAATTTCCAACCTTCAATTATAAAACCAAAATTTCCAACCCAAAAATATTGAATTTCCAACCTTGGAAATCGAAAATTTTTTCCTGTGAACGAGACTGGAGAAAAATAGATATTGCCAGGTAGCAACCAGAAATAAAACTATAGAAGAAATCAGTATGTTGCGACATCTTTTAGATACAAGTATAATTTCACAAAAGTTAAAGTGGATTCCATGCTTAGATAAAGCTCTGGAAACAGTATATGATATATTGTTCGTTCGTTCGTTGTCAACGAACACTTGGGAATATGATGTTTATCTATAATCTCCGCCATGTATGTGAAGTTTTCTCCCGCTAATTCGAATTCAGTGAAAGGTCTAATTTGTTCAAATTATAGAGAGTATTTTGCAAGAGTTTCCTCTTGACGGGATCCAAGAATTAATTCGCTCCTGGATATCTTTTCAACAAGCAAAAATCACTACCTTATTAGAAGTCTATTATTAGACTTTCTTTTGTCTCCACTGCAGATTATTTTGAGGAAGAAATTTGTACTTCTGGAACATGTCTGAATAACAGACCTCTATAAAAACACTCCTGTCTCACAGCCCAATAGTAGGGGGAAATTTGTTCGTTTTTTTGAGGTCGCTCGATTTTTTTAGTCAAAGCACTTGTTATACATTTTTGGAAAGCTAAGGGGTAGGGGAATCAAAATAACTTGGGTGCCAATTTTTTTTTCGGACACTTGGGTGTGATTTTCGGACAAATGCGACGGTTTCAGGCAAAAATCATAGGGTGAAAAATTAATAAAAATTTTAGCTTGAGAAAACGGAGACCTGTTGTATATTTTTAGAAAGCTCTCAAAAAATTAAGATTAGTGATATAATGCGAGTATAGGTGATTTCTTTACCTAACTCGAGATATTAATCCTTAAAAATAGTGTTTTTCAGTGTTTTTCAGCCAGAAACAGCTGTTTTGTCCAGTTTTTGCGCTTTCGGAAGCTCAATATCTCGAGTTAGGTACTGAAATCTCCTATACTCGTAATATATCACTAATCTTAATTTTTTGAGAGCTTTCCAAAAATATACAACAGGTCTCCGTTTTCTCAAGCTAAAATTTTCATTAATTTTTCACCCTATGATTTTTGCCTGAGACCGTCGTATTTGTCCGAAAATCACACCAAAGTGTCCGAAAAAAAATTGGCACCCAAGTTATTTTGATTCCACTACCCCTTAGCTTTCCAAAAATGTATAACAAGTGCTTTGACTAAAAAAATCGAGCGATTTTACAAATTTCCCCCTACTACCAGTGGAAAGTTTTTCCTCTCAGTGTTGATTGAAATTCTATTGTTTCAAGGTTGAAAAATTCAGTCGGGATGGTTTTGGAGCGCAATTTTTAAACTTTGAATTTTGAGTGGGGATGAAATCAAAGTCAATTTTCCAGTGGGGGCTGAATATCCATAGGGAATTTTCCCACCGGGGACGAGATTTTTGCCAAATATTTTAGTTAGGCTGGGGTTCCAGCGGGTCTGTGACACAGGGGGTTATGAATATGCAAGTAGTATAAAAAACGAAACTGTTAATGGATGCCGGCAGCCTACCCTTGTCTTGTAAGAAGAGCTAGTTCAAGTTGTATTTCTCTATATATTTAACTCTTCCCATCAAAACTTTAAATTGACGAAATTTAAGGTTTTAAATCTACCAATATCTATCTCTAAATCTAAATCTAGATTTAGACTGAAATACCAAACCCGATTTGCAGCAACAGTAATCTCCAAGCAGATTCTGATATTCAGCGCATGGTACGTATTCACTCTAAAGGCCATGGCTCCGTAAGAGAATCTGCCCGGGTTGGCACACCGTTTTTATCTTTTTCATCCAGATTTGGGATGAACATTAAATGAGCTTTTTGAGCACGCTGATTGGTGAAAGCAAAACAATCGCACTGAAATCAATAAACAATAAACAATAAATAAACATAACATAAACATTAGAACCCAGTTCAAGCAAAAAAAAACAACGCAACTTTTGATTTTTATGGCTGAGCAACAGGTCAGATGGTCACATTCGAAATATTTCCTTAGAGTAGAGGACATTTTCAGTAGATTTTTCAATTCCGCTAAATTTATATTTTGATAAAAAGGCAAATGTAAATAAATATCGTACATATTGAAGAAGCTTTATCAAAACTTCAAATAGTATAACACCCCCGTCTTAGTTCCCCCAGAATTTTTTTCCACAGTTGGAATGAAAATTTCTATCAAAATCCCATTGGGAAATTCTTTTTAATTTCCCAGTGGGGCTGAGATTATAGGGTATTTTTCCATCGAAGACGAAATTTTAGCCAAATTTTCCAGTGAGGTGGGGGCGTCCATCCGAATCTTTGACGCTAGGGTCGTGTAGTATATGCAGTCTATGGGTGAGGAATTGAAAGATTTCATAAATTTTGGGGTACTTAAAACTTTTTATTCTCAAAATAAAACGAAGTCTGTCTGAGAGTTTATGAGAAAAAGTGTTGAACATAAAAGTCGTAATCAATAGTATTAGCACCCCTAGTGAAAAGTGTGAAGTTTTTCGAGACTAAATGATAGGGTTCTTAAAAATCGATCTTGCCTGACAATACATTTAGAAATTCATTGAAATTTCTTTCTTTTTTTCCCAAAATATTGCTTTTATCACTGCCCTGCAGTTAGATATAATGTTATTTTTTTCTTTTTGGTTGGATTCAAGAAATTCAAAAGCAGGGGGTGTCTTTTAGCCCCCCAAAAAATTTCATAATGTCTTTATTTTCTTTTATTGTATACATCCATACATCCCTTCAGGCTCGATTTAGATGGAATATTTGGATGGAATGGAATGGATGGAATACTTTTTGATTAAAATTATACACTATTATATACTTTCTAAATGTTTATGTTCGTGAAAAGTAAAGTTGTTATAAAATGTTGGAAAATTCTTATCCTTTTTCTTTCTTCAAAAAGTTGATTCCTTTCATTTTCATTCAACTGATTCGTGTTGTTGATGAGAAAGGTTACTAACTCAGGAAGTAAGTGGTTATACATTTTTTTCCCATGGAAGACAGTGTGATTTTGTACACCCCCTTCTCATAGCCCGGTATAGGATCTAGGATCTTTTTTAACCGGTGGGGTGAAATTAACGGACTGAAACTCCATGGGAATCGATTTCCTATATTTTTCTATTGCTGGGGATTCAAATTCCATTGTATTCAAGTCAGATGGGGATGGGAAAAATAGCATAAGATTTTGCAGTGAGGATTGGTTTAATTGAATATTTTCAGTGGGGACAAAATTTGGAGTATAATGTCCCACCGGGACGATATTTTGGCCAATTTTTCCAGTGGGAAGGGGTCCCAAGTGGGTCGATGTGACGGGGGTGTTTTAAACAGGGCGCATGGAGATATAGCTCACAGACACTGAGATAAGAAAATGCACACATGCAAATAGAGGAAGTTATAATTATTCGATTGGGTTAGACGTTTTGAACGGATTTAGAGTCTACAACTTTTCAAGAACAGCTTAACAAGAGTAGGCGAGTGATTTGAAACAGTGGGAAGTGCAGTGGATTTAGAAAGCTAACTTCAGGAAAAAAGTTTTCAGTTCCCTTTTAGCCCTAGAGTTTTGCGCGGATACAAATCGCTAAAGTTTCATCAAAATCTAAGCTCTTTGAAATGGCAGCTACGAATGCTCAAAAAATCTAGTTATAGTTCGTCAAAGATGAGAAGGGCCCGCAAAGCAGGTCCCTGTGAAAGAAGGGCTAGAAGAAGGGTCAGAAGAAGTCTATATATAGGGGACAAACACTTGACGATAGTACTGTTGTGTAGCCTGGGGTTTGTAGCAGAAATGGCAATGTCATATTTGAATTGAATGCAATCGAATCTTTTGAGAGCATTGTATATGATAGGTCCCCCAGTCATCTTTCAAATCACTAACAAAAAAAAATCCAAATCCAAATCACGCAACAACAAAATTCCGTTATCACGAGTTGAATTTCCTTCCTATCACGATCACGTTGATCACGTTGGTTCCCTCCGATCACGCAATTACGCACTTTAAAATCTTAAATCACGAAATCACGAACTTGAAATAACGCCAATCACACCATTACGGAAACCGCTAGGGGCCTCATATGAGAGCATCATAGATTGCCCGGATTTCCCGAGACAGAGACGATGAAACAGAAGTTACTATTTAGGGCTATTCTGCTATCAAACAGCTTACTTGGGCTTCATGCATAAGTTATAGAATGTGGCTGGAGTTTTCTCCTCGTAAACAACTGACTGTTAACAGCAAGGGCTCATGTTTTCGCCTGAATATGTTAAAATATTACTGAATTATCGCAAAAAAAGAAAAATAATGACGTCATCAAATCTCCTCCCCTCTTTTTGCAAAGAAGGCTTTTTAAGCTTGATTTAATTAACTTTTTTTTCGCGTGTTGTTTATTTTTAACAAATTTTGCTTCACCATGGTAAATAGTGATTACAATTTTTGGAGGCTTTAAGGAATTTTTGATTTGTTTGTATGTATGTTATTTAAAATTTAAACCTTTTTTTTTGGTTATCATTTGGGATATATTTCTTGTGTCAAATTTCAAGATGGAAATTACCAAGTTTAGCGTTTTATGGACAGAGGTTAGTAAGAAAAATGGGTCTTATACTTTTCCTCCAAAAATTATCACATTATAGGATTTGTTCATTTAAAAAATTTACCGGTCGGGGATACGTCCGTCGGGGAAACGTCCGGTCACCAATATTCGAATACTAACAGTTTGTCACTTTCTAACGAGGATGAACTGTAATATTGAGCTAGTTTCTCGAAGGGAAATCACGAAGCCCAAGTACACATTTTTGCCATGTTCTTAAGATATTCTTAAAATTTCGTCGACTTCCAGCCATGTTCTCATAAACTTGGTTCTAATAAAAAAGAACGTGTAGTATAGTACAGGCTAGATCAGTTCTTTTCGTTGGAAAGATTATCTCAGATGATGGATAGTAAAATCTTGAATTGAAGAAAATATTATCACCCCTTCTCACAGACCGACTGGGACCCCTTCCTACTGGAAAAACTGGACAAAATATCGTTCCCAGTGGAAAATTATTCTCCATTTTCGTCCATATTGAAAATAATCAGAAAAGCAAATCCTCACTAAAAAGTATTGTTCTATTTTTTTTATCCCCACTGGATTTTCTGGCTCGAAAGCTGTGAAAAAACATGGGAATATCAATCCCCATCCCAATTTTACCGGGACTTTGAAAAAGGGGGTGTATATTAGGGAGATAAACTTTGAAATCTAACACTCTAATGGGTAAGTAAAGATTAGGCTTGATAATGGATAGCGGAGGATTTCTTAAAAATATTTTGAAAGTACAATTTCTTTCTGACTTTGAACGAACGATAATGACTATGAAAATCGATCAATTATTGAGTGACTGTGCTAATAGTAATGATGTTTATATTTCAAAGTTAGTGAAAAATCAGTGATTTTTTGAAAGTTCATAGGGCAGATAGATGGATAGATTCATTATGTTAGACTTGGTTGGAAATTCATTTCTATCGTGTGGCCTTTGAAGCCAAACAATCAACATCGCGGTCGAGACAGGGCCCCTATAATTCGCGTTTTCCCCGTTTTTCGATACATTGTAAGGTATTGCACTGTGAGAGTTTTCATAGAAAGAATGTTTATAGAGGAAAGAAAAATGTATGAGATATAGAAGAAGAGAATAGTGGAATGGCAGAAAATATAAGATAATTAGGAGGGGGTATAAAGTAAAAAAAATATAGAGGGAAAAGAAAATTGGGTTGAATATATATCTTCTATGGTGGCGATGAAAAAGAAAAGATTTTTTGTGTGAATGAACATAAACAGATTATTTTTGTTTTATGTTTGTTGATCTTAAACAAAAAGTTTGATACTGAGCCCTTTTTAAAAGTTCGCGATTTTTACTGATTTTTAGTGAGAGAAAATGAAGAAAAATGGACGTCATTTGCTACCAATCATCTTCTTTTTCAATTCTTTCATTTTCTCATCTTGATTTAGGGGATAAGAATTAAGTAAAAAATTATCAGGAATGAATGAAACGACTATTTTAGTTTATTTTGTTTGGTTTTTTAATGTTTTTCTTTTTGGTGTTCTTTAAATAGGTTGCTAATTTTTATCCTTTAATACTATTTTAGATCTGATTTAGTTTCATGTTTTTTGTTTACATGATGAAGGGGGTTGGTACAGAGGTTTGACTTAAATTATCTTTTTCTAATGAACATTTAAAATGTTAAAAATTTGTTAGTTAAGTTTTCTTTATATTTCTTTTTGACTAATTTATTCACAAATTGATTCACGCACATAGTTCAACTTTATTTTTTAATATGGTCTGTTTAGTACATGTTTTTCTTTCGAATCTAACAGTCATCATGTTGTTTTGATTATACATAGTAGACTTGTGGTAGACATGATAAATACAGCTACGTGCTCTCATTTTGAAAATATGAAATTTTAAATTTCCTTGATTCACAACGCTGAAACATCTTGAATATTTTGTTTTGAATGATTGTTGAGAGTGTCACCAGCATGAATTTTTTGTTTGGGAATGAAGTAAGTTTGATCATTTTAAAAGAATGCAATCTAAGACTCAAAGATTCTTTTTTTTATAAGAACAATGTTTTAAGAACAACGAGGCTGGAAAATATAAGAACAATTTAAGAATAATGCTGACCCTGTGGAACTGCCGAGTTTCAAGAAATTCAAAGATGTTCTTTTTTTTTAAGATATCTCAATCTTGCTCCTAAAATATAGGAACAGTATAAGAACAATCTGAGGATTAGAGGTTCAAAAATAAGAATGGTCGGTCCTTAAGAAAAGTTAAGACTACAATTCACTGGTTCTTATAAAAAAAGGAGTATACGGCATTAAAGTTAAACCCGTAGCCGACTAAGATTTCGACAGACCTGTCTCACAGCCCCGGTGGAACTCTTTTTCTTAATGGGAATAAAAATTCTATTGTTCCAAGGTTAAAAAATCCAGTGGGGATGGTTTTGGAGTGCAATTTTTAAACATTGAATTTCGAGTGGGGATGAAATCAAAGTCAATTTTCCAATGGGGCTAAAATTCCAGGGTATTTTCCAACCGCGCTACATTTTCCAGTGGGGCTGGGGTTCCAGCGGGTTTGTAACACAGGGGTGCATTTTGTCAAAACGAAAAAGTTAGAGGGTTTGATCAGACGAAAAGCTGAGGCGTCAAAGAAGAAATGGACCAACTATGAAAAGCGGTTTCCGTGATGGCGTGATAAGGAACTTTTTCTTGCGTAATAACGTGTTTTGCAAATTTTTTATTCCATCTTTGAGTGATCAGAGGTCAAAGCGTGATTGTGATTGGAAAGATTTTTGAGCCGTGATGCGTGATCTGGACTTTCTCAAAAGGAATGCGTGATTATCCAAATTTTTTATTTATTTTCGTGATCGTGATTGAAGACAAAAAATAGCGCAACATTGTGATAAATCATACATTCAATTTTTGAAGTTTAAATCTATCCTCTACTTTGAAATGACATGTATATGTGTTCATTGTACTGGGCTAAGTTACGTTAATAATACTCCGGTATAGATAATATTTTGATATCCCGCACTGGCATTGTTTGCACTCGTGGGTCTGTAAGAGAATTTGGCCAGGTTTGCTATTCAGATTCGGAACGAATTAACCCAGTCG
The DNA here is from genome assembly GCF_902728285.1 of Clytia hemisphaerica. Lineage (NCBI taxonomy): Eukaryota > Metazoa > Cnidaria > Hydrozoa > Leptothecata > Clytiidae > Clytia > Clytia hemisphaerica. Next base: position 702,891 of record NW_027104297.1, on the reverse strand, counting down.
CTTTCGAGCATGAGGCAAGGAGGTTTTGAATGTTTTGACTAAACAACCAGTAAGATCGTCACATTCGCCATATCCTATTAGCAAAGCGTGGTATTCGCAGAATGGATGATCTGTTACACGTTTTTTTATACCAACAAACTATATAAGAACATAAGGCTTCGACGGCCAAAATTTTCAGAATATTTTTAAGGCTTTATGGACTCAAAAACACTCGATTTCTTAGGAAAATGGGTAAAAATGGTCAAAAATTTGTTAAAATAAGAACATGCTAAGGACATCTCTTAGTGAAGAGTATGAGATGACAGACTTTTGAAAGATGAGGAAGAGAGAAGAAACCACATATGATTCTAGACACGCGGTAGGGGGCGAAGCAAAGCAGCTACCTCCATTTAATCGTGATTCGAATTAAAATAACTGAGATAAATCGAAATTAATTTGCCATTCAAAAGGGTAGGGTTTCATTTTTCATAGATTCCAATTGAAATCTATGACGACTGCATAATGAATTGAATATGTCAAAATGAATTCGATAGCCAGGGGAGGTGCTATTGTTTCGACTGTTCTTTTTTGTTTCCTGTCTGTGATTTGATGTATCGAAAATCATTTCCGTGTAAAGTTAACGTGACATGTGGGGAAGTTGAATTTTTCTGAGTCAGTTTATTTTCTGAGTCAGTTTATTTTCTGGTGTAAAAAATATTGAACCGTTGAACAGATTTAGTGTTGATACTACTAGAATTCCAAAATGACTCCACAGTCAACAGATGATGAGGTAGGATTTATCAACATTCTCCAATATACCGTGTGCATCAAGAAAAAGTTGATTCTTTTTTATTCTATATAGGAAAACTCAACTTAAATTTTGGTATATGAAGCTTCAGTTCAGTCAATCAAAACCTATGTTTAAAAACCTGAAAATTTTGACCTACCTAAAATGACAAAATCACACTTGCGTATGTTTCTTTTCTCTTCTAACTCCACACTTAACAAATTATAAGGTGGGATTCAATAACATTCTCCAATATACAAGCAAACTTTCTTCCTTGAGTAAATTATTCACTGTATGTTTCTTTTGTTTCTCTTTTCTAAAACTTTTTAAAACTGCAATCTACAGTACTAACGGTACCCGGGGGGGGGGTAGCTGGACGGGTATGTGCAGGCCCAAGGGGTACCCTTTCCAAGATGTTTATAATGCACCGTAAGGGTCGGAAAAACTAGAGATGCACTATAAGGGTAGAAATTTCAGAAAATTCTTGAATACATGTTTTTTTTATAAGCATATGTTTTTTGGGAAACAAGCTCAGTTATGCTTAGAGATATTTTAGACTCAGGCTCGAAGTATGTTTATCATATGCTTATTTTACCGAAAAATTCGAGTCTCCAATTTTTTCAAAATCTGTCGTTGCTATACATGAGGATATTTATAAGATTTTTCAGGAAAGTTGTGAACGATTGCCGCGTTTACGCTTGTATTTTTTTAAATTAAAATGCCGTTTGAAGAAACTTTTTGTTAATTTAATGCAGGCTGTGTACTGTATTAAACATTTTCACTTACACACCTCAAAAGCAAGCTCAGTAATATGCTTGTAATATGCTTATTTTTTAGACAAATTCAGGTCTTGGTATGCTTATGCTTATAAAAAAAACATGTAGTCTAGATATTTTGCCCAAATATGCTAGAATTTTGACCATTTTTTGCTCAAAAAGGATTGAAAATTTGGGAGGAAATGTACTCTAAGGGAACGGTACTCTTTACCAGAGCAGAGTGTCTATATCTTACGTACTGTGTGACTTAGTATAGCCTTTCACTATCCCAACACATGATTTCTCTAGCACTCTGTGGGACAGGGTTGAGGAAAAAGCCGTGGTCGTTTGCCGCAGTGGTAGTTACAGAGCCAAAGCCGATCGAGCACCAAATAACGCCCCACGCAGCGAAGCCCATAGTGATAAAGAGGCGGTGCAACAACAAGACAGTTAAGTCTGTGTGTGGATAAGCCTGGTGTTATGTAGTGCGTTAATGAATTATGAATGAAATTCCGTATGTATCGGGTCTGGCATTATACATTCAGATATTGGGTACATCTACCTTGAAATAACACAAAACCAAGCTGGCGAATAACTCACAAAATTCGGTCAATTCGGTTCGTCTCTCGAAGTATTCGGAAATTTTCATTTTCAGTGGATACCTATGTTTTCATTTAAGTACGGTACATCTGCTGGAACAAAGTAGTTTTGCCGTTTTTAACAAGCCAATGCAAAATTTTATAAAATTTGAAATTTTTCTTCAAGCCTGTGCTTATCATATTTGCATGACAACTTTAACACCTTGAGTGAAAAGGCTCTGTTGGACAGATTCTATTATGAATAAAATCAACATCTTAAGTGTGAAATGGGTAAATATTAAGTTCAGTGAATTTCCAAATACTGTATATAAGCGAGCCTCAAAGAAAAGCTGCAAACTTAAATTACCATCTGCAATGCTTGAAACTTTTCCAGACAGTAGGGTTTAGAAAGTGAGAGAGCTTTTAACTTATTCCTGTCAAGACTATATATATATATATACGGGATTGACGGCATATTTAAGAACGTCATAATACAGTCTCCATAACTCGAACACGTTCGGGAACACAAATTTGTTCGAGTTAAAGAGATTTCGAGATATGGAGTAAGGTTTACATGGCATAACTGCGGACGAGAAAACTTGTTCGAGTTAAGGAGATATTCGAGTTAAAGAGGTTCGAGTTAAAGAGACTCTACTGTAATTCTAAGCAGGGAACTCTCAGCAGGCACACAACGCTGTTTCAACGTTCATCTAACGTTATATGGACGTTGTGAACGTTAGATAAACGTTGAAACAACGTTGTATGCCAGCTGGGTAGTTATTGATGATAAGTGTAGCCAAGTCTGAGAAGAAAACGTTTCAAATTCTTCATTTTATAAATTGATAGGTTGACAGAAATAGAGCAGCACAGCGGCCTTCGCTCAGCATGTTCATAGCAAACGATACAAGTACACCTTCTACACACGTCCGAAGAAGAGGCTCTGTACAAAGTATAAATTCGGACACTGACTCACGTGGCGTGTATGATCAAAAACAATACAAACGACGACGTAGAAGAACCTGGGAACGAGGTGAAACGGAAAACTCGTTGAAACGAAACCCGAATAATGCACCGAGGATTCGGATCAATGTTCGGGGACGGAAATATGAAACGTACATAGGTAAGATAGTTGAATTTCCATTTTTCATTGAAAACTGAAAAACCTCCAGTGTCACATCACGATTTGAATTATTTCAAACTCCTACAGGGTCAATGAATGGATAGACATTATTTGAGGCTAGAAAAGCGTTGCTTCCAGCTCAAAGATTATCCAGAGGTCAGAAAGTTGGTACGGATTTTTTTTGTAAGAAGCCTTTGTTCTTTTAACTTTTTTAGTTTTAAGCCTAAAGATGTTTTTATTTTCACCACTTTGTGGGTATTTCTTTCCATTTTCCTAAGAAATCGGGTGTTTTAGAGTCCGCAAAGCCTTGAAATGTTCTTGCCTTGTTCTTAAAATGTTGGCCATCGAAACATTATGTTCTTATATTCTTTGCAAAAAACATGTATCAATTAGATAGTGAGAAGGCTACTTTCAAATAAGTTTCCATAATATTAAACAAATTCTCCATTTTCTTTTTATTAGACACACTTGACCGTTTTCCAGACACGTTACTAGGCAACAAAGAACTTCGTAACCAATATTACAATGAACGTAAAGAAGAAATTGTCTTGGGTAGAAATTATGAAGTCTTCGAAGCCGTGCTCTTCTATTACCAATCAAATGGGATCTTGGGTAAGTTTTTAAGAAGACAAAACTCTCACAACAAGTTTTCAAAAAATCTTGGCGGAAATTACAATAAATCTTTTGTCCCATGGATCTTTGACCAAAGCCTTACCCTTACAAGCAAAACGGAAATCGTACAAACAAGTTACGCAACTATACGATAAAGTCGTTCTTTCTAATAATATTGATTTAATCAAGATAATCAGGAATTTTATACACCATTAGCATCAGCATCCCCTATATCAAAACATATCAGAGGGAATGCGTGCAGCCTAATAGAATTTTAAACATTATTCCATTCCAGCAAGACCAGCTTGGGTTAGCGAAAAAGATTTTGAAAAAGAACTAAAGTTTTATCAACTGCAACCATCCGAATCTGAAAAACTGAGAAAAGAAAAAGAAGCTCAGAAACAAGCGGCTAAAACGTTAGCATCAGAGCGCCGCCCTGCTTATCAGAAACTCATATGGAACCTTATGGAACACCCTCGTTCATCAACGCCCGCCTTCACATGCGCCATTCTCAGTATCTTTACAATCATCATTTCAGTCGTTGTAATCTGTCTTGAAACGATGTCCTCGATCACAGACGATCCTGATAAAAAACGAGGCTACATTAATCGCAAAGTTTTATTTTATCTTGAAACGACAGTCATGATATGGTTTACTATGGAGTATTTATTGAGAATCATTTCAGCTCCCAGAACGTTCAAATTCATATTATCACCTACAGGAATAATAGATTTGGTTGTTATATTACCTTATTACATCAATATTATAATCGGTGAAGAAATCCGTTCGTTTAATTTAGCGGTATTCCGTATAGTGCGAATGTTTCGCGTTTTCAGGATTTTCAAATTAACTCGATACAGTACCGGATTGAAAGTGCTGGGTCGTACTATTCTTGAAAGTTTTGGACAACTTGTTGCTCTCTTTCTCTGCTTATTTTTGTCAGCGATTCTATTCTCCAGTTGTTTATTTTTTATCGAACACGATAGCTTGGACCATAATTCCGAAGTGTTTATTAGTATTCCGGACACTTTTTGGTACGTCATCATTACTATGACTTCGGTTGGTTACGGAGACGTCGTTCCGCGAACGTTAATTGGACGTGTAGTTGCTGCCTTTTGCATGGTAACAGGAATTATAGTTTTGTTATGTTTACCAACACCCGTCTTTGTGACGCATTTCGGACGATTTTATGAAGACGTCATCAGTAGGCCGGCCACTGAACAAGAAGAGGATGATGAATTGACCGACTCTGAGATTTGGCGTAATGGTGAACACAATCTTATGATCCCAAGGTGGGTCAATGATGATGCGTGGAAGGAGAAAATTAGGACTGATGTTAATCAGAATCTGACGTTACCAGGGTTAAATGTTTACTTGAGTACGTCTAATCTGTTTTTATCCAGAGCTTGCAGTCAAGAAGTGTTGCATAGTATTCATAACTCACCAAGTAAGTAGAATCTGGTAATTTTGAAAAATGTTTTTTTTGTAAAAATTATATACTTTTTGGGTTTTACCAAAGAAATAAAGAACATCGAAATAATGCCAGTTTAGTCCAGTGCATTGAATATCAATTGATTTTCTCTATTACATTTCCTTGAGCCAAAACTCCAGCTCATCCGAAAACTTTAAATTATTTAAAGTTTCATTCACATTTTTTTTCATTCACATTTTTTATAAGAACATCTAAAATTTATGAAAGCTGTTCCTGACTTTTTGAGTTTTAAGTCTAAAAACATTCTTAAAATTTATATTTCTTATTTTCACCATTTGCTGTACAACGTAAACAAAGCAAGCAGAGAATGAGAGTAATTAAAATTAAAGAGAAACAGTCATACATTAGCCTTCAGATTTAAATCTTCATCGGGATAGAGAAATAAGGCAAACCTCGGTTTTCATTTGCCAGAAACTTTCGCCAGATGTCTTTTTGACCAAACCAGCCACATTATTTAATACAATCGGTACCAATCTTCAGCACTTTTCAACACAAGACTTGTTATGTTTTATTTCTTTTTTTTCTGCTAAAAAAAGAAGAAAAGAACGAATTACTTTGCTTGGCCACCATCACTGAAAGATAAATAGTACTTTTCGAATACAGATGTATCCAAGCTGGTATACAATGTTGTTTTAACATTCATCAAACGTTGTACGATGGACGTTATTTTGTCATTCTGTGCCAAGCTGGGATCTCATGATTGGCGACCCTAAAAATGTCTCGGGTAAGTTATGGCATGTCTCCAAAACTGAAAAAATACCATAAGTTTTAGATCGCATTAGTCGACAGAAAATGACCAAACATATGTTTGAACATGAAGAGTTCTCACAGGAAAAAATCTTAAAGTCCCAGGCCTGGGAAATGGCCATTTTCGGGGTGGAATTTTTTTAGCCCTGAGATTTTTTAACGATTACATATTTCGATTAAATTTCGGGGGTGATTTTTGCCATTCTACAACCCTTGGAAAATTTTATGCAAACTTTCCTACCCCGAAAATGGCCATTTTTCAGGCCCAGGATTGAAAGATTTTTTTCTGTGTTTATGATGTAGTTTCTAACTTGGGGTGTCTAAAAGGGTGTCATTATCACTCAAGTCGATTCCTTTACGGAATAAGAGGTATTATATTGCTACATGTGGCTTTTAGGGTAAAAAAACATTGTTTAAAATATAGAATATGAAATAATATAATATATAATCCTACACATCATAAATAAACATTTTATCATTATGACATTATTAAAAAATGTCACAAAAAAATAATTGAATTGGGGTATAAAAATGTTAAATATGTAACAAATTACTTTAAGTAAGGTTTAACAAAAAAAGAGATTAAAATAATATTGGTAGCTTGATAAAAATTTCTTAAGATTATAGGTTCGGTTAGATAAGCAAACCTTTGTGGTCACACTAAGCGGGGACATGAGGGTTTGACGGTATTAGCTTTCTTTTTGTTGGTGTTTCGGTGTTAAAAGTACCGCATGGCACTTTATAAGGATTTTAGCAATATTTGCTGTCAGTGATGACGATGATTAAAAAAATACGTCTGTATTTCAGAGTTTTCGACCCCCGTACTCCCCAAAGATTTATAAATAAAGCCCTTATGAAGCCTTTATAAATCTATGATACGCCCCACCCACAAAATTAAGGTCTTGTTAAGAGCCAATGCAAAGAAACAAGGGTGACAAAAACAGAAGTGGATCAAGTCTTTTTCAGAAGATTTGGATCAGTTTGGATCAAGTCTTTTTCAAGTCTCTCTTCCAGAAGAGAGGTTTTTCTGACCGTAATTGGAGAACAATTTAATAAGCTTAATTTCGTAATTAGAGTCGTCAAAAATAAATTAAAAATTAGGATAAAATTGACAATTGAAAATGAAACCAACATTATGAAAATTAATTATTGAGCGATAATCTAAAAATATATATACGAATTAAAAAATAGCTGGTCGAAATATTAATTCAAATTTTAACGTGATAATTTAAATGGTAAATGGTAATTAAAGAAATTTTCATGATAAAAAGAATACATTAAGGGCCGTTGAAAGTGACCAACATTTTAATATTCGAATCATTAGCGACGTTATAAGCAAGAGGCTTTTTAATTTAATGTCGTTAAAATGTGTGTACATGAGATTTCAAAGATTATTCTCACGGGTTTTGGTAGAACGGTCTATGTACAGGTGGGTATACACATTCTCACACCATAAATAGCATCTTACTTAACCTCACCATTGAGGATGAAGAATTAAACTGATCTGCGTCGTCTACGTTTGTGCTTGTTATTCTGAACGAGATCAATTTCTTTTTGCAACCAGACCGGGATAATCTTCCCCAACTTCTTCAGCAAGTCATACAATTTGAGGTTAGGAAGATGATAATAATTGGACAGGAATTGCCATTCCTTACCCGTCATCTTGCCGTAATCTCTCCCTTTACCTTTACCAAGACAATAATGTTTGTTGTGAAAGAACCTGCAAAAGTATTTCTTCTTACTGCTGTACCTGGAGTAAGTAGAGAATATAAAATAGGTTATTTCAAGGTTGAAAAGGATCATGGGTAATCAGGACCACCACGCTCTAACACAGTGATTCTCTCGAATGTCTCCTCAAGACGAAGAAGTTTAGCGGTCCCTTCAGTGAACAATGCCTTATAAACCTTACCCTATAACTCGAAATTCCCTTAACTCGAAGAAGTTCAGCGGTCCCTTCAGTGAACAATGCCTTATAAACCTTACTCTATAACTCGAAATTCCCTTAACTCGAAGAAGTTCAGCGGTCCCTTCAGTGAACAATGCCTTACAAACCTTACTCTATAACTCGAAATTCCCTTAACTCAAACAAATTTTTGTACCCCGTGAGTGCTCGAGTTATTGAGGTACTCAACTATGTAGTGAAAAGACCCAGAGAATGAACAGACTTACGTGATGTGTTTGTGGAAAGGATAAGGCGATAAACGGAGAAAAGTTTGAACTTTGGACATGGTCATTATCGGTTTGTGCTTCAATTCATCTCCATCAAGCACCAAGAGCTGTCGAAAAAGGAGAGCATAACAGAGTGATTTACACAAAACGTTGCCAGCTAACTGCAGTCAAAATTAAGATTGTTTAAATTTATCGACATAATTTTTATATGTTATTGTTGCCTTGGATTTAGCCTGTACAATCGAGCACAGGAGTCAAAAGAGTCCCCGCTCTCTAATTCGACGTTCTACTATTCGATACGCTTATTCGATGAAAATTGAAGCGAAAGAGAATAAAAACAAGATTGCTTACAAAGTGGTCAAAGCAAGTTTTTTGTCTCTTGAGACAGCACATAGATTTTACACATCAAATTAGCACATGTTCTTGAAATGTTGGTGAATTCTACAGGATTTTAAGACGGGAGAACTTCAGTAAACACTGCATGAAAAAGACCTACCTTAGAAGAGTCGTAGTATTGCAACCAGCGTTCGATAGATTCTGCGTAACGACCAGGTAGTAAACATTTGGCTGTCAACATGTCAAATTCGTGATCGTTCGTCAAATTCTTTGTACTAATCACCTCGTAAAAGGTATGCGGGTAAGGCACCATTGGACTCTTACTGCGCATGTGCTATTTCATAAATTAAGAAATAACTTCTGACTTCCAAAATGATATTAAAATGATTCTCATAAAAAAATGCGTTTCTATCCAAGATCTTTATTATTGGTCCACAAATTTCAGATCTTCAAATTCGACTTCTAAAGGGGGGGGAAGCCTTGATGACGTAATTAATAAGGATATATCAGGACGAAATACTAGCATGGAAATTTCCTTTCTACATCAAATTTCAAAACTTTTGTAATAAAATGTTACTAAAGTAAACTATTTGAGCATATTCGACCCTCAACTCGTAGTTTATATGTGGACGAGTCGATATTTAACGTGGATCACCCAGTAATCTAGAACATTTAGACAATCTTTCTATTGTATTTGTATGTGGACGAGTCGATATTTAACGTGGATCACCCAGTAATCTAGAACATCTAGACAATCTTTCTTTTGTATTCACGGTCAGCCGGATTGGCTATCTAAGTACTGAAAAATGGAACAGGCGGGGATTCGAACCACATACCTCTGGTTTGAAGCGCTGACCCCATGAACACTAGGTCATCGCTCCTTTGTCCATTCATTAAAAGAACATTATTTTCATCAATGGCAAACAAACATATTCATACCTGAAACCAGGAGTAAGCACGTAAACGAGGGTCGATCAAAATGACCACCAACTTGGCTTGAGGTAGGAAAGATGATGCTCTTAATGGTGCTTTCAATGAATCAAAATAGTTGGCCGATTTGTCAATGTACACCAAATCTTTTGATTTCCGCGTTTCAGGAAAGAAATTGAGATACCTGCAAAGTAGGAAGTAACTGATATTAGGTAAGATCAACAAATGAATTTTCTTGCACGAGTAAGTGCAAATCAACTTTAGCCTACTATATTCGAGTCAAGCATGATTGGTCTGAGAAAGGGTAGTCAGTCTCAATATAAGCAGCATCGGAGATAAAAAAAGACTGTACTTGAGAAAGGGTTCGAAGAAAATGTTGCAGTGTTTTTGTCCTGTTTAAAAGATGGGTGTGATATTATAAAATAGAAAAAAAATCTAAAAATTCTGTGAACTGTGAGAGAGTTTAGTATCTATTCAGCTCAATTGTGCAGACAAAGCTTCAGGTTATTATATCATCAACAAAGCTTACCAATCCAAACCGAACTTGTAGTTTCGCTTGTTGAAGAATTGTATTTCTTCGAAAGAGTGGTTGCTACGAACACTGGTCACTATGTCCGGATGTATGGCTAGGAATGTCAACAATGCGGTCGTTCCGGTCTTTTGCGGACCCAGGATCAAAACATCCGGTAGCCGAGAAATGGTGGACCTCTTGTCCGGTATACAGTATTTGTTTGTGTGGTTCCAGATCAGTTGATGACGTAAATCGTCACATGGGTCCTGTGAAATGGGATAATAGCGAGTTTATATATTTTCACTTTTGAGGACGGTAAAGTAGAAAAACCCGCAGTTCTGACCCGCAAAATCGAGGACCGTAAAAGTGCTGATTTACCGTCGTCCTCAGCTCGTCAGGATCTAGTCAAATTAGAACCTTACCGTCTCGGTCGTTCTGACCCGCAAAATCGAGGACGGTAAAAGTGCTGATTTACCGTTGTCCTCAGTTGATCATGATCTAGTCAAATTAGAACCTTACCGTCTCCGTCGCTGAAAAACACACAAACATAAACTTGGTAATGAATTAACAAAGCAGATTCAAGTCGCAAAGTCAATTTACTAGCGCAATGGTTGATAAAACGCGCAACATATGTGCTAACAGATTTTGGTTTGTAAAGAATTATGTCGGCAAGTCTTTTTTTTAAATTTACAAACTCAAGCAAAAATCTTGTATCAATGGAAGGATGTCCCCAGTTTTTTTAAACTTTGCGAGTTGTTTACAGATTTTGTAACAAGTAGTTTTTTAATAAGTCGGCCTATGATGAGATAGGAATTGGAACCTGATGGAAATTTGAGAGATGATTACATTTTTTTTCTAGATCACAAAGAAGAAACCAAAAAACTTTCAGTAATTCATAAAAATCATAGTGGTAAGTAATAAAATGACCCAACAAGAAAATTGCTTCAACATTCATTTTACGTTTTATGGATGTCGTAGACGTTACATGAACGTCGAAACAATGTTGAGTGCCAACTGGGTCGTTATAAAATTTCAGGTAGATGGTAGCCTAACCCTATCCCACCACGCGATTTTTGGATCGCATTATTGATACATTGTCCGTCTGGTTCAGGCAATTCAACAATTTCGTAAACATCAGTAAAAAATACCTACCGTCCATAGAGGTTCAATCTGTTTCGGGAACAATTCGAAATATTTGTTAGCCATTTCTACAGGTGGGATGGACTGCATGCGAAGATTGGTCCATCTGTCCACGAAATCTGTGACGTTCTTGAAGACTGAGAGTGCCAGCCTCTCTTTCATACCGTAGTTGTTCATGTGTGTCATGAAAATAAGAATCTGTAAAGGATGAGTTAGTACGTTAATACAGCAGAGTCTTTTTAACTCGAAAGTCTCCTTAACTCGGAAGTCAACGAGTGTTATTGTCCATTCAGCAAACAATGCCTTAGTTCCTTGAAGGTCGAATAAAAGGGAGGCAATTGTACAAACAAAAAGAGGAGTTTATAAAAGGGAATTTTTTGAATGAAAAACAGCAGAGCATGCAACTTACCGGGTTAAAGAGTATAGTCCAGAACAGTTCGCCACCTTGCGTCATATCGTACAAATACGTTGGTCCTTTGGGGTGTGTCGCAGCACTTAATGTCTTGGTAAATAAGCCACACGTTTGCCGTGGTAGAACCTGGAAAGAAAAATATAATTTCAAATCTATCTTTCCTGATGTTCGGTCGGTGTCTCATCATGAATATTTTCTACCTGCCTGAAATTATTTGGAAGCTGTACCTACTTTAAAGATACTAATGTTCACGATTGAAGTGTTTGGAATCGGTGTTTTAGCGGAGCTTATTTTCGCAGTTGACACCCTTTATTGGCCGATATTTTTTTGATTTACTAGGTTCTCTTTTAAGGCTTATTTTCACGGTAGGCATACAAAATCACGAAAGAAAGTACCACGCAAAAAAAACAAGTAGTTCTCTCATAATAATTATTAAAATTTTACAATTTTTATTTTTTTTCATGATTCCCTTGAGAACGGACCGAGTCCGAGACATGTCGGGAAAAATCAAAACATAATAGCCGCATTCTTTTTCACCGTTCAACATTTTAAAATTTTAGATATGCAACTGAAAAGGAATTTGTAGCGCGCAAAATAATTTATCCTCCTTACCATAATATCTTCATACAAGAATCCCTTGCGTCCATAGGCAGGTTTCAAATGCGGATAACCTTCGGTCGAGGTGACCTGTATCCCGTAAACCGACTGCCATGCTTTGTACAGGGCATCATGTACGGGATACACACCGGAGTGGTGTGGTGCAACGGCGTACGTGTGATCAACATCTAAGCCAAACCTCTGTGAATGAAAAAAATAGAATTCATTGCAATAAATATTTTTTATAAGCATAACGTGCTTATACTAAAATCTGGATTTAATGAAAAAAAAGTATATCATCAGCATATCGGTGAGCTTTGGTCATTAGTCACTGTTCTGGGTTGTATACTTGGGAGGGTTCATTTCTTTTTCATTCTAAATGAAAAATCTTTCTCTCGGAAATATAAGCATATCACAAGAATAATTTGAGCTTGTTCTCCAAAAAAAGATATGCTTATAAAAAACATAAGACATGGGGCCTATTTGTTTCATCACTATTTTTGCTATGTTTACTACAAGTACACTCGATTCAATTTTTTCTGTCCAGATCTGTAGCACTTTTTGTAAATAAACTTGCAAACTCCCTTTTAGCAAAAATAGTAAAAACATCAACCTTCTGCAAGCAAAGCAAAGTTTGCAATTTCTTCACAGTAAAAATTGCATCTAAAATTAGACTGGATGATACTTTCTTAGCCTGATTGCCGATTTTAAACCAATAAAATTAGAGAAGTGAAGAGCTGAAACTGTAGCTTGCTCCACGCACGGGTCTATATCTGAAATCAAAATAGCAGTTGTTTTCATAATGTCGGGATGGTGGTCACACAACCGTAAATAAACAGTGGATTGAAAATTACTTTTCAAAATTCAAAGTACAACCAGGGATCATAAAGATGGCAGACAACAAAACTTGCAATATTTACTATCATTTTCAAAGTTTTCATGGAATTTCATAGCACTTTTAGCAAATAGCATCTACAGCATTTATAGTAAGTGAAACAAATAGGCCCATGATAAATGTCTTTTTAAATTAGCTGTCAGTAAATTTTCAACTGTGTATTATTCTTGATATTATATTTTGCAATTTTTGGTAAGATAATCTGGAATATTTTGCGTATAAAATTAATTTAATTTAATTAATTCAATTAATATAATGCAAGTGCCACCGCTAACTCTGCCCTACCGAGAAATGGGTGGCACTGTCAGAGACATAAAGTCACGTGCAAATCAAAGGAGTTGACCACGTGCTTAAATTTCAAGTATAAAGATGCAACAGGGCGTAGAGAGCGATGTCTCTGTAACAACAATAGCAGAGAAATTTTCGAAAAAAGAAGGTAAATCAAAAAAAAAAAAGGGTGTTACCCATTCAACGTTCTTATTTATAATAAACGAAAATCAAGTAACGTTTTGACAAAAATTTGATTTTGTGCATCTTTTTTGAATGCAACTTGCGAAACGAGGGATCCGAAGTCCTTCGCAACACTGATAGGAAACAGCTAGTTTAGCAGAAGGTGAATGGTAATCTAACAACTTAGGAGATTTCCATTTATTTAAATTTATTAAATTGATTAAAGTGGGCATACAATGGGCTGTCTTAAGTCAACGTATTTTTTGACGACTAAGCATTCCTTCCAAAATAAAAAAGAAGAACTTTCCTACCCACTTTTTGTCTACTCTAACAATTAGAATAGACAAGGCAGAAAGACTGCCGTCTAAACTAGAGCTAACTTTATTAACGTACTAACCCTCGATGTTTTTTACCATGTATGATAAAAGTAAATGTCTTCTTTCAGACAAGCAACCAGTTGAAGAGCACGCAATCTTAGTATCTGAATGGAGATACAATCAGACTGCGTATTGCAACTGGCACGCGAAAAGAAAACCAGAAGGAAGCGTATGAGAAATAGAGCAAAAAACAGAACGATGACGTCTCCTCTCACTAACGATGTTGAAGCAGCTACCCTAGAATCCAAGATGGAGGAACCAGCCGAAGAACCTAATGTAGCTAGCCTAGAATCTGAGGTAGAACCTCCTTTCGAGGAGCCAAGCATTATTAATGCAGCCGAGGTAGCTACCCTAGAATCGGAGAAAGACCTTTCTTTTGAAGAGCCAGCCATCACTAATGCAGCTGAGGTAGCTACCCTAGAATCGGAGAAAGACCTTTCTTTTGAAGAGCCAGCCATCATTAATGCAGATGAGGCAGCTACCCTAGAATCGGAGGTAGAACTTTCTTTCGAGAAACCAGCCATTGTCGAAGCAGCTGAGGTAGCTACCCTAGAATCGGAGGTAGAACTTTCTTTCAATGAACCAGCCATCATTAATGCAGCTGAGGTAGCTACCCGAGAGTCGGAGGAAGACCTTTCTTCCGAGCAGCCAGCCACCATTTATGCTGCTGAGGTAGCTACCCTAGATTCAGTTGAGACCCTTCCAACACAACGAAAATGTCTAAAACCTAAAAGAAAGTTGGCTCTACTCAATACAGAAAACACTGAAACAATATATGTTCGTCAACACCCTTCTAACACTACAAACAACAACCGTACTAATGGTGGTTTCGCAGCCAGATGGAGGCGCTTTTTCAAAGTGCTAAAAAATCCATCGAAATGGTGTGGCTCGTGTCACGTGTCACGCCAAACATCATCTCAATAAGTTAGTTCATCTCTTAAAAGGTTGGGTGTGACCAAGGTATCTAAATAAGGTTGTAATACAAACCGTCTATCAAAAAGACCTCCGAAGTCAACGCCCTCTAACGTATTTACACCAATCACCAAATTTACACCAAACTTTGTCACCATCAACATTTGTACATCACGTTTTAAAATAATAAAATAATACCATCAAAAAACTTGTTGTTGCCAAATAATTTACCTTGCCGAATGAAAACCAAATCGATCGAACATTATCTTATCCTCAATTTCGTTGAGGAGGTCCCTCCATCGGATTGTGAGGTGGTTTTCAAAGGCTACAAGGTTTTTTTTTATAAGAACAAACTATATAAGAACATAAGGCTTCGATGGCCAAAATGTTAAAAACAAGTTAAGAATATTTTAAGACTTTGCAGACTTTAGAACACCAAATTCATAGGAAAATGAACAAAAATACTCAAAATATGGAGAAAATAATGTTAAAAACATTTTAACGCTTAGAAACTCAAAAAGTTAATTGCATCCCAAGGAGTGAGAAATTTTGGATGTTCTTATAAAAAAACCGTGTAGTTGCACAAAGTTTTTACTAAATCCAGAATGCAAATTTGAGAATTTCTTTTAGGCATCCTGTTCCAGCCTATACCAGACGACATCGTTCCGTCTAATATTTTCCCTCGGATCCTCGGATCACTTCAAGTCATTGCAGAATTGTTTCAAGGAACCGACATCACTTCTATGTAAAGCAAACCATATTAACACGAGTAGCTCATAGTAGGGGATCAAAATACCGGTAGTACTTAAAGGGCTTTTGATACCGAAAAACTCTTGCATGCTTTTTCATTGCATTTTTAGAGTATTCGTAAAATTTTTCGTCGATTGGTATTGCTATTGGTATAATTTGAAGGCATTTGAGCCAAAACTCAGGCCAGAACTGGAAGTCAAATTTTCGATAAAATTCGAAAAGGTCGAAATTTCAACTTTAAAAAAAGGCTCGATTGTGAACGTGTTAAAGGTAATAAACTGGCAAAGTTGGTTACATTAAAAAATCGCTGTGGAAAAGGGATAGGCTATCTAATATAGAAGCGTGGTGAGTCAACCAAAATTGAGGGCTGATAGCCGGGGGTTGGATTTTGCAACATTTTTTTATTATTTTCCTCTTTATGCCTGAAAACTGCTAAGATTAGGGTGTATAAAAAGCAAAAGGGGCGCCGAGATAAGATGAGAGGCGCCCTTTATTTTCGGCGCACCCACAAGAGAAATCAGCCCTGCACCCCAACCTGCTACCACGAAGCTGATAATGAACGTCACAAATACGTTTCAATTTTCGCCAGGGCGGGGACCAGTCCTACTGTATAGGACAAATTTAATTTTCTTTAGCAATAAAATGCAGTTAAATTTATTAATAAGGAAGTACAATACCGTTGTATGAACAAAAAAATATACAATACAAATTGCTGAAAATAAAAGATCTTAAATTTTTACTAACAATTACACTAAAGTTTCAAAAAAGTCGTAAAATTTGATGATAGAAGAAGTTAGTTGATATCTAAAGCCAAGTGAAGTTAAGCGAAGAGTTGCTAATGCTGAGTTTTATTTCGTTATTTATTGGTGCCACCGCAAGAACCGCGAATACAAAGAGCTTCGGCGTCATTTAAATTGGGTAATTGACGTCACTTCTTCGAAGAAATCATTGTAATTAACTTATTGAATTTTGTATTTTAACCTATTTTGTTTGGCTGATGACTGTTCTATATAGGACATATGATAGGACGGCATGAAACTTTTGTGGTATCTTCGAGTATCAAAAGCGTTTAAAGAGCACAAAAACTAATGTTATAAGAGAGGAAGAATCTATCATCCAAACCAGTTACACGTGTTGCCAATTCATTAGAACGGGTACCTTCACCTGAAATGGCTACTGGCTACAATGAAAACATAGCTAAAACAAAATGGGCTATTCCAGAAAAAGTCTGTACCCCCTATATTGAGGAGACGTGTGACGTCCAGGGTGGTCTAGAAAATAAACAATCCAGGGTGGTATGGTTTTTTGAGTGTAAAAATCCAGGGTGGTCAGTAAATTCGGGTCGAGAATCCAGGATGCTCAGTATAACGAGGTCGAAAATCCAGGGTGGTCCAAAAAAATGGGAGAAAAAGATCCAGGGATCAAAAACTGTTAACTTTGTTTATGCGAGAAATTCGAAATCGCCTGAGACTACCTTACTACACATCATTTCATTAATGCGCCTGGAGATGACCATTTCTCTTTCAAAATATCAACAATTAAAGAAGTGCGGTTTACTTCCGACCACTGCAGCTCCGATGTCGCAAAACGATGCCAACCTTATCGCTGAAAGGAACAAGGAAGACGTCGAAAGCCTTCAAATGCTTCTTTAGCTTACGAAAGATGACGCCAACTTCTGGAACATATCAAAAGAACGTTTAACTTTCGCACACAAACTAATGAAGGAAGGATCCTTACCAGAGGATGATGATGGTGAATGGTAGAAGTCGACACATGAAAAATAATCGCAACAGCAATTAAACAAGTAATTTTGTAATAAAAACTACTTATTCGACGAGGTTATCATTAATAACTTATTGAATTTATTCATAATTTATTCAAAGTATTTTATTTGGCTGGTGATTGCCGGCTATACATACGGACGATACCAAAAACTAGAAGTCTCATTCTTACCAAATTATATATTATAGGCCAGCTGTCCAGAGGTATTTTCTTTCATTTATATAATTTTAATTGATTCATTGAAATAATATAATTGATTCAACCTTTAATTTTAAATTGCTTAATTATTATCTTTATTTAAAAAGGAGATGAAGATCATAACATCAATAACAACACACTAGAGGCTATTCCTGACATGCTTCATTGATTTGTACAAAGTTTATCGGACGAAGTGGTATCTTCGAGTACCGAAAGCGTTTAGTGAAAACAAAAACTAATCCAACAAGCGAAAGAGAAGCCATCGTTAACCATCAGTCAGTTGACAGCAAAAATATTTAAAGACACTGAAACTCGCAAAACATCATTACTCAAAACCAGTCGTACCTAATACCATTTCAAAAACACTAACCACAAACCAGTTGCGATTGTTGGCAATTCAACAGAACGGGTACCTTCATCTGAAATGGCTATTCATGATATGCACCATTCATTACAATGTCTTCCACGGACCCAACAGCTGATTGGTTGAAAGTGACATATTGACTGGTTTTACGTCACTTATAACCAATCAAGCTATTAGGTCCGTGAGTTAATGTTAGAAGACATTACGATGATGCATATCATGAACTAACTGCAATGATAACATAGATAAAACAGATGATGACGTTCTCAAAGTCATTAGTCAATCAGGTGATGTGAGAAAATGGCTGAAACAATAAAGACGATATGTTATCAGGAATTAGTAGCGGTTAACAATAATGTAGTAAGGTTCTTCTAAACACTGGGTGGTTCTTGATGTCGATAATTAAATACGCCAAAAAACACTACCATCACCCAACAACAACAACAACAAATCAAGCCCAGCCGAAATACTTTTAAAATAGCCATAGACTTTGCAGCCATGTCCGTAAGTATATTCAACGTCTTGCTGCCTGAAAACCCAGACGATACACGAGAAGAACTCTTACCATCGACATTCAGTCCTACCAGTGAAATAGACGTTAGACAAATTGAGGACGAAAACAAGTTGTTGAAAGAAGTAAGTAATCTATATCAGTCAGTTCTTTAATAAAAAACAGCTTCATACCACATTGTACCGTTCCATTTAATATCCATTACTGGGAGAAGGGGAAGTTTTTCTAAAGATTTTTTGAAAATGAAAAAAAGCACCAATAGCAATAGGACAATAAGTTTAAAAAACTTTACATTGCTCCTTGGGAAAAGAAATAAATTCCTTCGATTATAGTACTCGTTATAACTTTGCGGATAGCCATTATCATTATGTATAGGACCCGAATCCACGAAAACCTACCTCTCCCGGTAAAAAGTAACAAACCATATTCAATTCATTTCTCAACAATTGAATTTATTTTAAAAAACTTTCAGGAATTAAAACAGATGAAGAAACACGTGGAAGACATCGTCAAATTATCGGACGAAAGATAAAACATAATTAAGAGACAGGACAAAGCAGTAGAATGGCAAGGCACTCAAATACAGGAGATGCGATTAACCATCAAACATATAGATAATAAACCCGTTGAAGAACAAGAAGTCCACTTAATTGGACAACTTCTGATTCCAAGCAAATCAACATAAGACGTTGAGTTTCAAACAACCAAACCAGACCAGTTACATCAAAAGGCGTTAGTTAAGGAGATGTACAAGGGATACATTGAGTCCACCTCAAGCAGACCTCAAGAAAGGGAATACGAGCCTAAAGTCATTTTAACTCGTTTTAAGCCATCTTTGCCAACAATCAAAGATGAGGAAAGTGACCAAATTGCAAGTGCACCTTCGGAAAACCGAGGAATCAATCAAATTGACCAGGAAAAGTGACGTCATAATAAATGTGTCTGCTGTCAGTTCAACACCACAGTTCAACGTAAAAACCAATCAATTCCAAGCACTTGATGCACACACTACACCGCGTGCTATGCAGTTAAAACAAGAAAAACTAAAACTGAGAAAAAAAAAGACGACCAAATGTGTCATCAAAGAAGTTTCAAAACATACCACCATTAAAGTTTGAGGTTTCAATTACAAATTACCAAGCAAAAGGTCAGGCTCCAAAACAACACCAGTCATCATGTTATATAATTTTAATTAATTGAGATAATATAATTAGTATAGTATTTATTCCATTGTCGCTATTAATGATAGCCTTGGGTATATGTATCTATTTTTGATGATTACATTGTTTTCATATGTACATGCACAATTTTATGACTTAATTGTTTCCTTTTCTCTTTTAATACTTGTTTTATATTCCCATGTGATTTTATGATTTTTTTCAATTTTTTAGAAATACTGAACATTTTGCTTGTAGCTTACTTTTTAACTGATGATGGACGTGAATGTTCGAAATATATTTTGTGATTTTACCTTATGAACCATTGCAGTTCAAACATTTATCTGTAAATTAACAACGCAATGTTTTTATCGTATCGCCTCTTGGCAAAATACCTTAAAAAGGAGGAACAATGGAAAATGTTTTTGGAATACGAAAGAGCACTGTTGAAGAGAATGAGAAATATTTGTCGAATTAACTTTCTGAACAGTTGTTTGCAAGCTGATATAGTGCCACGTTTTTTGAAATTTCGTGTACCCACAAATGGGTGTTTTGAACCAACGATCGTCCATAATTTTCAGAAACGTTTACTGAAAGAAGAATGCAACAAAGCCAAAAAAGCACGAGCAGTCCACGACGCAACCATAAAAGACATACGAGACGCTCTTAAATTTAGTGTCCACAGGAGGTATCTACCATCGATAATAGTCCATTCGAGATTGAAAGTTAGAATGGAGAGGAATGAAGTAATGTCAACACAATCGAAAAAGCTGGATAATTTATCAAAAGAACAAAATCGGCCGCTATTTCAGCTCCACAATACCGTTAGACTACTAGACGTCGAGGTTCCAGTACCGAAATACGTACTTGATACACTTTCAATGGGGCCAAAGAACTCTGTTTTGACGAAATTTGACTCGAAAGGCTTCCTTGCCGAGATGGACTTGTTACTCAATAATCTCCAAAACCCAGACGTGACAAATGAAACAATCAACGACATAAACATCGCCACCCTAAAATACGTAAAAAACTGTTCAAAACAAAAGATCCCTAGACACGTGAAAATGACTAACCGTTTCCTGAAAGAAAACGCCTTACTCGCAGTTCCATTCGATAAAGGCACAGGGATTTGTGTGATGAAAGAGAACACATACCAGGAAAAAATGAATGACATTCTAAACTTAAGTCAATTCGTAAAAGAAACTCCAACACGTAAGAATGCAAGGGAAGTGGTGCTAAAAGAGGAAGAAAGGATAAATTCAGAACTAATTACCTTGAATAAAAACAGTAAAATCGATGATAAGTTACTAGAAGATCTACGATCAACAGGTGGACAACTACCCCGATTATACGGCACAGCGAAGGTCCACAAACAAAATGTACCGATGAGACCAGTCTTATCAATGCCATCTTCACCCTACTACAACATCGCCAAAAGAATAACAGAATGGTTGTCAGTCGTACCACAATCGAAAATTAATAGTTCAGCAAAGAAAACGGTTGATCAGCTAAAGGATATCGAGTTAGATGAGGACGAAGTCATGATCTCGTTTGATGTGAAATCGCTGTACACCAACGTACCCGTCGACGAAGCGATCCAAGATGCAGCTGACCTACTCTATTCTGGGAATGTAAAAAAGCCACCTGTTGACAAAGAAACATTTATCACACTAACCAAACTTGCGACAACTGACGTTATGTTGCTAACTCATGATGGACCGTACAAACAAGTGGATGGCTTAGCTATGGGTTCCCAACCAGCCCCTTGTCTGGCCAATATATGGTTGTCCAAATTCGAAGAATTCATCAAAGATGACGCGAAAATTTTCGAGCGTTACATGGACGATATTCTAAGATCAATTAAACGACAACACATTGATCAAAAGTTGATTGACGTTAACGACGATGAGAAAGTCCACAAGAATTTGAAATTCACGTTGGAGATTGAAGAGGATGGTAAGCTACCTTTCCTAAACGTATGTATCATACACAAAGGAAACTCCCTTGAGTCAACATGGTACTGCAAACCGACAGATACCGGGCTTATGATGAACTTCCACGCGTTGTCACCGAAACGATACAAACGGAATGTAGTATCTGGTATTGTCCACAGAATATACAGAGCTTGCAGTCACTGGCGCCACTTTCATGAAAGCCTTCAAAGGGCTAAGTCGATGTTAGAGAAGAACCAGTATCCACCAGAATTTTATGACCCAATCATTTCTTCAACCATCGAGAAAATCATTTCAAAAGAAAACGAGCAATTGTTAACGTCAAACCAGGAGCCAGAACAAAAGCAAGCTAAAGTAAAGTTCTTCGTGGAATATCGTGGTAAAGTGACTGATAACTTTATTAACCATCTTCACAAGTGTGGAGCACCAGTACAACCAGTGGTCACACTTAGAAAGCTCAAAACAACCCTTCCTAGCCTTAAACCTTCTATCAAAAGAGAACTGAAAAGTGGAGCGATTTATAAAATTTCTTGTCCAAGATGTAATTCTTGCTATGTTGGGCAAACTGCTCGACACGTGATCACCCGCTTTAAAGAACACAGAAATAGAAAGGAAGGGCCAGTAAGGATGCATTTCATGAGATGTTGTAAACGAAAACCTGAATTTGAGGACCTTGAAATTTTAGGCTCTACAATCAAAGGAGAAGTACACTTATTGACAATTGAGGCACTATTTATTAGGGAAATAAAACCAGACCTCAACACCAAGGATGAGTTTAAAAGCAGACAGCTGCTCATTAAGATTTGAATAGTATTTATTCCATTGTCGCTATTAATGATAGCCTTGGGTATATGTATCTATTTTTGATGATTACATTGTTTTCATATGTACATGCACAATTTTATGACTTAATTGTTTCCTTTTCTCTTTTAATACTTGTTTTATATTCCCATGTGATTTTATGATTTTTTTCAATTTTTTAGAAATACTGAACATTTTGCTTGTAGCTTACTTTTTAACTGATGATGGACGTGAATGTTCGAAATATATTTTGTGATTTTACCTTATGAACCATTGCAGTTCAAACATTTATCTGATAATATAATTAATTCATTCTTTAATTTAATTGCTTTAAATTTGCGAAGTAATTTAATATCTTCATCTTTTGAGGGCTTTTAAGTATTTTAAATAGTGAAATTATGATTAATTTTTGAATTAGTCATTCGCAAATTGCAGTGCTCCAGAAAAAAATTGAGAAACTGTCGAGGCACCACTCCAGCCAAACACCAGGAACCAATAACTACCCTAAAGGCAAGACATATTAAATTGAAATTGATTAAAATCTTAAAGTTGAGCTATTTTAGTTAATTCCAATCGATTTTTAAAATTCCTTCCTCAATGATAAAAGAAAAATCGTACTCGAAGCAATAGCAGTGGACCAATCTAGAATGCAAAGTAGAAAATCCTTTCAAGGGACCAGCCATCATCGAAGATGCCGAGATTGCTATCCTCGAATGCAAAGTAAAAAATCCTTTCAAGGAACCAGCCATCATCTAAGATGCCGAAGTTGCTAGCCTCTGTCTTCGACACGATGTTGTATATTTTCTCAAGTAGACCTCAGCCCATTCAAAAAAAAGATGTTCCCCCCATGAAACGAATCTTTTTTTTCAATTGTTTTTCAGAACATCCGAACTAAAGTGTTTAGTCAAAAGATCCTCCCAAACAGTGTGAGCAATCTAAACGAACCAACCAACACTGACAGTCAAATTACAATTGGTGACGACGTGAAATGGTTAGTTGAGCCACCTATCGAGACTAGTGGCAGTATTACAACACTTGTAACACAATCCAGCATCAGTTATGTCGAATCTAAGGCAGAAATGTCGGCTGGAGCCAAAAACAAGGGCTCAAATGAAGCTGGAGCCGAATGCCAAATACTAAACAACGAGATAAGTACTTGCGATACAGGAGCTGACACTTCAATCGGCGACATTCCCTTGGCAGGGAAAAACGATGACAATACGGCTGAGACCTGTAGCTCTGGCAATATAAATGTAAAAATTGGTGAAGTTAGCAGCACTAATTGACCTTGTTGCCAAAAGTAACAATAAATCCTCAAGTAACAATAGTCACAGCCGCAAGAAACACTAACTCACTTTAAATTGTTCTAAATTATTATTTTTATCATTTTTTATTTATTTGTTTTAAGTAGGTAGGTAGTTTTGTTGCATCCTTTCAAGGAACCATTATTGAAGAAGCTGAGGCAGCTACCCTAGAATCTGAGGTAGAACTTTCTTTCAAGGAACCAGTCATTATTGAAGAAGCTGAGGCAGCTACCCTAGAATCTGAGGTAGAACTTTCTTTCAAGGAACCAGTCATTATTGAAGAAGCTGAGGTAGCTACCCTAGAATATGAGGTAGACTTTTCTTTCGAGCCAAGTCATCATCGAAGCAGCTGAGGTAGCTACCCTAGAATGCAACGTAGAAAATCCTTTCAAAAAACCAGCCATCATCGAAGAAGCTGAGGTAGCTACCCTAGAATGCAACGTAGAAAATCCTTTCAAAAAACCAGCCATCATCGAAGAAGCTGAGGTAGCTACCCTAGAATGCAACGTAGAAAATCCTTTCAAAAAACCAGCCATCATCGAAGAAGCTGAGGTAGCACTTCCTGTCAAGGAAACATCCATCGCCAAAGTCGTTCAGGTACGATAAGAAAGAAGCAACTAAAGATAAGCAAAACAAGGGATTATCTAAAAATGTCTGGCAAGAGTCACCAAAGCAAATAAAATCATCAAACTTGGGTAACAAAGAATTTGAAAAAAGAAAAATGCTAAGAATATAAAATTTAGAGGCATCATTGAAGCAACAAGAGCCTTTTAAAGTTAGACTTTCGATGAAATTCCAAGAGGTTAAATTTTTTATTAATAAAAAAGGGCTCGGCAGTGGGTGTTAATCAAAACTTTCTACAATCGATTTAAGTGTCTTGTCTGACTTATACTATGAAGTTTTTCACGTCTGCTTGTTTTTCTCGAATTTTATTATCAACGACTCCGAAATAACCACCACCTTACCTGAACTATACCACAACCTACTGACCAGCCACACACCAGTTGATAGAACAGTTGAGACCATTCCAACAAAAAGTAAAACTTAAAACACAAAAAAAATGGCTCTACTGTAAAGGCAATACCAGAGGACAACAAGAAACTAGACCTTCTCAGCTGCAATAGTAGATTTCAAGTGTCACTTTTGATCACGTCGATCGAAATGGCGTAGAAATAAGAAGAAATGCGGTCTTATTCCTGAAACCGTAACTCCACCATTGCAAAGCAAGGCCGATTCAGCCGCAAAGAGCCAACGTAACAAGGTTACAGAAAAATCTTCAACTAAATTAGGGGGGGTTTCAGGGGGTACCCGATTCCGCAATTCCGCCAATTTTTTCTCTAATTTCCGTCAAACCGTCTTAAATTGAACCAAAATTCCGTCACCGAAGATTCCTTTGAAATTCAATATTTTTGTCGAAAATTCCGCAAATTTTGAATATCTTTTACCAATTCCGAAATTCCGCAAATTTATTTGCTCGTCTCCGTCAGAGAACCCAATTTCCGTAATTCCGTCTAAATATTCGCCAAATTTCGCCACTCCGTCCGAAAAAAGGGCCGATTCCGCTCTTCCGCCAACCGTGAAACCCCCCCCCCCCTAAATGGATCACATTCGTGGATCGAAATGGCGTAGAAGTGACCGTTACTGACTCAAAGTATCAACATTTGAAAGAATGTGGTTTGCTTCCTCCCATATCATCTTCACGGTCGCAAACAGGCAACCTAACAAAGTTCCAGAAAAATGATCACCAAAATTGATCACTTTCATCGATCGAAATGGCGTAGAATTGACCGTTACTGAGTCAAAGTATCAACAGTTGAAAGAGTGCGGTCTAATTCCTAAAACCATAACTCCGCTGTTTCAAAGCAAGGCCGATTCAGTCTCAAAGAGCCACCGTAACAAGGTTACAGAAAAATCTTCAACTAAATTGATCACATTCGTGGATCGAAATGGCGTAGAATTGACCGTTACTGACTCAAAGTATCAACAGTTGAAAGAATGCGGTCTACTTCCGTCCACAACATCTCCACCGTCACAAAACAAGTTCCACACCATCACCGAAAGAAAGAAGAGAGAAAATAAGCAAAGTCTTCAATTGCTTCTCGAGTTTACAAAAAATGCCAACTTCGGGAAAATATCAAAAAACGTTTAGCTTTCGCCGAACAGCTCATGAAAGAAGCCCAAGAAGCCTCTTTACCCAAAGATGACGGCCAATGGTGAATTCACCACAGCAACAAATAAACATATCATTTTTAATAAAAAACAAAAAACCTTTAAATCTAGTATTCTTTTTTACGTTAATCACAGCTCATAATAATTCGCTTGCTTGTCATTGAGGAAGTTTGTCTCCTTCCAATTTAAGCTTGATATTCTTGTTCTGCGTCTTTACCCAAGGGAAAAATAAAGAGGCTGATGTTTTCTTGAGCTCCTCGCTGATCAAGAGATATCTCGAAATCACCTGATCGCTAATGATAATTCACTAGGGCTGAACATTTGTTAAGGTCAAGTGAATCATGGGTAGTCAGGACTGATAACGCCTTCCCGTTGGTTAGACTTAAAAAAATCATCTAAAATTTTATATCAACAAAAATACGTCATCAGAACACGATGGTCCTATGGGGGTCCTGTACCCTTGATTCGCCTATAAAGATAAAATTCAAAAATGTGTGCAGTTTTGTTGGCTTTTAGATATCAATTTTAAACCTCGCTCACGATTCTTCTTCTCCGAACTTTTAGCTAAGAAAAATCAGTTTTATATAAGAACGATCAGCCCAGTACAAAAATATTATAATCAAAGGAAGATGTTTTTCTGTTGTTTCAATCGATTTCTTTACTTTCCATTTGATGTGCTACGTCTGGTGAAAGATAATTGATGATTTATGACATGAATTATCTGATCTTTGAAGAAAGATTCGGTGGAACTAAATACCATCCTTAAATTCATTGTCAATTCTATCGAGTCGTCTTTGTAAATTAGCTTAGAGACTGACCTTACATAACATTTCATGAGATTGTCCAAATCAAAAGGTAAGAACAGGTATTCGACCAAGGTCTTCTGGTTTGATATTGTATCACTTGAAGAAGTTTCAATAGTCCAGTTCGTTGCGTATAGTCAAGATCACAGACGAGACAATAATGACTTGATTTGGTTGACAGTCTAGGTTACTTTATCAATAAGAGACTCCGATTTCATTTAATTAGATGAACTCAACGAACGGACGGCGATGATGGCACGCTTTCTTTCACCCTGTCAGTGGAGAATCAAAAGAGTACCAATATTAGCAAGAAAGATTCAGATGACTAGCTTAAAATGATGTAGGGCTCTTTGTTTAAATAAATTTTAATATAAAATTGTCCAAATAAAGTCGTAAAAAATGCGCGAATAAAAAGGAAACCTGAGGAAACATGAAAACTATGTTCGAGTATTGAAGAGGGAAAAGCATATTTTGCACTTACTTTTAGCGGTTCATTTGCTGATATTTGCTCACAATTTGAAGCTGTGAGTCTTTGTCTTTGATGTTAGGTGAACGTGGCATTACCAAAAACAATTGAGGATTTCCTCACCTTTTAACTGTTTCTAACGTCCATGACCTAGCCAAACACGTACTTTTTCTCCAGTGATACTTTTAGGCTGTTGTTGTTTCTCTGCCGAAACACACCCGCATCGGCTTTGCGTATGGTCATACTTCGACCGAAAGCTTTTAAAAGAAAAACCTCCTTCTTTTCCATTTTCATACTTTTCAATTCTATTCAACTATTTTTGCGAAGAGTTGTTGTTGACAGTTAGAAGTTATTTTTATGTCAAATGTCAAACCGTAACTTTGCAATGCAAGGTCAAAAAGGAGAAAGTGACGTCATTGATGCAATGTCTTCTATTTTTCTAAAATTGACGTCAATTTACGTTTTCTAGCTGTCAGTCAGGAAGAAAAGACACTTTTTTATTCTGCTCATGGCGCTATAAATTTAGAATGCCATGATTCTGTTTTTATGTTTTCTAGCTGTAAATTTAAAATTTATTTACGATATTTTCACCATTCGTCTTGTTTTTTTCTTTTTTTACCTAACTTTTTACTACACTAATTTTATCTGTTCTACTATTTGAAAGATTATTATTTATGGTGACCAAAAAGAAATGGGAAAACAAACTGTTGGTACAGCGTCGCAGCAGATTTGTTCGGAATTGAGCTTCTGATAAAGGACAAGATCTTTCTTTGGAATTCTTATTGGAATTCTCATTAACTAAAACCAGCATCGAAGCTAGTAATATTTCAAACCGTTATGCTTAATCCCTTGATCCATGACCATATATTCATTTTTATAAGAACAAACCATATAAGAACACAAAGCTTTGCTGGCGAAAATAATAAAAACACTTTAAGAACATTCTAAGGCTTCGCGGACTCCAAAACACATAATTTTCTTAGGAAATTGCACAAGTATACCATCCATGCAACGGTGAAACTAAGAACACTTTAAAACACTTTAAATTTTTAAAAACCAAAAACGTTCCGAAAATTCTGGACGTATCCATAAAAAAAAGCTTTTGAGCTGAAGGTACCTACCTCGGCAAACTTTTTGTTCCATTCGAAATCTTTGATGAGTTCGTCACGAGAAAATTGATGAGGTTTTATGTGATTAGAGGTGTGACAAAACCAGCGGAAGTGCTTGTGAACGTCGCTCTGCATCAGGTAAGCGTCTCCTTCGCGTTCACGCGAATCGTTGGACAGTTGATATCGTTGACCAGAGTATCCAATGTTGAATTTGAAATTGGTTATCTTCGTTGAAAGATATTCTTGTGCTTCAATCATAGCCTGAAATAAAACCAATATCGGGATTTACTGATAATAATTTTTTTAAGATATTTTTTTTGCTTTAATCATAGCCTGAAATAAAATCATTTTGCTTAATCGTAATAATGTAAATAGCTTAAATGGCTAAAATATTAAGAATATTTTAAGGTTTTAAGGACACAAAAACAATTTCTTAGGAAATAGCACAAAAATACTCACACAATGGCGAAAATATGAATATTTTAAGATTATTTAAAGCCCGGCTTAAAACTCAAAAAAGTTAAGAACATTAGAAAGCTTCAAAAATTTTGGATGGAACAGAAAGTTTGTGATGTGCGGCGCAACGATAGAAAATCATGGCTAGATAAATTTAAAACCTAAACTGAAAACAGGTAATTCACTATAAATAAATTTCTAATAGAATATGATTCGCAGAATTCTAGCTTCGAGCAGAAATTTCTAGATAACGGAGCGGCTGAATTCTTTTTATACGCGTCGATAAGGCCTTAAGAATGTAATTTTTAAAAGAGTTTCCCATAAACGGAAAGCAGGGTCAAGCTCACACGATTAAGCTTCAAAAACATTGGTTTCCTAATCAATTTGTTTAAACAAGCAGGCGGCGAGTTAATTTAGTCTCGTTTTGCATCAAAATAAGATTAATCAACTCTATGGTTTTTGTTTCACTACAAATGTATTCTAGTATCGGAAAGCCTGTTATCGTGTATTTTGATTGCGAAATACATTCAAAAAACAAATCGCTATATTTTTTCAAATAAAGTGTTGATATCTAAATTAACTGTAAAAATGCTCACCAAATTTCGATTCGGAAATTCAGTTTTTAATAGAAATACTTAAAAGACAAAAATTGAACAACTTGTTACAGTACATCAAATTTAACTCCTCCATTCGGAATGATAAAGCTACCCCTCAAATTACCTACCGCGTTTCCTGTATTTAGCGCCGCCCTTCAAAGAGCGCAGTGATTGAGTTTAACCCCCAAATGGTCTATTCAAGTGAATCTTTTGGATAGGAAGAACACTTTCTCAGAAAAAACTTGAACATTCTCCTCCTTCTAGCCCTTCAGGTTTGAAACGCAACGCTGAATACACTTCACTAAATATCATAGGTTTTCACCTTATGAAATAAAATAAACATCTTTAGGTGCTTTTAAGCAGGTTACTGTTAAAGTATACAATTTTTAAGTTTGAAAAAACCACAAAATGACAAAAGCATTTTCTTTTCTTAAAACCTACAGCTCTTTTTTTGGAAACTCTTTTTACGACAGACCTTACGCCACAAATAAAAGAACTGAGCATCGACCTGATGTAAAAAAGGTGTAACTTCAATTATTTGCCCGGTTCAGGAATATTTCAAAAATGAATCTAACCACAGATCGCCGAGTAAGAGACGTAAAAATGAATCACAAACCTGTACATCTTCTTTGACCAGTCGTTTGCCAGTTTTGCCAACGAATATATCATCCACGTCAATCTGTATGTATCGCTGCAAATCGTTTCCAAGGAAACCATTCGAACTAAGTTGTAAACAATCCATCAAAACAAGTTGGTAAAGCCACGATTCCCAAAAAGACACACCGAATATGAATTTACGGACACCATCAAACAGACCTTGATCGTATAACGCGATCGCACTTTTACTGATACTATACAGAGTGTGTTTTTCATTGAAATTAATCAGGTCCTGTTGTCCCGTATCCCTACGCTTACGTCCACCCGTAAACGCCGAATCCGTCATCATTAACGTTTTAAACGTCGGATGCTTGGAATGAAACAAAACATGTCTTTTGCCAGGCAAATCACCTTTTAGAACATTCGGTGACTTGACCAGTTTTAAAACATCATTGGATGGAATCTCCGCAGTCTTCAAGTTGTTGACGCCGTAAATAAGTGTTAGTGGTAAGGAAGTCAACTGTTTGGTTTTAATGGTCTCTGTATGAACAGGATGACATAGAATAACGATTCCTATATTAAATCGTTGGCAATGTCTTTTAACAAGCTCCCAATTATAACCATCAAAATCGTCATAGATATTTTCATCAGTGAATATAAAGGTCTGGTAACGCGTGTGGCCATATTTATCGATGAACCTTGGCATAGTTAAGTAGTTATCGTCCATCTTATTCCAAGTCAGAAAATCGAAAACAATTTTCATTGATCGGAAGAGCGCCTTCAGTTGGTCTTTAGTGTTGGAAGTCTCAGAGCCGGTGAATACAAGAACGCTCCTTGATGGTTCGAAAGTAATGTTGTATACGTTTTCCATGCTCTCGAAACGACTTTTTGGAACGAATTCAACCTCTGGTTCAACCTTTTGTTTCGTCTCATCTTTGTTTTCAATGCTATTAAAACTACCCCCAAAGTTTGTGTCTCCTTGCCAAGTATCTGGTGAAAGATTCTGATGGCTGACCCATAGTGTATTCTTGATATGTTTTCTGTGAGTAGTTCGTTGTACCGAGAAAAAGATGAAAACAATAGCAATGAGACTCAATACAACCATTGTTTTTCTTCTTGGTTTAGGGTAGAGATATTTGATGAATTTTCGATAGCAAACCATGACTGTACTAGAATGTCCGATGGTCCAATGCACTTCACCAACCCTTACGTCTTTTCATGATGCGTCCATATTGTATTCAACCCATTCAAGAAGACTGGTAGTAGTGAATTTATGGAAGGAACATGCAATAAACAAGCTCACAACTCAATTCAAAAGATTACATTTCTTTTTTATCATGTTATGTTTTTTTCTTGTGTCTTGCGTAATCTTTAATCTATAAGGAAATATGTTTTTATAAGATAGCTATAAATATGAAAAGTAGAAATTAAGAATGTACGTATAATATGTCACAAACATGTGTAACACAAGATGATTTGTAATATGATACCCTCTTCTTTTAAGCATCAAAATGAGTATGTATCGTAAGTACTAAAGGATAACAGAAAAGTAATAAAATCCATGAACTGGCCCTTCAAAATTTGTGAAACCCCTTTTTCCTCGAAATTTATTCAACAAGTTGCAGCAACCTTCAAAATAGTAGTTTTTATTTATCAAAGAAAACTTTTTAACAACACAATCAGCATATTTCACTTTCTGTACTGGCCCTTCAAAGTTTATTGTTGTATTGGACCCCTTCTCCCAAATTCTTTCAACCTTCAAACTTGAGGTATTCATGATATGCAACACTGCAATGACTTTACGAAATTTATGCAACTTTTCTGTTTTGTTCCACCCAATACGTCACTTTTTCTATTGTTTAAGTGACGTATTGGGTGGAAAATTTTAAAAGTTCTCAGAAGACTCTCCAGTGGTGCATATCATGAATTCATTTAAAAAAATAATTTTCACACAAGTATCAACACAAGTATCAACACATAAGAAGACAATAATAGGATGATGAGAAAATACAAACGATATCAGTACCACAGTGACCACAAAACCAAAAACTACCTCTCCTCGAAACATACACTTAATTACCAAAAAACGTTAAAAAATCACATTAAATCATCTCATTAATGATAATGACAATTTCACAGGGTCAAAAGTTTTACCTAAAAGAAGTATAAATAAATTTTAACGACAAACACTATAGAAACTATTTTATAGATGGCTTATTGTTCTAGATATAACGAACGCTATGAATGTAATTCTTCGAGTTGTTGTTTTAGTTGAGATGTCTAAATCTATACAAATAGTAAGACTGAAATGTATCAACAAAAGGGAAAAAACTGGATTACAGCAAAGTTGCTTTTAAAGTCATAATTTTTGACATTTTGATAGCTGACATGAAAGAAAAATCAATACAAATAAACTAAACAACATAAAACAACAAAAAAGATAAACTTAAAAGCAAATGTGAGTCTTCACTTTGTAAAATTAAAACATTTCAAAAGTCTCGTGTAAAGTAACAAAGATTTTTCATATTGAGAAAATTACAAAATTTTGATGCCCTTACACTTAATTTATTTATTCTAATGACGTATAAGGAAGACATGATGAAAAAGCAAATCCAAAAAGTATTTCATGATGGATACAGAATCTGAGGACAAAGATGACCTATTGATACAGCAATTCTATAGGGTGATTAGGGCCCATGGGAAAATTTTCTATGGAGCCTATGGAGAAGGGGGTAAGGTCATTTTGGCCTAGAGACCCTATTATACCCTATTTGAGTTTGAAATTCTGCTGACTTAGTAGGTAAGGGTAAAAAAAGCTGAAAAATATTGAGTTAGCAAAATTTTAAACTCAAATATATAAAAATCTAACCATTTAAACCATACCTCTGATCGATAGTACTCTTCGAGATGCGTCTGTTGGAATAATCATTTTTGGGGGACTTTTCCAGGGGACCAAATAAAACAAATCACCCCTTTTTGTCGAGTTCTTTTATCTCAGCTTTTGTCAATAAGGCACTTCAAAAATTGACTTTTCATGGGTCTCTAGGCCAAATTGATCTTGCCCCCTTCAAGGCTTCATAGAAAATTTCCCCTGCATTGTGAGCTTGGCAAAAACTGGTTTTGAAGTCAAAAAGAATCATATCATTAGTACTTCTGCAGGGATTAGTTTTGCATGATGATGTCCAGCACTGTTCACAATGACCCTTTACTAGTGCAACATATATATGAAGCATGAAAAAACACAAGCATTAAACCTGTAGCATTTTATATATTTTCAACATATCATATAAGCTTTTGAGAATATTTTCAAAAACAACCGTTTGTACTGACAATTATCATGTTCCTAGTGGAAACAGCTAGAAATTCAAGGTATTTTAACCAATGTGTAATTTTTAAAGAGCCATTTTCTGTAAGAACCAGGCAGGTGGTGATAGAAGAAAAATTTAAATTCCTCCATTTTTGGATATTTGGTAGACAATAGTGAAAAACTCAGAATCCCAAAATTTCAGGTCCCCAAAATCCATAATGGCGGATTTACAGCCAATCAAAAATTTCACTTTTTTGGGGCGTTTTCTTTGTTACAACTTTAAGAGGCAGTTTCAAGTTGCAACTAAGATCACATGGGTTTTTATTAATTTTCTTGAAGTACCCAATTAGTGCTTCCAAAAAAACCAAAAAAACCCATGTAAACTTTAAACGCAAATTCAATAATGGCGGCTTAAAAAACGCTCCAAAATCCATTTCAGCCATCTTTTAAGGTGCCATTACTCAGCCCAGGACTTTTTTTGGGCCAAATTTCTTTGTGGAAATGTGTTGAGCAACTTTATGGCAGTAGATTTAAGCAATTTTGAATTTTTTTTTTAAGTAGACCTTACTGGGCTCTAGCAGCCCTCAAAGGCGGCTCCAAACTCAAAAAGTAGCAAATCCGCCTCAAATTTTTCAGAGTTGCGACTAATTTCGGGCAAAATCTAAAATTGGATCAGATGCCATGTTAAAAAGTAATACACCGTTGGAAAGATATCATCGAGTAGGTTTTTTCTAAAAGGCTTAATATAATCGAAGATTAAGAGAAGAAAAATAAAGATAAAGAATTGGATCCGATAAAAAAGTACGTGTTTTAGGCCTGTTTTCAAGCTGGAAAACCGGTTTTACAGCTTGGAAATATATTTTTTACAAATATTTTATCAATATTTCCAAAAAAAACCTAGTATTTATTCCGAACAATTCATTTGAGTTGAATATATCCAAGATTCCATGATTTTCGTCATTTTTCAGTGAATTTTGTACAGAGGCTTCAAAAAAATCATTCAAAAAGTGATATTTTTCATTTTTGACGCAAAAAAACCCTTTTATCAACCTAGGCAAGTCTCAGTTCATGATCATTAACTGAAAAAGTTACAATGAGATTCATGGTTATCGTCTAAACAAGGGGAAAACAGGCCTAAAACACGTAATTTTTTATCGAACTTAAAAAATTTTTGATCCTTTTTTTCTCTTTCATGCTTATAGATCACATGGTTTTTTTTCACTTTCTGAAAATACATAGTCTAGGCTATCAGATCCAATTTTTGGTTTTGCCCGAAATTAGTCGCAACTCTGAAAAATTTGAGCCGAATTTGCTACTTTTTGAGTTTGGAGCCGCCTTTGAGGACTGCTAGAGCCCAGTCCACTTAAAAAAATAATTCAAAATTGCTTAAATCTGCTGTCATAAAGTTGCTCAACACATTTCCACAAAGAAATTTGGCCCAAAAAAGTCCTGGGCTGAGTAATGGCACCTTAAAAAAGATGGCTGAAATGGATTTTGGAGCGCTTTTAAGCCGCCATTATGGAATTTGGGTTTAATTTGCGGTTTTTTTGGAAGCACTAATTGGGTACTTCAAGAAAATTAATAAAAACCCATGTGATCTTAGTTGCAACTTGAAAAAATGCCTCTTAAAGTTGTAACAAAGAAAACGGGCGAAAAAAGTGAAATTTTTGATTGGCTGTGAATCCGCCATTATGGATTTTGGAGACCTGAAATTTTGGGATTCTGAGTTTTTCACTATTGTCTACCAAATATCCAAAAATGAAGGAATTTAAATTTTTCAACTATCAAAATTGTCCAAAACTGCCCGGTTCTTACAGAAAATGGCTCTTTTTTTAAATGTTGAAAAAATCATTATTTTAAACAAGTCAATTCATAGGCAATTTTACCAGTTCAAAAAAGAATATTAGAAGGGCTGTTGAGAAAAAAATATATTTCTGAGCCTATTTGTTGAAAACCTAGGTTAATACCAAAGGCTCAATTTTAATGGAAATTCAAATTCGTTTTAGGGCGAAACCAATAAAAGAATCTGAAAGCTCTTGAAAACTATGTAGAAGACTTTAAGCGAGCATGTCTGATTTCTGTACTGAGCGAGAGTGGCGATTTCCCCCTCATTTTGGTCATTTATATTACTTGTAAATTGATTTCTGAATAAAAAAAACTTCCAAATTTTGCATGTGATTAATAATGAAATTTGTCACCAATCTGGACTACTAATAGTCCTAAACCTATTCCAATATTTAAAAGTTCAACAGAAGTTTGCTCTCCTCCACACAAGGCTGAGTTGTTCACTCGGTGACAATTTTGCAAATTCCTAATTTGACAGTCTGCAAATTTTACAGCTTGAAACACTGCAATGGAGAGCGATTATCTTTGATGGAAACGAGAGCTTATAATAGTCCTAAACGTATTCCAACATTTAAAAGTTCAAAAGTCTGCTCTTCTTCACACAAGGCCGGCGACATATTTTTCGAATTCCTAATTTTGATTCCTGCCCAGGCTTACCCGCCCCTTTGTTTTTTTTTCTTCTTTTGTTTTAGATGTTTTTTAATGTAATTAACGATCGTATTTATAAATGACATTCAAATTCTTTTCAAAACAAAACAAATTCATTTCATGGAAAAGAACATTTCAGATGTAAAGCAAAACATAAAATTCAAAATGTTTGTCGGACAAAAACATCATTCAAAGGGCGATAAAAAGCAAAAGAAAAAATTAATCCACCTTTTTTCTTCCTATAAAAGCATTCAAGTCATCGTTATTGTTAAAAAGTGTATACGTCATTTTTTATTTTAATGTTTAAATTCGAAAAGTTATGACAAAGGTTTAAAAAACCAACCTAGAATTAATTATCTCCTTTTTTTTTAACCTGATAAAAACAAAGAGTTGCCCTATTCTTTGGGACTTTCCTGCTTTTTCCTCAAGAATTGTCATTTCAACTGGACAGCATATTTAACGCGGGCAAAGCGAGAAAAATAACTACCAGTAGAGTTGTTTCAGACGACACTGGTACAGTAAACAATGCTCTTTCTGATAACTTTTGACTTATACAAAAAATTACCTCATGGGGGGTCAGTACACGATCCAAATATGGTTAAAAGATAACCCTCCTAACCCTCCTGAGTTCAGCTACAGCTACCGGCTACCCAGGGCTACCTTACTTTTTCTGAGAAAAATAGACAAAATTGGGTAGGGTCAGGAAGTGATATTCTCAGAATTGGGAATCACCATTTCGCATCTCTGTGCAAAAAATCAGAACAAACTAATTAGCCAATTTTGTGAAAAGCTAGTAACAGAGGAAAGAAGGGACGGACATAAGTTAATTCAAAGGACCTCCAAGGTAGGTCCAAAAAGACACAAAAAGCTTGAATTCATGGATGAAATTAAAAATCTTATGTTTTCCACTAAAAAGGCTGTTTTTATCAAAATTTTAGTAATTTCAAGAGGGGCAGCGTCCGATAAACGGATGCTTAAAGGGCATGAAAAATGGCCTTTAACTTTTTGTTTTTTATAATTACAGTATTATAAATTCATAGTTTTTAAATACCATTTTTCGAAAGTCAAAGCATAATTATTAAAGTGAATTCAAGATAATACCGTAGAGTCGTCTAATCTCGACATACGTCTTGCAATCTCGACATAGCTGTAGGCTGGTCTTCGAAATAAAAAATCAAACATAAACAAATACATACCAAAGTTATCAATCAATCACTAAATTGTTCTCTCTCTCAATCCACGTCACAGATTGTTAATATAATATGAGAAATGTGAAGTGTTATTACTTATATTTTATTTGAAAAGAAAACTTTAACGATGTAGTAATCGCTAAAAACTAATTAGTATACTTTCAACGAAGATGTCCAAATCACAACAGCACAACATTTTGCACGCGAGGAATGTTTTACTAGACATTTTTACCGTGAACCGAAAATAATAAAAAGAACCTGGTTTCCTTTAGAATTTAATGTGACCGCCATACTGGCCATCACGGCGTGCGGCCTGTTAGCGCCTAGAGCGTGTGTTTTTATATATAAGGAAGGGGAAACCAGGCTAAGCGCGCGAATTATTTTTATCACATGACTTGAAGCGTAATAAAGTTGTAAAATTTTAATGATGGACACGAGAAAGTAACGAGGAAGTTTGCATGCGTTTCGTGTGTTATGTGAAATTGCTTATAATTTGGCTGTTTTTTTAATTGAAAGGATTGCAATGTTTACTGAACTTCTAGTTTGATGGATGAACTTGTTCGATAAGAATGATACCAAGAATTTCATTCAAGGTTTGTTTTGATTATTTTACAGATCCGGTGTCGAGATTGCAAGACGTATGTCGAGATTAGACGACTCTACGGTACACAATTCACAATTCAATAATTAACTTTTTTAATTGTGATAAGTAATAGTTATATCGGACAGTTGCAAGTAAAATAATATGAGTATATTTTGCGAGTTCCGAGATTTTTCCGTACAATATTACGGAAAATCCGGAACGAGTAAAGTATTTCTCATATTTTACTCTCAACTGTCCGATAACACTGGTATATTTGTGCTTGTGTGAAATCGTTGTGGTGGATTTTTATTTACATCGTGGATTGGTTGATTATTGATAATTGATTGCGAATTTTCTTTTATTAGTGTAGTCAGAAAATAGATATATTCTAAAAATTCGTACCAGGTTCATTTTCCATTTTTTGTAGCAGAACTTTCTTCTTGCAAACACGATAGACAACGATGAGATAACGAAAGTGACGTTAAGACAATCGTTTCCCACATTTTGAACATTTTCGTAACTATTCAACACCTTTGGAGAAAAAACCATAAACATTGTGAAAAGATAGGCCTATCCACACTATACCTACTGCATCAGTAACTTGTTGACGTTACATTTGACGTTACATTATGTTTGCCAACAGTTTGATTTTGGCTAAATTAGTTTTTATTAATTACTACATGCATGCGGCACGCGTATATAATTGGTCAGCCTAAGCTGAGCATTCAAATCCGTAAAATTCATTTCTTCTTCCATCATCATAAGACGGCAAAAAAAAAATCCGATTTCCCGATCTCACTTTGATTTTTAAACTTTCTTCCGATCGGGTTAACTTTTTGGGTACTTTTAGCGTGCGTTGTTTTTACAGATCATAATGTGGTGTTTCAAGATGGCGGCTCAAGCGATAAGTCAGATGTGATAAGTCAGTGTTGTTCCGATCGGGTTAACTTTTTGGGTACTTTTAGCGTGCGTTGTTTTTACAGATCATAATGTGGTGTTTCAAGATGGCGGCTCAAACGATAAGTCAGATGTGATATTAGTCAGTGTTGTACCAAAGTATTTCCAGTGTAAATCTGTTGCAAGCTTCAATTTCTGTCATTTATTTTTTTAACTCGGCAAATCAAACACATGATTTTCATCAAGGGGATTTTCTACACCTTTTGAAGGTTTAAAGCCGTTTGCTCAAGTTTTTGTTTATGTTGAATTTTCTGATACTTTTTTTTATTGCTGCTTTTTATTAGTTTTTGCAATAAAAACATATTTTTCTTGTTTGCCTCTAGGTGGGATTGATGGTGTTATAATGTTATTGGAATTTGATAAAGTTTACAAAAGTACAGCTACTGTCTAAATTTGTTAGAGACTGGATGCAATCGTGCTTTTTTGGACTTGGTTTGCTTGGACGTGTTTGATAAGGCGAATCGCAAAAAATTGTTTGGTTCCCGTCATTTCTACTTTAAAAAGTGGGGGTCAGTTTGTCGAAAATATTTTTCTTTCAAGAAGCAGCTATATACATCTTGTTGAAAGGGAATCTGTACCCGTGTGGACTGATCTGAATTAAGAAATTGAGAAACCGTGGATAAACTGGTTTTCGGTTTACTCTCCATTAGCATGCGGCTCGCTACTTCGATTTGAAAACTTGTAAACACAGAGCGTGCAGAGGTCGACAGTGGAAATCCAGCAAAGCAGCGGAAAAGCTTTCCAACTCTCCAACTCTACCTGCTGACCGTAAATCAGGGGCGGTAAGATGACGGGAACCAAATGATGACATCACATCTCCTATTATTGGACTTGCAAAATTATGACAAATGGTCTTTGGAATTTGATCAATTATATTAATATTAATATATACAGTTCTTGTTGAAATTGATCAAACTATTTTTCACGCAGTTCCGGACGCAGATAGTGTTTTTCTAACCTTTTCTAACCTTGGAGCACGTTTTGACTGAATGATGGAATGGAATGAATGGCGATAACAGTTTATACATATCTCTTATCAGACTTGCAGAAAGCGGACTGCAGAAAGTTATGAAAAATGGTTTCTAGAATTTAATGAATTATACCGTCAAGTTACACAACATGCACACTCTCGTCACAACTTGCACAGTCATAACAAACAGATCCATCTGGTCTTCATTTAACATTGTTTTAAAGTTTAAAAAACACTACCAGTGCTTGGCACAGAAGAGAGGAATCACAGTTGAAATTACAGTAATTGCTACTCCGTTGCCCTGTTGAATTTATTTATTATGGTCGTGTGTTTATTCCGCCAAGGCTGTAAAGCGATCGCCCAAACTCATAGACCATTCAAAAGGGAGTTTAAAGCAAAATAGGGGGAAAATGAGCTTCCCTGCATAGTTATGAATTTTAAGTTTTGCTTTCGATTATCATTTGTGACTAGCAAAGTCTTCAAGATGGTTGTGTGCATGTTGTGTAACTTGACGGTACTAAACTACAAAATTTATTTACGAAGACTGGATGTAAATTATGTTTTTCTGACCTTGCCAAATTTTGGCTTTCACTGAATAGCAGTCAGTTTTTACGTACCTCATTGGCCTTGCAGACAACTGACAAATGGTTTCTGTAATTTGACCAAGTCCAGTTTGTAGCTTGTAGTTGAAAAATTGAATGTTATAACAATGAACTACGTTTGCAAAGATTTGTGATGCAAGATTTTTCTGGAGTTTGCGCTTTGTGACTTGTGAGTAAAGTTGTAGCTTGTTAGTTTAAAGTGTTATGG
This sequence comes from Clytia hemisphaerica, assembly GCF_902728285.1. NCBI lineage: Eukaryota > Metazoa > Cnidaria > Hydrozoa > Leptothecata > Clytiidae > Clytia > Clytia hemisphaerica. Next base: position 662,767 of record NW_027104297.1, on the reverse strand, counting down.
AGTTTTATCAAGTAAAAAAATACAGTTTCTGTATATTTGATGGATATCTTTATTTTGGTCCTGACGTTTTGGCAATTTTCTTATTTATTTCTACTAGATAACACTTTGTATATCTGACATATGGATATTGTCACCATACTTTGATCTTCTCGTGGGGGGGGGGGCTTGGAGGAGCTCTCAGGCTTGTTTTGAATAATTTTAAATCAAGTTATCAAATGTTTCACATTTTGTACATTATTCAACATTTTTAGCCTACTCTGTTTCAGTACATCTCTTACACATGTTAACCCAGTTATTAAAGCTATCTAGCTAAGCTCTATTGGCTGACCTTCCAGCCTCGGCTGGTTTATTACACATTCATATCGAAAAATCACTCATCCACATCCCCTATCTATCTATCTATCTATCTATTATGGTTGAGTTACAGGAGGCTCTGGGAGCCCATTCTCGCAACTATAGATGCTTTGAGTAAGCATCCCGTAATTTTTATTTTTTCTAAAACTTTGAGCTTTGATTCCCATGCCATAAAGACCAATCACAAGTTTACAGACAGGCAGTAAAAGGAGGTCAACAAACTGTAAATACCACCTGAATCATTTTAGTAAACAAAACATGAAGATTTTCAAATCCAATGGCTTTTCGTTGTTTTGATTTTTGATTTATTGATATTTCCTCAAAAACTCGCCGCCATTTTTAGACTTTCACGCATCCTGTTTACTCTTATTCCGTTAACTAAACTAACCGTATTGTCGTCCCGGGTCCCGTCCTGCCACCGGGAAACCGCGGGAAAAGCTTTCGTATAATTCATTTGCACAGGAGTAGTCATGAAAAAAGCCACCAATATCTTCGAGTATTTAACATTTAGAAACTGCAGATAAAACGATGGGAACAACGAAGTTGGCCCTTCATCCTACCTCTTTGATGTAAAGGTTGCAATTACGCAGAAGCTATCGCGATCTTTGCGAATTTTAAAATTTGTTCCAGTTATTAAAATGAGATATTCGAGTTTATAGACAGTATGATAGACCATATGAACATATAAACGACTGGACATCCATCTCTTTTGTCTTTTTGTAGAAATAGCTGCTAGCTTCGTTGCCGCCTCGTTAAAAGAGGCCCCCAGCGTTTGGCATGATGGCGTGATGGAGGGTTTTTCATGGCGTGATGGCGTGAAATTTTGAAAAAAACGACGTGATGGCGTGAAAATGAAGTGCCGGCGTGATCGTGAAATCGAGGTTTTTTAGGCGTGATGGTGTGAAATTTGCAGTTCAGCGTGATCGTGAAAGTTATACTTATTATTTGAATCGTAATTCTATGTCCATTTTAGCCAATTAAGAGGGTTTAAATTTCAAAATTTTCTTGGTCGGCCCGAAATATGGTGGGGCCTCCTATAGCTCTCATTTTAAAACATAAAAGAAGCGGTGCAAACAGTTTTAAACATCTGCCATTTATCCTTGTAACATCCAATTGTCTTTAGCAATTGCTTGCTAGTCTTCAAAATAAAGTCGAATGCTATGAGAGGCTCAAAATTTAAAAATTTTCCCGTCGGCGCAAACCATGGTTGCGCTTCCTCCGTAACTAACATTTTCCTCTCTTTCTTAGATGCTTATTCTTAGAAGCATCAAAGACATCGGATCCTTTATTTCAGGAAAATATATATTTATAGCAAAGGCTTAAACAGAAAGAAGCAACAGGTTCATTATGAGGTGTAATTTTGAGCAGATTGGCATTGATCAAAGGAATCCTGTGATGTTTAAACCATATTTTGGAAAAAAGAGAGTAAATGAGGGCGATTGTAGCCATACTAAATTGAAAATTTCTCCCGTCGGCGCAAACCATGGTTGCGCCTCCTCGTTCCCCATTTAAAAACTATTCACGCTAATTCACAATTAATGCCAATGGGTCCCGTCAACAGGGGGCCAGAGGGGGCATGGCCCCTCATGTTTTACCAAAAACCTTTGTACTTTTAAAAGATTTCCATTATTTTTACATGAATTATTTTTCAAATTGAATTGAAATGGGTCCTAAAATAGCACTTTGAACCCTTCATAATTCAAAAATTTTCTCCGTTGCCCACCTCGTGGGCTTTGTCAATTTGCTCAAATATACCTCAGCCCTAAAAACCAGGGCCCTTTGATGTGACCCACCAGTTGTCAAAGAATTTTTGATATGCATAAGTCAAGATAACGTCATTTTTCCTATCGGAAACACCCGAAAAAACTTGAAGTTGACCCCTGTGTATTACTAAAAATGGAAAAACAGGTCAAATTCCTTCCAGATTTTTCGGGTGTTTCCGATAAGAAAAATGACATATTCTTGACTTACGCGAATGAGAATGCCAAAAAACTGATCGACGATCAAACACATACCTATTTATAGTCAAAAATTAAGTTTTCATAGCAGCATTTTATCCATACCAATGGGTCTAAACGTGGTCTAAAATAAAACTGAATCAATCCAGAGAATACGAGCGTGAAAACAAAAGTTTCTAGGCGTAATGGCGTGAAATCGAAAAAAATTGGCGTGATCGTGAAAATCAAATTTTTCAGGCGTGATGGCGTGAAATCGAAAAAAAATTGGCGTGATGGCGTGAATTTGGGGTCCGCTGGGGGGGGGGCCTCTTAAAAGCATAAAATGAAACAATAGATTTTGATGATATACCACTTGGGAGTACCTTGTTAACAACGTCAAAAATCGACAAAAGTCTCTGTTGTTCTACTCTTCTCAAGTCTCTTTTATCCAATCTATATCATAACAAAGATAGCAGAGGCAAAATCATCGTCAGCTTGTCAAAACTCCGACTAATATTTCTAAATTTTGACTGAAAAGTGTCTAATAATTTTAGAAAGTGTCGCATTCTAATTTCGATATTCTTATGACACAGGCTCTAAACTTTGGCAAGATGTTTTTTTTCAAGTCATAAAAAAATTTATTGGAGTGACAAAAGGGATTCAAAAGCATACACGCAGATGAATTTCTGCATTTTAGAGTTGAAAATGTTGATAAAATATATTACAAACTTGTGAAAAAATTCGAAAATAATTTTTTTGTACATTAGGAGTAATGTTCAAGCTCTATCAATCCTTTACCTAAATAATTCAAAGAAATAAAATTATGACGGAAAATATTGTCGGATTTTTCCTACCAATTTTGAAATACAGGCGGCAACGAAGCTCGCTTCAAAGAGACAATAAAAGATAGATGTCCAGTCGTTTATATGTTCATGGATAGACGAAAGCATCCACCCGAAGGAGGACTTCAAAATATCTGTTCTGAAGGCACGTTCAGCTGGATATGGCGGTCTGTTCCTAGCAAACTAAAGAAAAAAGTCTGCTGGAAAAAAGTGATCTGTTCTATTGACGATTGGGACCAGCTGGAAAATATGATCTGTTCTACTGAAGATTGGGACCAGTTGGAAAAATATGATCTTTTCTTATGAAAAAATAGTTTGATATCCAAAAAATAAGGTGTCTAAGAATTTCCTATCTGTTCTGAGGGAAAGTTTCTGTTCTTAAAAGTCCTTCAATGTCAAGCTGGAATTTAGCGAACTGTTCTCATAAGATTTTGTCAGCCCTGGTAGAAAAGAACAGTTAACTCGCATAAAATCAATCGCCTGGTAATTTATTCGTAGCTGTTCCGAAAGCTTTTTTACCTCCTAGCTGGAAAAATATAACTGTTCTGAAGTAAATATTTCTCCACTGGAAAACGAGGAACTGTTCTTTTAATTTCGTAGAAATCCTTCCAGCTGGCAAATCAGAACAGATATTTGAAAATTTTAGGTCGGTGGCTGCTTCTGGATAGAGGTTTGAGTTAAAGATATTTCACCATATTACCGTGATATAAGAGCAAAAAAATGGCTTTTAGAATTGCACCTTTACAGTGCAGAAAAAAATCAAACCCTTGCATCATTAAGGCGCTGTGGTATAGTGGTAATTGACCTTAGTTGCCGCACAGGCGACTGAGGTTCAATTCCCACTCGCAGCGGTTCACTTGGCAGGTGAATGAACCTTCACCCAGGTCAACCCATGCCATGTGGAATTGGGTAGTCAGTTCAAGGTGCTGACGGGGCGCTCTAAGCCTCCTGCGACTCAACCAAATAGAAAGAGAAAGTGCATTTTTTCAAATTTTAATCTCTTTAAGAACAAAAAAATCAAGATTTTCGAGCAAAAATTTACAATTTTTCCTAGATTTGCTGAAATTTCCACCCATACAGTCCATTTATCAAAACCCTTACTTACAGTGTATTTCTGATAGTTTAGAAAACGTATATCCTTAACCGCCGCCTCAACGACCGTGAGGGGCCCAGTCTGTAAAATACCGATTTTGCGGTTTTTGAGATTCCAGGTCTTAGATATTGAATTTTTCGAGTTATACGCATGCTAAACGATTGGAAACAGTTTTATATGAAAGTTCCATCCTTTTTGTGTCGATCAATTTGCCTGACTGCGCCTTCTCCCCCGCAGGATTTCACATTAGATTGGCATGGATGTGTAGCAAGATTGGTCGCAGAAAGTGGAAAAAGAAAACATTTCTTGCTTATCTCAGCATAATATAACACTAGGCAGACACTGTCCTGATATGAAACATGTGTTTGATATGAAACATTTATGTAAACGAAAAACCTTTAAATTCTTTTCGACCAGGAATGTCAAATGATTCGTGAAAGCTTATACTCGCTAAATATTTTTCGATTGCCATAATTATCTTCTGTTTACCTGAAGTTTAGATATGTTGTTCATTTAAGAAAATATTTACGCCTTAAGTACAAGTTTTTTTAATAAGAACAGACTTCATAACCCGGGGGTACTTAGATAAGTGAAGTTACGGTATGTGTCGGTACTCCCGCTATCTTGTACTAGTACCCCCCCTCTCCGGGGGCTTTAAAAGAACACAAAAGGCTTCAATGGCTGAAATATTAAGAACAGTCATGGTTTCAGCCCCCACCCAGAAATCTAAAGGGCACCTAAGCCAGGTTAGGGGTTGGGGGCTATAATATTTTGCAATTTTTTGGGGTTACCCATTCATTGGGGGTACCTAGCTGTTTTGATAGAGGCTCTTGGGGCTGTGTATATTTTCCAAATTGAATATTTCAAAATTTTCAAATTATTCAGTCTTTTTACCCCAGCACCCAGTTTCCCCATCCGATTCTCTTGTTTCTTTTGTTTCCCATCACGTCATCTTTTGCTATATTTTTCAAATGTGGTTGTTTTTATTTATAGCAGCCATCTTTATAGCTTAAAAACAAAGCTTTTCTCATGCGAGTGCGCTTCTCGTGCTAGCATAGAGAAGCTAAAACCTCAGGATAAGAGTAAGCAAACATGATAGCTAGTTGTGTTTTTGGCTCTGTTTAGCCGTTTAACACTCACACTCATAACTGATTACAATCTTCTGGTATACAAAAGAACAAAAAGTGCCAATTCAAAAAGATTATCGGCTGAATGGGGGTACCTAACTCAAAGCAATTTCTCAAGGGGACCTAACTCGTTGGGGGCACCATGCTTCAATAGGGGCACCTGAAAAGTGGGCTGAAACCATGAACAGGTTAGGAGCATTTTGACGCTTTGAGAACTCTAAAACACCTGATTTCTTAGGAAAATGGACAAAAATACTCACAAAATGCTTAAATAAGAACATGTTAAAAATACAATTAAAACTCCTAGCTGGGAGTCTAAGCATTATTGTGTTGAATGGAACAAAATAATCGAAATGCTAGTTATGACAAAAAGAATAAGGAAATGATGTGATAATATAATCTACGCCCAGTAAACAAAAGTACCATAACTCCTGAGCCGAGGTTCCCTTCTAGATATGATCTTCTCTTCAGGGATCGAAGTCTGCTGGTCACCACGTGCCACAAGCCTTTCGATATAATCGGTGGGTTTTTTACACACTCTCAAAAGTTTCTTAACATCCTTTTCCGTCATGTTCTGAAAAAGGTTAATTCCAATCAGCCAGAAGTTCCAGCATTCTCTCGATTGAATGGCGTTTATAACGTAATCCAAAAAGTTATGGAAACATCCTTCAATATGGCTTTCTTGCCATTCCCGAGGGTCTGTTTTTTCGAGAAAATGTAAGAATAAAGTTTTCAAATGATGCGATCGTAACCGTTTACATGTCGGCGTTAAAGAATCCTTTCCAAGTATTCTCATAGCAATAAAACATTTTCGAGCGGTCGGTTTTAACAACTTTGAGAGCTCAATTTCCGCAATAGAAAAGGAAAAACGCCATGTTAATTTCTTTTTATCATTTGTATTGGATTTTGGCACGAGATGAAACCCTAATTTTACTATCTGCGTGACGTCTTCACAACTCGGCCATTTCCTGCACCGTATGAACCAGTTTGATATGGCTGGCCACTCTTTGCATTGAACCGCATAAGTCAAATCTGCTAATAGATACCTTTCTGGTTCTCTCTCAATGATCTTAATATTCACAGCTGGGCCAGATTGTTGGATGATAAATTCGTGATTTCTGGAGTAACTAGCAGGTTCTTCGTTGTCCCCAGGTATTGGTTCCTTATAACCAGGAAGATTACGAACACTTAAACACGTCTGCATGCATTTTTGAGACACGGTGCGGCGGGAAAAAACAATTTTTCGCTGTCCGCCTTAGGTAGAAATAGTTTGGGGGAGCAGTGGTTTGTTAGGAAGTGTGGATAATAAAAAATGGTCAAGGTACTTTTTTCGCCATATCACATGTAGATTTTGGTAAAGCTTAAACAGTCATGTTCCCTCCTTGGATAGACAACTCCACCAAAAAGTATATTTTCAAACTTCAATTTACGTTCAACTTTTTCCAGCTGTTTATTATTTGAAGGTTTTGTAGATATATATGGGATATATATATATATCATACTATATATATAATCATACTATATATATTTGCCTAGTACATCAGGATGTGCGAGGATGTCCCCTGCCTGGTGTCTAGTGCAGTCGGCTCCAAAGGAGTCTAAGGTGTTTACACCTTTGTTGATTCATTTTTTGTTTTCTTCTCCTGTCAGTCTACCTGGAGTTTGTTGTCATCTTGTACAGGCCGCTGGGGTAATGTCGCCTAACTGTCTTAAATGACAGTCAGCCTGTCCCAAGCCAGGATAAAGACAGAGGGACCCAGAGAAGATTTGCTACCTTCTCATTGTAACATCGTCTCTCTAAGAGGAAAAAGAATTCGGCCACTCTTTGTTGTTTGTAGGTCTGACAGGAGAAAACATTTATATTTTCATACTATATATATAGTCTAGAAGTATAAAACCTTCAACTACTCAAAATGGAAACAATAAATACAAAAACCCACAAAACAAAAAGACAATACAAATACAACAAAAATCTAGAATGAACATTCACAGAAAATCAATCAGGTTGGAGTAGAAAAGGAAAATATGATGACATAGAAATCCGTCAATGTAAAACTGATCTAAAATGACTTTAAGGAAGAAAGTAACTCAATATGAGTCAAAAAATGTTTCAAGAAAACACATTATCTGTTCCTCAGTTTTCGACCTACACAGGATTTCGGCCATTTGTTAAAATATCCTCCTATATGATGGAAATAGGGTTGTGTAGGTAGGCCAAGCAGTGTTAGCTAAACACCACCACAGATAAAAAGATGTAAAAAGATGTGTTTAGTGAAAGTATGAAACGCGCGCAAACATAAAATAAACCAGCTGCGCTTGAAGCTCCAGCTATAAGGATTATTAGCACAAATATTTGAACGAAAACAAAGGTTGAAAAGTAAAAACGTGTGCGAATTTTACGTTATAAGAGATTGGATTAAATAGATCTAAAATACAGAATAAAATAAAAAAGGTAGGAATCAATTTTGGCGAGAATTTAACTTGGCTTGGTGGATGAGCGAAAAATACAGAATTTAATTTGGCGAATGGTTGAGAAACTTAAATTTGGCGGACAAGCGAAAAAATAAATTTTCAGACAATTCCACCAAATAATCCTCTTTTTTAATGCATTTGAAATCATAAACTATGATGTAATTTTTTAAGAAATTTTTAGGTTTGGGACATGATCAAGACAACAGTTTGTTTATGTGCTAAAAAATCGTTGGTTTGTATGTTATGTAAGGTTTTACACTTTTTTTCAGGAGCACGTCGTTGCTGGCAACAGTATTTCACTCAGACGATTATTCGATTCGATGACAAAGAAACGACAAACACAAACCTCCGCAATACCACATTGATTTGAACGCAACGATGAGAAAAATAAACGACTACCAAGATTATTACCTGTGTCGATCGATTTCTTTTAAATTTTACGAACACAAAGAAATATTTCAGCGGATTATGTAGAATTTTCTTTTTAAGCTGTAATATAAAATCTTTTTCGCAAGCATAAACTTTTTGCGAATTGTTAAATAAAAAGGAGGATGCCTTTTAAAATGCAAATTATTCTTTTAATACGATTTTTGACTTTAAAAAGGCACTAAAGGATTAGACGATCCTATCATCTACACAGACGATCCTATCGTCTACACAAAGATCACTAAAAGAAAGTAGTTTAGGAGGCGGGAAAAATTTGTGAACGGGTGGTTAGCTCGAGGCGGAGGTGTTTACAGCGTTTTGTTCCAAAATTCGACCGCCACTTTTTTCCCGTAAACCGCCCTGACTATTTTCTCACGTTAACTGAATTCTTAAACGGACGATAGCATCGTCTTCTATAGCCTGTTAGACGAAAACCGCTTTTTTATCGTGATTTAACGTCTGTTACACATTTTATCATACTGTAGTTTTGTTGAAAATTTCCACAAACTTAGAACTTTGTTAGATTTTTAAATAATGATGTAGTAAAAATATTTTTCTATTATTTTAATTCTAAATCTTAAATTTCACGAGATTATTGATTAATATATTCTTGGAATCATTTTATTATACATCCCTGTTTGCAAGACTGGCTTGAAACTTAGCTTTCTTTGATTTTGGCTGCAAGAAGAAAACCTTTTGAAGAAAGGGGATTACCTTTCTAAATTAAAAGATGGTTGATACTACCGTTAATTAGAGATTCTTGAGACTTGAGGTATTTTAGAAGCTTTTTTGCTTTTGTTTAGGGTTCTAGGGGTTTATCAAAATAATTTCAATTTGAACAATTTTAGTTCACTAACACTTCATCTCGATCCCGAGCCGAGAATTCTTGTTTTGATTTTATGCACGGACGACGCAAATTTTCGAGTTCCATGTTTTCCCGCGTTTATGCACTCCACACGGACGGGACACGGACCCAACCAATGAAAAATAAACCCGAAGGGCTAGAATTGAATCTCCTTGGTGGGATTTGAAGTCCCCATCCCACCAAAGTTGAGCGGCAATGAGCGACCCGCCTGTTTTTACTACAAATGGCAGATAGAAACTAAAATTTTCCACAAAAAATATACCGTTAAAAAACAAAATCACTAAATCCTATTCGCTTTGTCAAAATACGGTGTAAATTATAAGGCTTCAATTTTTCTTCTCTGATAAATAATCATTAGTATTCAGTTGTTTATATAATTTGTCTCCTTCTATTAAAATTTTATCTAAATCATTAGTTTTCCAAATCGACGTACGTCTTACATAGGACCAAAATATGGCGTAAAGACAGTTTGCACTGCATTGTGTACCTGCTGTTTGGCCAAATATCTCTCTATTGGCTTGATTAAAAGAACCCAAAACAGCTTTTGAAACTTGATAAGCTGGCATACTTGAAATATTGTGGATCTTTTCAAGAGAGTTTGAAGCTTTAAGAATGGTAGATTGTCTTTTTGAACAAAGTTGAATAGGTTTAATAAGTTTAATAGGTTTAAATTTATTAGCAAGAGGATGCAAGGAGCTCGCATGCAACCTCTGGGGTGTAGCTGCTTGCCTGATATATAACACAGGCAAGCTGTATGCTCTCTTTTACTGATAGCAAACAAGTGAGGTATAATTACACTTGCCTTGCTACACTAAAACGTGGAATCAAACAGTGTAAGAAAATTCTCACCCTTTTAACACTCTGCAAGATTAAGTTGACGTGGTCAGCCCAAAATTCTACAACGATTTGTGTCGCAGTTTATTAAAAAAAGTGGCAGTTTATTAAGAAGCTAATATTGCTAAGTTGAAGAAAATAGGAGCGCACCATTAAGGAGATAATGTTCCACCCGAAAATCCCGATTCTCTACAAAAAATCCGAAATTGAAATCGAAAGTGAAATCGGGAAATTATTTTTGAAGTCTTGAACGCCCGATGAATGATACTCATTTTAATGCTCAGCGTGGCTGGAGCAATAAACTAAAACTTAAACTCCACGGAACCAGCCGAAGAAACTAAAATAACAATGAAAAAAGAAGTGTACTTTCTACTAGACTAAGTTGCCACACCTTTGACACGTTTCTGCCACAACGTTGTAGAAAGCATACTAGATGGGAAGGAACTGGGATTGGATCGCCACTATCCAATCACATAATCACAATCCTATATATATATCGATTTGACCACAGACTTATGTTCGAATGCGCTTTTTTAGAGTCATATACTCTCAAACACATCCAAAGAATATTGCCGAAATAAGGGCCGATGTAGGCCTATTTTTGACTTTATGAGTGACATTGAATTTGGTTATTATCGAATAATAGAGGTGATTAGAGGTAATTTTATTTATTTCAAAACACGCATTTTGTAGACAAAGATGGTCGGCAAAGTCCAAAAATTAGAAATTGGAGTGCAAGGGCAAAAATAAACAATTTAAAAAATAGGCTTCGTTTTCAAGATAACGTTTAGATTTTGCTTTGGGAAGTTGGCGCAAAATACGAACTGAAAACAATAACAAATTTTCAAATGGATTGGCAAGCCGAGAGTACGCAGGTTGTAGAGAAAGTTCAAAAAATCATCCAAAAGCAAAATTTTGGTTGCCATCCCTCTGGTTGGATGTTTGTGTATATTGGATGAAATGTCCCTCCAATGTTTATTTTTTAGTATATAAAGCTCTATTGAGAGTGACTTTTATTAATTTTAATGCAGGTATATAAATCACGTTTGAATTGTATTTTTATTGCACCTTTATAGCTAGCTTTAGGTTAGGTCAGCGTACCGATAAAAAGATCTTCATTTTTTCTAAATGTGTCAGCAGTTTTCTTACAAATGTTAATAAATCTACAATGGAAGCAAAAATAAGAACACCTCCTGGTGTTTTGAGCCTTAGATATCCCAATGAAATTATTATTTTGATTTTATATTTTAGAAAGTATATTTTATTTTGTATTTTGGAAGCTAATTCCTATTTGCTTTTTCGGACACAAAGGCTAGAAACCCAATGAACGAGATTAGTTTTGATTTTTTTGATTGCCTTTATATTCCATACATACAACATAATATATCTAATAAAAAATTATAACATTATAATGTATATATTTTATATCCTCTATAAATGTAACAAAGAGCAATCATTTTCTCCAACATTATACAACCCTTTACACAATTAATACAGTATTTAATAAATTTTAACAATCACCGTTAAAGATTTCCCGTGTTACTTTTAGTGATCTATCATGATTCAGATTTTCTCACGACCTTTTTCCATTGAAACTGAGGCATTACCTCCTCGAAACGTCGATTGAAAGGAATTCATTTGTATATCTTATAGGCAGTGCAAAATGCAATCGGAATACCAGAAGTGTAGTCAAAGAATGTTGCTTAAAACTCAGCCAACCTAGGCTACAGTCATCTCCTGATATGGTGGGATGCAAATTGACGAAGAATTTCTTGTTCTTATCCAATTAAAAAAAAAGAAAAATATCACTTGTATCTAAAAGGAAAATTCCCTACAACCAGTAAAAACATGAAGCAAACATCAAAAAGAAAAACCAAAGACCTACAACCTTACTATCAAATCTAAATAAAACTACATTTAAGTAAGAAATTGTGACAAAAGCTTAACTGTGGTAGCGAATGGCCGAAAAAGTGTTTTCAGAAATTTAATTTCAATGACGGGGATTAAACTTTCAATGCTCCGAAACCATCAAAAAAGACCTTTATTGTTATATTGTGTAACATTTTGTTTTCAAAAACATCAATTTTGGTGGAAGTTTAATAATTGGTGGATGGCAGAAACTGATCAATATTTTGAGCAAATCTGTAAGATCCATTAAAATTTATTTTCCCAAAATTTCTTACTGTAAGCTAAACATCAATTTAACGGTAATGAATAAGAAGTTTGTTTTTATTGTACCTTTAGTGGATTTGAGAGTGGTCTTTCTTCGACCTCAATGTAGGAATCAACAACCATCACGCCCTTCCACGTACCCTTTTGTGTGATCATTTGTATTCCTTTTTCTGAGCTCCTCTTGATTGTCGCTACAAATGGGATTTTGGCGTCGTTGATTTTCGTTACTTTGTAATTTATGGTGACGTATTTTCCAGCTGGAATGGTGACTGTGGTTTTGTCGTGTATTTTAAAGCTTGTCGTTTTCCCATGATTTCCGCCTTTCTTACCGTTATAGTTGACTTCAGCACTGACAGTTAGTGATGCAGATGCTTCAACAATACCGACATTCACCGAAGCACTAGATGTGTAGCTAATACCAGCAGTTATCCCCCAAGCGTGCTCCCAGTTGGTTTCTTGTGTTTTTACAATGGTATCTTCAAACCCGAATTCATCAGTAAGGTCTTTACTTCCACCATTTCTTCTGATTTTTGTACTGACAATAGTTGGAGAAACGGACGAAGGACCAACATAATCACCCCATTTTATGGACACGATTTCTTCCTTTACTGGAGTAACCGACCCTGTTGACACTGTAAATACAGCCTCGCTTTCAATTCCGCTCCAAACCGCTTCAATATTTTGGCGGGAATCCTGATCGCCCATCATTGCTTCCCATCGGTATTTTCTTCCCAAAAAATCTTTCCATTTTTCACTATAAAATGCCACTGTATTTGCTTTAACTTGATACACTTTGAACTGGCAATCCTTTGGGAATTTAGGATCGCTACTCCAACCTAAAGGGTAAATATATTTGTTCCAATCTTGGCTCCATCTTTTAAAAGCACAGAGGTATTTGTTATATACAGGATTCTTCAGTTTGACGTAGCCTCCGGAAATTTTTTCGACCAAAATCTTGGAATTTTCACTTTTTGATGTCGATCTTGCTTCCATGACATATTCGTCATAATCTTGAGTTTCAATTCTTCTCCATCTAAGGCGCACGTATTTGCCATTGCTGGCTTTCAAAGCTATTCCAAGACCAGATTTAATGAAAGGTTCTAAAGCTGCGATCCCATCGATCCCATCTCCTAAAAATGAAATTAGTAATTAATATCATTGTTACACCTTTCCCGAATTGTTATTTAGGCTTTTTGACTTTTTTGTTTTAATGTTTGAATGTTTCTATTTAGTTTCATAAAATTGTATGTTGCAAAACTAAACAAATAAAAAAAGAATTATGAAAAAAGCACTTCCGGTTCTTGAGTTATTTTGATTTGAAATTTCTTTATAAACAATAGAATTACATGGAAACGAGGCCGGGCTGTATGTTTTAGTTTTTATAAGGGATTTCACCTTGAACAAAAACAGTCATAAAAATTGATAGAAAAAAGCTTTTGAGCTCAAATTTTCAGCATGCACTTGTCTTTATAGGAGGAATACAAATATATAGTTTTCAATATGGTTTGAAGACCTTCGAAAAAAAAAAAACAATTCGGGAAAGGTGTAAACTCTTACCTTGAGCCAAGTACACGCATCCGAAGAAGACGATGAAAGTTACAAATAATTTTGTCGAATACATCTTTTTCTTTTACTTGACAGAACAAGTAGAAGTCTTTTGGTTGTATTGACTGGTTTTTCTGAACATTCTATCGCCTATTTATGAAATTCTGCAAACTTGTACCTTTAGATTAAGAGACAATGAAGTCATTCTTTTCCATCTGAAAGACTTTTTAGAAATTATACATAAATCCATTCATCAGAGCAAGAAAATAAAGAAGACGCTGCAGCTATTGTTCCCATGACGGCTATCGAAGGATGTTTCAGAGTCAGATCCCGAATCTGAGATATCCTTATAATTTAATTTATGCAATCAAATGAGCCGAACAAAGAATAAACTATAATGAGATATAATTTATGTTTTATTTTATCTAATATCTTTAGTAGCTTATTCATTTTGATTGGTGATCAAATGAGCCAATTACAGGCCTCCAAGTCGTCCTGTATTTCCTGTGTTAGGACATTTGTTTTGTATTTTCAATGAAATGGTTCATGATTTTGTATTTTACTGATAATGTTCTCTATCTTCATTCCAAATGGAACTTTTATGCAGAGGCTAAGGATGTTTATTTTTTGCTACACATTCTTGATTTTTTTCGGCCTTGCGACTGATATTTTTTCAGATTTTGCTCATATTTCTTATCTTGTTCTTCCACAATACTCCAATCTCCGCAAAACCTGCTTCCTTTGAATGTTTATATAAAAGTTCTAGAAGTAATGGTGATGAGCTTTCCTCTTTAACGATCTGGGAGATTATTGTTCCATCCCAATGTATATGTGTAATTTTTATGGCTAATAGAAAGGTCAAGCCAAGAAGGTCATCTGGAATTTTGAAATTCTGGCTGTTAAAAAAAAAAGATACACTTGTCTCATTACATTCTATCTGATTTTCTTTCCCTGTATTAAGATTACTATAATGCGAAATAATTTCAAGACCTCAGTGTCAAAGTCTCGGTAGTGCGCCTTACCCACTAGAAGAAGTAGCGAAAAATACTTTTACAGTCATAAAAAAACCCGCTTTAGGTCAGCATAATAACATTATGCAGATCACAGCGTGAAAGGGGTCGATATCCGGTATGATTTTTTTATTACATTTTACCGCATAAATAATAATATTTTAATCCGTATATATCTGTATATTCCTGATACGTATGCAACGTGAATAAGGGAAACCGTGTACTACTCAATATATTACATCATACCCCTTGTATATGAAAACGACGGGAGAATGATAGGGTTTCAAGGGTTTTCATTTTTCTCTAAACCCCCCCCCCCGGCTTATTAATATTTGGGAAAATGTTTTTGAATTTTCCCTCTTTTGTCCTAATTATGCTCTATTAGCCTCATTTTCAAAAATTTTCCACCCAGGACATTTTTATTCCAACCCCCCCCCCGCTTATTAAGTTTTGAGATTTCTTCCAATCCCCCCGGCTATTAGGTACCCAAGAGTAGCTAGTACATGTGATCCTGAGCCATGAGAGACCCACGAGAAAGATAATACGAAAACACACCCCCTTTTTCAAAAAATTTGAAATTTGATGGGGTAGGGAGAATAAAAGAGGGGGGAACCAAATAATTTTGGAAATTTTGATTGGGGAACTTCAC
The DNA here is from genome assembly GCF_902728285.1 of Clytia hemisphaerica. Classification (NCBI taxonomy): domain Eukaryota; kingdom Metazoa; phylum Cnidaria; class Hydrozoa; order Leptothecata; family Clytiidae; genus Clytia; species Clytia hemisphaerica. The sequence continues at coordinate 647,441 of NW_027104297.1, read as the reverse complement.
TGATCTCAAGGTAATCTCGCCTAGAAGACCTGTTTAAGTAATAAAACCAGCAAACCTTACTTGAACCAAACCAATAATTTTTCAATAAAACTTTCATTTACAACGCATCTTTATGTCAACCATACGGGGGAACCGCAAAGTCGTTAAATAACTTACACTGTAAAAAATAATTTTCTTAAGCTAGATAGTCATCTCAATTTAAGAAAACTTAACTGATTCTAAGATCTCATTTCTTAAATTAAGATTTAAATTTTCGAGTTTTGAAAAAAGTGTACGTTATCCTAAAATTAGATAAAATTTCTTATATTCTAGGGCGGTCAGATAAAATATCTAGAGCTATAGAGAGAGTGCGCGAAGCGAAATAAAAGGATTTACTAAAGCATGAAAACTTCTTTTGTTTTTAATCAAAAGAATAGTTTATTGAATGAAAAATTTCACTACGAAGGTTTTAACATTTTTTTGAAGTTTTTTTTGTGAGAAGTTTTGTATGTATATGGAAGAGATTTCTTTTTGAGGGGAGAAGAGCAAAGACAAGATGCGATTATAAGATAAGTATTTTTTTTATATGTTAACTTTACTGAACCTACCTACCTACCTACCTACCTACAATCTTACAAATATGGTTTGAGCCTGTTTCACTTAATGATCACAAGAGCATAAGGGATATATTCTAGCATGATTCGTAACGATATCAATATTCTTGAATGGCCCCCTTGAATGAGACACTTCCTTCATATAGGCAAGCATAAATGCGTGGAAACAATTTGTAGTCATGTGCTACCTAAATTTTGCAGACTACCGGGCTACCTTAACGGAGCGGCCCGTTTGTTTCTACAAAACCTTAGAAAAATTACTGTAATATTGGCAAGTTAGTGCAGAAACAATTTGTAGTCATGTGCTACCTAAATTGTGCAGACTGCCGGGCTACCTTAATGGAGCGGCCCGTTTGTTTCTACAAAACCTTAGAAAAATTACTGTAACATTGGCAAGTTAGTGCAGAAACAATTTGTAGTCATGTGCTACCTAAATTGTGCAGACTACCGGGCTACCTTAATGGAGCGGCCTGTTTGTTTCTACAAAACCTTAGAAGAATTACTGTAACATTGGCAAGTTAGTGCAGAAACAATTTGTAGTCATGTGCTACCTAAATTGTGCAGACTACCGGGCTACCTTAATGGAGCGGCCCGTTTATTTCTACAAAACCTTAGAAAAATTACTGTAACATTGGCAAGTTAGTGCAGAAACAATTTGTAGTCATGTGCTACCTAAATTGTGCAGACTACCGGGCTACCTTAACGGAGCGGCCCGTTTGTTTCTACAAAACCTTAGAAAAATTACTGTAACATTGGCAAGTTAGTGCAGAAACAATTTGTAGTCATGTGCTACCTAAATTGTGCAGACTATCGGGCTACCTTAACGGAGCGGCCCGTTTGTTTCTACAAAACCTTAGAAAAATTACTGTAACATTGGCAAGTTAGTGCAGAAACAATTTGTAGTCATGTGCTACCTAAATTGTGCAGACTACCGGGCTACCTTAACGGAGCGGCCCGTTTGTTTCTACAAAACCTTAGAAAGATTACTGTAACATTGGCAAGTTAGTGCAGAAACAATTTGTAGTCATGTGCTACCTAAATGGTGTAGACTACCGGGCTACCTTAACGGAGCGGCCCGTTTGTTTCTACAAAACCTTAGGAAGATTACTGTAACATTGGCAAGTTAGTGCAGAAACAATTTGTAGTCATGTGCTACCTAAATTGTGCAGACTACCGGGCTACCTTAATGGAGCGGCCCGTTTGCTTCTGCGTAAAAACCTTGAATACTATTTTGGACTTTTTTTCTGATTTAAGCCATATATATCGATCGGAATCAAAGCAGTTTATATTTTTTTAAGGGAAAATGAAGTGCAAGCCCAGACCGGAAGGGAAACGTCATTTACTCTACAAGTCTTCTTCAAAAGGTGAGAATATTTCTGTAATTATTTATCCAGCACCTTCAATATTTGTCTTCGTTACTCCAAGTACAGAATCTCTTTAGAGTCATTTAGCAAACGTAGGTGAAAAGAAGCACTTACTTATCTTGAGCTCTGTTGGCTTGTGAAGTCTAATATATTATTTATTATTTCCTTTTCTACAGGAGACCGATCAACCGAAGGCAAAAAAGAAAGAATTGTTTGCCTGAGATGCCAAGGTTAATGGTAGAAGTTAGGACATAGACACATTTATCCTCCGGATCCTGAGGATATCCTCACCTTTTTTTGTATTTTCTCAAAATATGAACCTTAGGATCCTTAGGGTCCTCGGGCTTTTGTGAGCATAACCTGAGGATCCTCACATTTTTTCTATTTTTCTCAAAATATGAACCTTAGGATCCTTAGAATCCTCAGGCTTTTGCGAGGATATCCTGAGGATCCTCGTTTTTATTTCTTTTTTCTCAAAATATCATCCTTAGGGTCCTAAGGGTCCTCAGGTTTTTGCGAGGATAACCTGAGGATCCTCGCATTTTTTCTTTTTTTCTCAAAATATGAACCTTAGGATCCTTAGGGTCCTCAGGCTTTTGCGAAGATATCCTGAGGATCCTCGTTTTTATTTCTTTTTTCTCAAAATATAATCCTTAGGGTGTATGGAAAATATTTACATTAATTCTTCTCTGATCATACCTGTTTGCTCATGCTCTCCGAATAGGATGTTTCCGATAGGATGGTGAATGAGTGCTTTGACCTTTTTGCGTATACGTTCATAAAATGCCTTGATGATATATACTATTCTATTATCTGTCGTATCCATTTTTACAGGACGAGGATGACCCCAACATTAAACGAAAACTACTGTTGCCAGAGTTACCGGGCCTCATGGTTGAAGTAAAAACCGACAAAGCTTTTGTAATGTATGGGGCAGAAATACTCCGAACCGTTGATCAATTACCGATGGGGCTGCTTTGTTTCTACGCTCTATTTTACGTACTGAACGTGGACTACCCCAACGAATGTGCTACGTTTCTCAGTATCCTCCAAAGACTAATTTTCAAAGACATAAGGTGCATCGATTCGCACTGCGACAAAATTGAAAATCATCTGGAGGAGTTACAGACCTTTTTACCTTATGACTTTATAATTTAATCAACACTTGTTTTGTGTTTACTTTTTATCTTACTTTTTATCTTACTTTTTCATGCCGCCTTCAATTTTCAAAATCATCGGAATACTCTGGAATACTCTCTTCCGTTATTTTCTTGTGGAGATATTTTGTGCATTTTACTGAATTTTGCTTTGTGAGTTGTGCCATGTCTTCGAAAGGAAAGTGATAGGTTTTATAATTCTAATTAAAATAAAGTTGTACAGTCTAGAATGAATTTTCAAAATGATCTGTTGATTTTATTTTTATCTTATTGTGTACATAATAGTAGGCTATTATTAAAAGAACTATCAATGTGAGCGCCGCGAAGTGCTCCATGGTATCATAATCAAATGTCTCAGTTTACCTTTTTTTATAGCAACCAATTGTCAACAGGGTATTCCCCTGAATTTTTGCATAATCTTAATCCGAGAAAAAACATCTTAAAATCGATCTGATTTATTTTGAAAAGCTCTTTAAACTATATCTTAAAACTAGAAATTGTTCAAAAACGTCATCTGACAATAAATCTTGTTTCAAGAAAAAACATCTTAAAATAGGAAGATTTTGGCAGAAACACATTACTTGATTTTTTCTAAAAATAAGAAAACTTTTCAAGATATATAATCTCATAATCTAAATTTAAGAAATAATTATCTCGTCTCACGGAATAGTTATTTAATCTTACAATGGTCATATTTTGTCTAGAAATAAGAATTTTCATCTAGAAATGAGAAAATTATTTTTTACAGTGTAGGGAAAGTAAAAAAGAGGGATTTCTAACCCAGGAGGACACTATGGCCAGTGGGGGTAAAAAAAATGGACCAAAATTCGATTGGGATTGATATTCCCATGTTTTTTATGGCTGGGGATTTGAATTCCATTGTTTTTTAGCCAAAAAAATTCAGTGGGGATAGAAGCAAGTGATACTTTTATGGGCCTACCTGGTTATGCATTTAACACATATATATAATACACTCTTCTCGAGATGCATAAATTTATTGTTGTCCTCGTTTTCAAAAATTCATTTTTTTTGTGTCTCACCCAGTTTAATCCTTTCTTGCGAGGGTTGAGAAAACACTAATAGTAAAACATAAAGCAATGGTAGGGGCACCTTTAGGGTTAGGGGTAATGCTCGAAAGGTATTATAAATGGATCTGTAACATATACGGTGTTCAAAGTCCATAACTACTATGATGGCGCAGTAAATTTTAAGAAATAATGCAAATTAAAAAAAAGTTGCACTGGCTTGGAAAAGTGAATGAAAGTGTCAAAGCGGAAATATATGTTCCTCATCTTTTTCGCAGAAAAGAGATGCTTGGATACATCACTAACATTTGCTGTTGTTTTCTTTCAAAAAGAAAAGTCCTTGGACAAATAGACATAAAATAATAAACATATTTACAAAGCTAATTTCAAGAGTTCCATTATCCCTGAAGAATGATTCAGAGAATTGTCCTGGGTTACTTAGAAACCATTTGCTGGCTGTTTTCTTTCAAAATAGTCCTTGGACCAAATAAACATATTTACAAAGCTGATTTTCAAGGATTTCATTTCCCTGAAGAATGATTCAGAGAATTGCATTGAGTTACTTAGAAACCATTTGCTGGCTGTTTTCTTTTAAATAGTCCTTGGACCAAATAAACATATTTACAAAGCTGATTTTCAAGAGTTCCATATTCCCTGAAGAATGATTCAGAGAATTGCATTGAGTTACTTAGAAACCATTTGCTGGCTGTTTTCTTTTAAATAGTCCTTGGACCAAATAAACATATTTACAAAGCTGATTTTCAAGAGTTCCATATTCCTTGAAGAATAATTCAGAGAGTTGTCCTGAGTTACTTAGAAACCATACCACTGGTGTGAAATTTTTTCAAAATGTCAAATGCTTCCTTCAAACTTCAGAGAAAAGGGAAATATTTTCTACTCTCGAGTCTCTAATAAACGTACATGTGGAAAAATCAAACCAGAATTAACATTGTAAAGCCAAAAGTAGATAAGCGGTTATAATGTTTGAAAACGGCTGCAGTATATAATAGTAATTGACTTAATTAAATTCCTGGGATTAAACGAATACATGTTTTCTGTGTTCTGTTTTTTCATATCTGGTCACCTAAACTTTCAAAAAAAAATCTAGAAAACTTCAAACAAATAGAATATACGACATGGAAAGACCATAAGAGTAAAACCTGAGGAGCTAAATCAAGTTTCTAAAAACGTCAGACAAATTTCCTGTGGCGTTCTTTGTGCTGATTTCATTTTTCTCATAAATTTTCCCCAGCAAGATTTTATTTCAACACCTTTTTCTTCATGTTTCTACCGGTTTCTATCGCCTACTATCGCTTTATTTTGAGAAGTCGCCTTTTTCTATCGCTTCTTATCACAGGCACGACGCAACGGGTACGGCAGGTACGGCGGCCGCCGTACCAGATTTTCACAAAAATACCCGAAGTTTTCCTCTTCGTCGGTCAAATCGCTATAAAATCGCTTAAATTTCCTCATTCGCCGTACCAGATATAAAAAGCTTCCGTCGTGCCTGTATCACCCAATGGGAACCAAGCTTTAATCCTATTTCCCGTGTTCTTTTCGTCTTTTAATTAGCAGAGTCTTTAGCCAAAAAGAAGAAAAAATATCTAACATTTGCATGAAAGTGTCACTCGCTTAATTATTCATAACTCTACTTGTAAAAAGGTGTGTGCAGGGAGGATTTGACAAGAGAGCAGATATTGATCAAGTACTTAAAATAATTCTTTTAGAAAAATTGAAACCAAATTTAGTAATATTAGATAAATTTCGAACGACGAATTTACATGCTTCACTACATGCAGACACCCCTGTCTCACAGCCTCGGTAGAACTTTTTTCCTCAGTGGGGATAAACATTCCTAATGAAAGAAAGTTAGATAGCAATGCGAGGAGAAAAAAATCAGTCAGAAAATATAGCGTTTAGCAAAAATGCATAGAAAAAAATAAATAGAAAGTTCTGGTCGCAAAAATCAGTTTTATTGACAATTGAATCATGCTTGATGGTGAGCATTGTTATTGCCCCCGCAGGAGCGTAGCGACGAGGAGGCTCTCATAGTTTCACGCATAGATATTGGACTGGAATCTCAAAATTTTGCGAATTGTTTTGTTGTTGTTGTCGCGTAAGTATTTCCGTAGTTAGTCTCTTCCGTAAATGTTCGGTTTTTTTCCGGGACGGTAGTATATATTTTCATATTACGTTATATGGTATTATCATTATTACATATTACAATTTTAGCTTTGATTCAGCTTTGAAAAGCTGAAGCGAGTGTTATAAATGCAAATCAAAACAGTGTATGATATAACACGAATTACAATATTACTTGTGCAAATCAAAACAAACAAAATGGCAGACTGGTTATGATGATGATGAGCTGTAGTAGGGGGAATTTTGTTCGATTTTTTGGAATCGCTTGACTGTTTTGTTAGAAGCACTTGTTATACATTTTTGGAAAGCTAAGGGGTAGGGGAATCGAAATTAATATGTTTCCAATTTTTTTTCGGCCACTTTGGTGTGATTTTCGGACAAATATGACGGTCTCAGGCAAAAATCATAGGGTTAAAAATTAATGAAAATTTTAGCTCGAGAAAACAGAAACCTGTTGTATATTTTTGGAAAGCTCTTTAAAAAATAAGATTAGAGATATGTTGCAAGTATAGGTGATTTCTGTACCTAACTCGAGATATTAACCCTTGAAAACCGTGTTTTTCAGCCAGAAACAGCTATTTTGTCCAGTTTTTGCGCTTTTTGAAGCTCAATATCTCGATTTAGGTACTGAAATCACTTATACTTGCAATATATCTCTAATCCTAATTTTTTGAGAGCTTTCCAAAAATATACAACAGGTCTCCGTTTTCTCGAGCTAAAATTTTCATTAATTTTTAACCCTATGATTTTTGCCTGAGACCGTCATATTTGTCCGAAAATCACACCAAAGTGTCCGAAAAAAAATTGGAAACATATTAATTTCGATTCCCCTACCCCCTTAGCTTTCCAAAAATGTATAACAAGTGCTTCTAACAAAACAGTCGAGCGATTTCACAAAATGCCCTCTACTACTGATTCATTGACTAGAAAAAGTGTTTTGTATGTCAAATTTTGTTTCTTGTCTTTGAAACTGAATACTAACTACTGTAATTTAGTCAGACGTTCACTTCAGCAATGATTTCAATTCTTTTTCCAGAATCTTTAAAGAAATTTGCTTAAGTTTTTCAAATGTACATTTGATATTTTTGTTCAAACTCTAATTTATTTTTGTCTGTCATTTTATTGATAACTACCTTTATTGTTTATATAGGGCTTCTTGAGTTTTAAATACCATCATATGGTCGTAACTCGAGAAAGTCCTTTTTAACTTAGTAAAACAACCGCCAAAATACAAAAAAGATGAATGTACGCATATGTAAAGTTGAATCCAAACGTGGTTGACTTTTTCTTTTGGTCTTCAAAATAATTTACCTCACTTAGAGTGTTTTTACGTCTTTTCAGTGCGGTAAATCTTTTTGAAAAACCTGAAAAAAGTTTGTTTACTCGTTAAACTTTACATGCGCACGTTAAACTTTTTCATGCAGTTGTGATAGCCTAAATAACTTACGCTCCAGTGTCCAGTGGTTTGGTGAAATAGCTCCAAATTCTGGCTTTCTAAGTTAGGAGAGACCTTCCCGAAGGCATTTAACGGTGGTTAGACTAGGTACACAGACAGTCATACAGAAACACCATAAAGGGAAAGTATATCGCTAGCTATAAACTCAAAAAGTCTAGCTTCCTGAAGGCACGTCTCTTCATTGTATGCGCTGCGATCAGCTTGGAGAAAAGATTGCATTTGAAAAGAAATTTAGGCGCATTTGAACTTTTCTTGACTGTACGTCTGAATGAACCACAATGGCATTCCTTTACTTTTCTTTTGACCAAAAACATAGAAGATTTTGCTTGAGAAGTGCAATCACAGCGTACGCTAGTGGAGCCCGGGCCTTAACTAGGATAAGTGAGTTTCTATTTCACCCAACTTAAGATGGCGCAGAACTTTTTGATAAATTTTATACGCAGTATCCTCTTGACTTTTGTTTATGAGGCAAAGTAGTAATAGAGAAATGTTGAAATATAGCAGCCAATGAAAAAAAAACAAGCTATTTCTGACTGGTTACCTTGTGGATTTATTCACTGCGTATGTCCATATATTTTGCCTACAATCTAAGATGTCTGCGACATTATTAGAAAAGGTCTATTTAGTGAATAATAATCATGACATATATCGTTATAAGAAAGAAACTAGGAGAAAAAACAAACAAACAGGAGATGTAAAAATCGGTACAATGGAATATAATTTTTTTTTCAAGCAAACGCCTCAATCAATCAATAAATTAATCAATCAATCAATCAATCAATCAATCAATCAATCAATCAATCAATCAATCAATCAATCAACCAATCAATAATTAAATCAATCAATTATTCCTGATTATTTTTTAATGTTTAATATTTAAAGCATTAAAGCTTTATAAGTGCATGACATGATCTTTATGTGGGGGCATTTAGTGAAAGCTATGACTAGTCAATAATGTTTTTGTGTGAAAAACATAGAAATACAAGGAAAAAATTATAATGAAAATCTGCGAAAAAGGCGATTTCTGGCATTTTCAACCGGAAAAAAAATTTTCTTAAAAATCGAACTCAGCCATGTTTTGAGCATTGCAAATACGCATCTTTCTGCAAAAAAATCAGAAAAAACTGAAGATAAAAATTCGAGAAAATGTAAAAAAAACGGGTTTTCCGGCATATTTCCGGCATTTTCGGCCGGAAAAAAATGTTTTTCAAAAATTGGGCTCTGTCACTCTTTAGGTATTGTCATATTGTATCAGTGTGCAAAATTTCATAAAAAAATATAAAGTACAGCTCGAGAAATTCAAGAAATACTGTCTTTCCGTCGAAAATAGGTTGTTTCCGGCGATTTTTCAATAGTTCCGGCTTCAGAAATCAATTTTATTGAAAATTGAAACACGCTTGATGGTGGGCATTGCTATTAATAATGTTTTTGAATGAAAAAACAACCAATTATGAGGAAAAAGTCTAATGAAAATCCAGAAAAACGGCGATTTCCGGCATATTTCCGGCATTTTCGGGCGGAAAAAAATTTAAAAAAAAAAATCGAACTCAACAATGTTTTGGGCAATATTAATACGCATCTTTGAGCAAAAAATCAGAAAAAACTAATGATAAAATCTCGAGAAAATGCCAAAAAAAACAGTTTTTCCGGCATATTTCCGGCATTTTCGGCCGGAAAAAAATGTTTTTCGAAAATCAGGCTGTGTCACTTTTTAGGTATTGTCATTTGACATCAGTGTGCAAAATTTCATAAAAAATTATAAAGTACAGGTCGAGAAATTCAAGAAATACCGTTTTCCGACGAAAATCGACTGTTCCGGCAATTTTTTAGAAAGCACCGGCTTCAAAAATCAGTTTTATCGACAATTGTGATCATGGACATTGCTATCAATAACGTTTTTGTGTGAAAAAACAACGAAATATAAGGAAAAAGTCCGATGAAAATCTGCAAAAACGGCGATTTCCGGCATATTTCCGGCATTTTCGACCGGAAAAGATTTTTTCTCAAAAATCGGACTGGGCCAAGTTTTGTTTTGAGCATTGCTAATACGCATCTTTGTGAAAAAAATCAGAAAAAACTAATGATGAAATCTTGAGAAAACGCCAAAAAACGGTTTTTCCGGCATATTTCCGGCACTTTCGGCCAAAAATTATTTTTTTTCGAAAATCAGGCTCTGTCACATTTTGGGCATTACCATTTTGCATCTTTGTGCCAAAGATCAGGAAAAACTGAAGAGCCAATCTCGAGAAAAGCTGGTAACAGACGGACGGACGAACGGACAAAGGTTAATAATTTATATAGGACCTCCAGGTATACCGGGGTAGTCCAAAAAAAGTGTCCATAAAATTCATTTTTTGACGTAGCTTGTTTTTGTGGGTCCATTGACTTGAAATTTGGTACAGGCAATCTTTAGCATAACTCTGAGCACTCCTCAAAATTTCATATTCAGAAAACAATTTTTCGAAAAGTTAAAAGATTCTAAAAATTGGAGGTCAAAAGTGGGTTGTTCAAAAATTGACGTCAATCATTTTCAGAGGGCATTTTGCTTCATAATATTTCAAAACGATTGAAATAAATTCATTTTTGAATTCACATTTTTTCTCAAAACTTTCCACAATAACATTAAGCATAATGTTCGTTTAATAAAGTCAAAAATTAATTGTAAAACAATTTGATACATCCACCATTATTTTCATTCACAGTACGAACTCGCGGTAGGAATTGTTTCAAAGCTTTTCGGATGATTTCATGATTGGAACCGATTTTTTTCCATACTGATTTGATCTTTCTTTTCAATTGTTCTTCGTTTTCGAACGGGTTGTTTAAACGGCCCCTGTACACCTCCGCCTTGACTGCTCCAGAAATAATAATCCAGTGGATTGCAGTCAGGTGACGAAGGTGGCCAGTCAGTCTTTTTTACGAAACGTTTTCGTAATCTTTCTTCCATGAATCCTTGCACCAAGTTACTACCGTGTGAAGGGGCACCATCTTGTAAGAAGATCCAGTTTTCATGAGGAAATAATTTCGCAACGGACGGTATGAGTTTTTTTTCAAGGTGTTCGTGGTATTGTTTACAGCTTCAGAGATAAACCTTTATTATAGATTACCGGGTGGGTGAAAAATCAGGGTTTTTCTCTAACCGGGTACAATTTGCTGATTTTTACAGTATGTAGAAGTACCACCGGGTCAGTGACACAATACAGTATATATCTATCAATCATTTGATCTTAATGCTTATATTAAAGTCGCTGGCATCCGAATCTTTATTCATCACCAGCCAAAATGTTGTCTTGTTCAACCGTTTAATAATTTCTTTACGTCAAAGTTCTAAGTGATAGCTGAAAGACAAAATAAAATTTTCAGAAGGAGTTCCAAAATTCTGTCAATTTGGTAGCTTGAATTGGAAATAGGGTAAGCATCTTTTAAGGTTTATATAGCGCACACTTTTGACATAATCATTACTTTTCTTGATGTGTTTGTACGAGCTCCAATCATTTTGCGTTAATCTCTTTTGCACATTAATTGCATCATGTGACAAAAGATATATAAGAACTTGCAAGTATCTTTAATTGAGCCGCATTGCAACTCGTACAAATGTAAAAAAAAGTAATAATTATGACGTATGCGTTGCGGAGCGCTATTCGAGAGTTACAAATCAGCTCAAGTGTTCATATGGTTAAATATCTTTGAAAAGTGAAACAAAGTGTTCACCATATTAGATCTTTTTGCCTTATGAAAAACAATCTAAAATTGCACATTTCTCAATATAGTTATTACATGGGGAAAGGAATAATAGGCTTTTACGCAAGTAATCGATGGTAACTCAAGAATATTTATTCTTACCTCGGCTAACCAGTTGGTTTCACTTGTGCAGACGTAAGGATTTGTAGCTCCTAAAAAGGAACAAAAACAAAATCTTATAGTTTAAGTGACATCTTAAGTTCTTCACCATCTAAATCGTACTTTACATCATAAGTAAAAACTTGGGAAATTTGGCAAGAAATTTGTGAAACTTGAGGGACCAGGCGGTATGTGTTCTAATAATAGGTCAAAGCCCCGTCAAAGCTCCTTTGGGAAATTTGGCAAGAAATTTGTCTTCGTTCCCGATGGAAAATTACCCTGAGATTCTAGTCCACTATAAAAATTGACTTTCATTCCATCCCCATTCTAAATTCAATGCTTAAAGATCACATTCAAAAACCATCACCACTGGATCTTTTAACCTAGGAACAATATCATTTCTATTCCCATTGGGATTTTGATAAGAGTTTTTATCCCCACTGAAAGCAAAAGTTCCAAAGGGGCAGTGAGACAGGGGTGTCTTTTGCAACTTTTGATGAAAACATTTGGGAGGGGCCACCAATTTGAAAAGTTACATTTAACCCTATTTTTATCCGGCTTTTTCGGATTTAGTATTATCAAGGGGGTCTTTTCCACCAGCCTTGCATAACTTTTGATCTAGAAAAGATATGGACTTGAAATTTGGCAGAAATGTTCTCTACCATTCTCCTTTAATGAAAATTCATAGAAAAAAATTTGGGTTGATGAGGTCATCATAAAGGTGATGACGTCATCACAAAGTTTCACCTTTCTAAAAGCCAAAAGAAATATCTTTAACATATTTGCTGGTTTTTAACATACTAATAAAATTGACGTTTAAAATCCATGCAGAAAATGAGTAAATTTTTTCAAAAAACAATGACGTCATTTTTGATGACGTCAGCAGTTTATGAAAATTTTTAAAATATTTTTTAAAATATATTATTGATACCTAAAACCTGTCAAAATTAGAAGTCAGTTGGATGCCTAGATCAAAAGTTATGCTAAATTTAAGATTTTGGGATTTTACAGGGTTTTAGCTGGATTTTATGATATGCCTGCACAAAAAAGTCATAAAACCTGATCTGGTCGATGTATAATTGTAAAATTTGGTATACATGCAGGTGATAGGATTATATTAAAAGTCAAAAACTTTCAGTTTTTTTTCAGTGAGCTACACGTTTTTTTTTTATAAGGAACCTTAACTTTGCTCTGAGCCTGGAGTTCCTTATTTTTACAGAGAATTTCAGGCTCAAAGTTCCTTATCGAGTTCCTTATTTACATAGCTGCTAAGTTTGGATTCGCAAAAATTGGATTCCTTAAAACTTTTTTTCTTATTCTCAGCCTGAGCAGTTCCTTAACAATTCCTTATTTTTCGGACCATTTTCAGCCTCAAGTTCCTTATAAACGTGTTCCTTATTTAAAAAAAAAAACGTGTATTAGCAAAAGAGTGCCAGCCTGGTGGAAAACACCCCCTGATAAAAATAGGGTTAAAGACTGCGCAAACTTATTGAGAATCAGATCTAGAGGTGATTCGAAATTTTTTTTGATAGACATTTTAGGGAAAAAGATTTCACTGATGAAAAAGTCCAGGTATTAACAGGTATTAATTTAACTCTTTACTTCTCAAGCTTTGTTTTTTCTCGCAGCCCTGGTGGAACTTCTTCTCACAGTGTGGGTGAACATTTCTATCAAAAAGCCAACGGGGAATGAATTTCTATTGTTTTATAGTAGTCTTTTACTGACCACTTTCTTTATTGGAGAGGAAGTAAAATAAAATTTTGAGAGCCCAAGATACTAAGTAAGACCATGTTGCGACATAATAATGACTTACTTAGTTTAGCGTTAATTTCCTTGAAATTTAAACAATATCCGTATGTCCCGTATTCAATTCAGCTATGTTTCGCGCTGTGGATGTTGTCCTAATATGAAATATGTGTCTGATATGAAACATTTATGTAAAAAAAATAAAATCTTTATATTCTTTTCGACAATAAATGTCAAATGATTTGCCAAAGTTTCGTGAAATTTTTCGATTTCCATATTTATCTTCTTTTTTGTGAACAGAAAGTTTAGATATGTTGTTCATTTAAAAAAGTATTAACGCCTTAAGTACAAGTTTTTTTTGTAAGAACAGACTTCATAACCCGGGGTACTTAGAAGTAAGTGAAGGTACGGATATGTGTCGGTACCCCCGCCATCTTGTACTACCCCCCCCCTCCAGGGGCTTTGAAAGAACACAAAAGGCTTCAATGGAATAATGAAATATATACTGAAATATTAAGAACATGTTATAAGAACATTTTGACGCTTTGAGAACTCTAAAACATCTGATTTCTTAGCAAAGTGGATAAAAATACTCACAAAATGCTTAAATAAGAGCATGTTAAAAATACAATTAAAACTCCCATTTCGGGGTCTAAGCATTATTGTGTTGAATGGAACAAAATAATCGAAATGCTAGTTATGACAAAAAGAATTAGGATACGCTGTGATAACAAAATCTACGCCCAGTAAACAAAAGCACCATAGCTCCTGAGCCGAGGTTCCCTTCTAGATATGATTCTCTCTTCAATTGCCAAAAGCCTTTCGATATAATCTGTGGGTCTTTCTTTAATTTTTTTGCACACTCTCAAAAGTTTCTTAGCATCCTTTTCCGTCATGTTCTGAAAAAGGTTAATTCCAATCAGCCAGAAGTTCCAGCATTCTCTCGATTGAATGGCGTTTATAACGTAATCCAAAAAGTTAAGGAAACATCCTTCAATATGGCTTTCTTGCCATTCCTGAGGGTCGGTTTTTTCGAGAAAATGTAAGAATAAAGTTTTCAAATGATATGATCGTAACCGTTTACATGTCGGCGTTAAAAAATCCTTTCCAATGATTCTCATAGCAATAAAACATTTTCGAGCGGTCGGTTTTAACAACTTTGAGAGCTCAACTTCCGCAATAGAAAAGGAAAAACGCCATGTTAATTTCTTTTTATCATTTGTATTGGATTTTGGCACGAGATGAAACCCTAATTTTACTATCCGCGTGACGTCTTCACAACTTGGCCATTTCCTGCACCGCATGGACCAGTTTGATATGGTCGGCCACTCTTTGCATTTAACTGCATATGTCAAATCTGCTAATAGATATCTTTCTGGTTCTCTCTCAATGATCCTAATATTCACAGCTGGGCCAGATTGTTGGATGACAAATTCGTGATTTCTGGAGTAGCTAGCAGGTTCTTCGTCGTCCCCAGGTATTGGTTCCTTATAACCAGGAAGATTACGAACACTTATTTGCATCATTGAATCGTAAATTGTTTTTGTAACATGCTTAGCAGACAAATATGTTTTTGAACAGTGGCTGTAAAGTTTAGCAAACCCAGGATCAACTCCTTCAGTCTCAATGTGATAATCTACCAGGTTAGAATTGAAACTAGCTGAAAGGTGTTCATTATAAAGCATGAAATCATAGTCGGTGATTAAAGCATGCGTCTCTTGTGAGAATCCACTGGCTATTTTAATGCAATGCTCTGATACTGGTGCATTAAAACGTTCTGCAGTACTCCCGGTCAATAACAACGTTAGAGGTGTCTGACCTGGCAAATATTTAGATATCCAAAAAACAACTTTCGAAAGTTGTCGTTTAGCTGATTCTTCGACCTCTGGCAGTTTCTCTACAGTGGGTATCATTCCATCAATGTGTAATAGAACTGTGGATAAATTTAGTCCCTGTTTTGGACGAAAACTAGTTCTACGATCAAAGATTGTCCGATTGCACCACAATTTTATTCTATAGATGCATTCTTCTAGAATGGCTGCAAGGAATATGATCGCCAAAAACATTAACAAAAAGAACCACGCCAGATTTGATCCACTTAATGTTCCTTGTTTAGCTAAATTAACCGAAAGGTAAACAATCAACGCCATGAAGATAAGAAAGCCAAAGGCGTAAGCTACAGTGGTGAATTTTTTACCCCTCATGTGAGATTGGACAGTGACATCGTGAGAGTTTGCAGTGCCAATAAAATCTCCGAGCTGGCTGATCTAGATAACAAAGGAAAAAAATAAGTTGGAAGGGCCCTACCTCCAACGACTACGTTGTGACGAAATTATAAGGTTGTATTGTAATGCTCATCGTTTTTGCTGATCACATGATGAAAATCTGATTCAGAGAGTGGTCAATGAAATTAAAAAAGTTATTGTAATGGGAATGGTAAAGTGACATCACACAGCTAAACGACTGTATTTTTCCCTTCGATATTGAGCAAAATGAAATCCCAATGAAATCAACCTTTATTCTTGCGTTTTCTGACCAGATAGATATTCAATTGGCTTTGTTTACTTCGAATACATCAGGTGTATGTTAAAAACACGGCACAAAACTTAATTCATGATGATTCATGACGTAATGTTTTCTACGGAAAGACCCCGGTTTTAACCAGTAGTGGCAAAATTTATACACTTTTGTCTAGTATAAATCTGGCTAAAGCACTACTTAGCCTACATAATATACAGATCCAGGCTTTTAGGCCTTACTCTCGAAGAGTAGGAGTTTTACGCTCGAAATGAAGGAAGATATGACGTAGCCTAGCTAAAACCGGGGTCTTTCCGTGGAAAACTTTACGTCATAAATATCATGAATAGACAGAGAGACATTTACCGTAAAATATCGAACTAGAAAAAAAAAACTACACTCACATGTTCAGCTTCTTCAATGTTTTCATCGATAAGTTCATTTCGAGTGTGTATCATGTTTGATTCCACAGGTTCAATCAGTGATGCCATGCTATTCTTGTTTCAAGAGCTGTTCTCTATGTTTTTACCTTTATCTACAGAAATAAAAAAGAAACACAACAAATCAACATTAATAAAACAGCCGTAATATGACAGCTGCAAACTCCGGTAATTGTCATGGGTCGCAGCCTTTCTTAATATATCTAACATAAAATTTAAAAGAGTATACACGCTTTTTTTTTAAAAGAATGGTGTAAATCCATTTCATCATGGATATTCTTAACTTTTTTGGGAAAATCATCCTAAAATATTCATACAGCATTCTTAGGTTAGGATCCTAATTCAGACTAGATTTAACATTTAGTACATACGTCTCAAAATTCCATGATGGTGATATGCTTAGCATATTCTTAATTTTTTGGCCATTTTCATCATGGACATTCTTATAAAGTGTATTCTTATAAAAAAAAGCGTGTATCCTAGTAAGTGCGAGCGCAAACGCAAACCAAATCGGGAAATCAAACCAGAAAGATCGGGAAATCGAACCCGACTATCGCGATTGATTGGATTTAGGCACAGTTACAAATGAAAAACACCTACCTAGCTACAGTAAAAGATCATCAAGCAAAATACACAGAAAAGACTAAGAGCTTGTCAGTAATTTCAGCTTTTTTCAACAAAGAAGTCATGTCAAAATCACTCAGACAACATCATATGACAGTCATCGTTAGATAGTCTAACAAAACATTTTTAAGAAAAGATTGGCATGTAGTGTCATGACACAGTTTATTCTGTTAAAGCGGTTAAAGGAAAATAGAAGTACTTTCGAAATTTGTAAAATTGTCACATGTCAAAATCAAATATCAAAACAAATATGGCTGATTTTGATTGTTTCAATTGGTTTGGAAAATTCTGACAAATGCTTTGGTCTTGAAGTAGATCCAAAGGAGGATTGCCTTCTTTCTATATTATACACTATAATTAATTTAAGTTCTTAATACAAAAATATCCCAAAATTGAAGACATACACATTATAAAGTGAAGAAAAAAAGTCTTCAACAGAACTGTGAGGATTTTTTCAGCCAGTGGGGATAAAAATAATGAACCAAAACTCGGTGGGAATTGATATTCTCACATTTTTTATGACTGGGGATTTCAATTCTTTTGTTTTCAAGTCAGAAAATTCAGTGAAGATGGGAACAATAGTAAATATTTTGCAGTGAGGATTTGCTTATATGATTATATTCAGTGCGGGGACAAAAATTGGATGGTAATTGTCCACCAAGAATGATATTTTGGCCGTTGGAAGGAGTCCCAGAGGGCCTGTAAGAAGGGGTGTAATAATGAATATAAGCTTCATTACAGAAAGTTCAAAATCTAATCTGGCCAAAACTAGTGTCACTGCAACCCAGTGGGTTGAAAGAACCGGGAGATACACCCTTATCATATTTTATCGTTCGATTATTTATGATATTCGTGACGTAATGTTTTCTACGGAAAGACCCCGGTTTTCGCCAGCAGTGGCAAATATTATACAACTTTTGCCTAGTTTAAATTTGTCACTACTGGCTAAAACTGGGATATTTCCGTACATGAATATCATGAATAGCATCTAAACATTCATCTAAATTTACCCGAATAATCTGACCTTACAAAATGAAATTCATAAGATTTAAATTATTGAAATGTGACAAAGAATAATTTTTGTAAGATAATATTGCTGGGAATATAATCGGACCTTAAAACCCTGGTCGGAACAGGCTTCTCAGTTGCCAAAATTATCTTTGGCCAGAGCTTTTCGAAAGGGATAGCCCTACCTTCGTTTTGTATAAGATTATAATTTCCACACTAAATGTCAAGACACTTTTCCTTTTTCCCGGGAAAACCGGCATGATGATGGAAAAGGTTTGTTTCTAAAGTTACGGAAAATCTTGTGTATACTCACAAAACTGCCTAACTTTCCGAAGCTCATTTTTCAACGAACCGAAGTCTTGGTCTTTTTGCGCTAGAAAAGCGGTACTGTAATGAATGATACAAAACGACAGTAATGGTATCATTTACTACTCACTTTGGGTGAAACAGGGTGAAAAAATTTTAAACAGGAAAGTTCGTTCATTCATTAAATCAAAAATTGACATCGATAAGTATTATAACTTTTCAAAAAAACTCCGACCAAAGATAGCAGATAAAGGCAAGTGGGAATAATAAGCATTACGCCATATTGAATTTTTATAAACTTATGTCTCAAGCGGATAGAGATGTGGGTTATTACTTTACTTTACCTTTGTAAAACCTTCCCAAGTTCCCGGTAAATGCTCGCCATGGAAAGACTATACACCTTCCGTACACCGTAGCCGCCAATTGCCGCGCGGGCATTATTTTGTCCGCTTTATCTCACTAAAACCGTCGCAGTCCTTTTTTGACACATTTTTCTATCGTCTATATGTGCGAAAAAAGGACTGGGACGGTTTTAGTGGGATAAAAATGCCTGCGCGGCAATTGGCGGTTACGGTCGAAAAGGTGTATTAGCATTGAAGAAAAAAACTTTTGTATGATCAACATTTGAAGATTTGTCGAATTCCGTTTGAGACGATAAATTTTCTTTAAAAAAAAAAACTGTCAATGTTAAATTTAAATTCAATGTTCTTTTGCAACCAACACCAACTCAATGTTTTGCTTTACCTCATTGTAACATACACGTTTTATTTAACACAAACGTCAATATTCATCCCTTCTAAGCCTTTAAAACAGGCGAAGATCATCAACTGGCGGTTAGACAACCAGGCTCAACAGCCTCTCGTTTGAACATTGTGTCCAACATTTTACCATGAACGGTGGTCATCTTTCTTTAATCATCACCAATGAGACCCAAACCATTCAAATGGATTTTAAACGTTTCCATCATCAACTTTCACCACGACATTCTCATCTCATTGCATCAATAAAAAGCAACAGTATGCAATAAATGACGACGGATTTTCTTTTCGAAAAGTTCCAGTGTTTCTGCAATGTCGTCGTCCAAATCGTCAAGTTTCTCAAGCTGAAAGGATTAGAACAACATGAATAAGATTAATCTGGACTGTCACATCGCAGAGTAACCCAGATATTCTAAAACCCCAAGGTGGGTACTAGGGTTGCGAGCTGACGGGTATGTGCCACCCGACTTCTGACCCCCTCGGACCCTTAGCGGGACTAAAAAGGAGAAAAATAGGAAAATTTTGCGATTTTTACGACCCTTATTGAGACTAATGTATATTTGTTTTCTAAAATACTGATCATTTGAGCTGAGGCTGGTTATATGCTTAGAATTCTATTGTTATATAACAATAGGTCTATTTTTTTCAGGCCCAAGTTTCAGCCTTGTTATGCTTATAAGCGTTATGCTTATAAATAAAAAAAATGTATAATGTGTAAAACGTGTAAAACTATCTTTAAATTCAACAGAGTGTTCAGTGCTACAATTCTGGAAGAGCGGTATCATACTTTGAAATAATAGGAGAAACCTTTTTTCCAATACTTAAAAGTATTGACCAACTGAATGCTTGAAAAACTAGCAAGAAATTGTACCATGATGTTAATAATTTCTTTTAAAACAAAGTTCAATTGCTAAAAATTGATTCTCCAAATAGTACATCAGAATGTAAAAAGTTTGAAATCATGATTTTTCGCGAAAACCTCTAGGAAAATGAAAGATATTTGGCCACAAAGAGGCTGATCCGAAATCCTCGCTAAAATTAATTTACTTATTAAGAGGGTACTTCTTCATTTACAGAAAGCCGAAAAAATATGAAGATGATTTGGTCACATACCTTTTCACATAGCTCGCATATCTGGAAAGCACCAAGTGTAGCTTCTTCAGCGTTATCCGTGATGTCAATGTTAATGACATGCACTGGTGTGTATGACTGCGCCTCTCGTTGCTGGAAATCTAAGGAAATCAATCAATCAATCAATCAATCAATCAATCAATCAATCAATCAATCAATCAATCACTCAATCAATCAATCAATCAATCAATCAATCAATCAATCAATCAATCAATCAATCAATCAATCAATCAATTTATACGGATTGTTACATTACAACCTAATTTATACACAATTTCTCTTTATTCAAAATTCATTTTAGTTTTCTTTGAATGCCTAAATTGAACAAAGAAATCCTATGTCATTAAATGATTTCAAACTCCAGTGAGCCTACGAATTTTGTGGATTTTACATTATAATAAAATCTGTTCTGCTTTTCCGTACATTATGTACAATGAGCCAGTGAAAACAAGGGTACAAAATACAAAAGCTAAAAGTCTTATCAGAGAAGGAATTTCAGACTCCAGCAAATATCATTAATTTGGGTAAAAAGTTTTCAGTCCTATTGGCCTTAAGCTTTTTCTCATGCTTTCCCTCTGCAGTGTGTTCAGAAAAAGCAGACAAGATCCTCATAACTTATGCGAAATTTTATGACTTGAATACTTAGGGTACTTAATATTTCCATCTCGCAAACCTATTCAATCATCTTGGGAGTTGAATATCTATTGATTGAACAGAGAATTTTAATCTTATTCCAATCATTCTAAACCAAGTTAAGATGATGAGTTTTGTTCGGGACACAGTGTATATTTAACAAACCCTCCCCTAGTCATGAGACAGGGGTGTGGTGTGTCAGAAAACTCCACCTTACCTTCTACGAGTTGATCGTATACTCTTTCTTCAGCGGTGATGACAAGATCGAATTCTTCCTCTTTCTCATCTTGGAAACGTTGTGGAAACTTCTTGATGCGTCTGTTTCTATCTAGCATGTGTAGAACACCATTCTGTTTGTATCTATAGTTTTTTTTATTGTGGTTGTCAGGAGTTAAGGATTATACAGATTTTAAGGGATTATAATTCAAGAACAAAAAATAAATATATTACGAGAAAGAAAAGAAAAAATCTCATTTCCTGATTTCTACTTCACAATCTTAACTACTTTAAATCTTCTAAATCCGAGTAACCGTATAACTATCTTGAAAATTTCCAATTGCTTCAAACATAACTGCTGAAACTATAAACTTCAAATGTATTTTCATGAAATATCTAAAGTACAAAGGTATCACTATACAACCTCTTTGTTATAGAACCGATGGAAACTCTTACAAAGTAGAAAAATCAACCAAAGATTTTTCCAAGGTTAAAACAATTTTATTCCCATATGAAAATGAAGCTGAAATCTCAGCATCTATTGGGAATAACGATGCTGTAAACAATACTCCCTTTCCACCATTCCTAAAGGCATTCAGACTCACCAGGTCACCTATGGAAACGTTTCACGCAGGTTTACAAAATTTATGAAATTGATTTCACATTGATTCCCCTTAGTGTTGGACCATTTAATACCAAGGTGAAAATCAGACCACTGGGACCCGCCAGTCAAATTCATAAAATTGGAAGGACTAGGTTTGCGTAGTTGCGAAATTGAAGAGGCCTTTATAAAAACTGCATTGGCGGATCTGAGAGGGGTTGAAAATTTATGAAGAAGAGTCTTTATTTCCTTATGAGTATGGGTAAAAGAAACAGGCGACGTCAAAAATTTTGACCACCCTCCCTGAAATGTTGTAGCAACGAAACTTCAGAATATGAGAATATCTCGTATCAATAATTTTGTCAGATGTTTCAGTAATACTTTCAGAATCAATTTTACACTTTTTCAGTAGTTGATGACTTGATACGACATTGATTAATCGACCACATTTTTGCATTATTTCAGTATTGTTTCGGTAATGTTTTCAAGGTCAATTTAAAGGGGTATCAACGCAGCATCGTTGTAGGAATGTTGCTTCGTGCAGAATGATAAGCCAGAGAAAGATGGCATCAGTACCTGGATGTTACACTGCTCGTCGACTGATTTCGATTCGATATTTGATAAACTGTTGATTAATGTTTGACTGATTCCATTGGCGTTTACTCAATTTACTTGATCGGAGTCGGAGTAATAACCCTTTGCTTGATTGATATCCCACTATTCGATTGACGTTCAATTGATTGAGTGAGAATAAAATGATTAAACAATGGTCAACTTTGATCGAGATCAATTGTTGATGGCTTAAAACGTCATTAATCATCAAACCACATTGCGCGATTTTGAAGAATAGTAAGAGACCTCCGTATCTCAGTTCTGGACGCAGCAAGAGGCATACCGAAATTCAAATCAGTATTAAATGTCACGGATTGACCGATAATGCTGTCGTCGTGATGGATGTTTCTTCTTCGAAAATAAATCTTGGAATGAGAACAAGCATTAAGGGGAGCACCGAGTAAGGATCGAATTTTCTCATTATGATAGATTGATTTGAAAGCGTCAGCGCGTGTGTATTTAAGCAAGTCCATTTTCCTCATCTGCACTTCGAGCTGAGTACGGTCTATCGAAGCCATAGAATGTGTTCGTTTTTTTTAATCTTATTCTTAAGAATTTCAGTGATAAAAGTTTTGTAGGAATTTCCCGTACATAACAGAATCTTGTTCCCTGGAGCATCAACTTCATGTATTGTGAAAAGTAGTCATCAATTCTTACAAAAAAACCTAAGTGAACGATTCAGCATCATTTGAGCAAAATTAGGAACCGTCACATTTGCCATATCCCTTAAGAGTAAAGCATATAGTATGCGGAGAATGGATGATCTGTTATGAGATGCATTATGACCGGAATTTTGTCCGTATTTCTTATTAGAGGCACCTGTAAGCACCGCAATAATTTACTCCTAGATGCCTTATTAACCACCCCTCTTTAGTTTTTTCAAAAATATACCAGCTGTAAAAGGCGAGTGTATCATCCAAAACGAAGCGCCTTGGCTGGCCTTTCAAAGGGGAAGAAGGGAGGTGTCAGAAATCACAACCACTGAGCTTTTCGAGAGCTTTTTGCTTCTGTTGGTAAAGAAGGAGTAGGATCATAAATTATAGAAATTTTCTAATATTGACAACGTAATGACGGACAGTTTCGATATCTCCCAGCTTCGATTCAGGATTCGAAAACGTTACGGTAAATTATCTCAAACTAAGTTTTTCGTAAATGGACTCATTTTCTGAATAACCACTTGCTGTATTTGAAGATGTTACTGTATTGAATAGGTGAAAACGAATTCAGTATAAGCCAAAAAAAGTCATGGTTTGAAATTCAACTCTCCTTGGTTTAGCTCTGCCAGAACCACCGGGTTGCGTATATCGTCAAACATTAAGTCTCCTAAATTTAAACTACCAGAACCGTCGAATCAAATCAGCCGTCGAGCACAAAATCATAAAGTATCACTAGAAGAATCACATTTCCTTAATTAGATGTTTCAGAAGCAACGAGTCACTTAGTATCGCGAGGACAATCAACTTGACTTCGACTCTTCGAAATCACCAAGTCGTGCAGTATCGTTAGGAACACCAACTTTCCTTAATTTAGAACGACAAATCCTAACTCGGGACTTTCCAGATCGATAGATTTTTTTAGAATATTTTTTAAACCGTTCTAAAGAATCGCCGGAGCAACCCAATTTATATCAAAATCCTTCTCAAGAGTCACCAGAGCCACCAAATAATTCTCAAAAATCACCAGAGCCATCAATAACTTCTCAAGAATCACCAGGGTCATCAAATAATTCTCAAAAATCACCAGATTTATCAAATCCTTCTCAAGAATCACCAGAGTAACTAAATCTTTATCAAGAGTCATCAGAGCTACTAAATCCTTCTCAAGAATTACCAAAGCAACTAAATCCTTCACAATTATCACCAGGGCCATCAGACCTTCCTAAAGAATCACCAGGGCCATCAAATCCTTCTCAAGAATCACCAAAGCCATTAAATCCTTCTCATGAATCAACAAAGCCACTAAATCATTCTAAATAATCACCAGAGTCACAAAAATCCTTCTCAAGAATCACCAGAGCCATTAAATCCTTCTCAAGAATCACCAGAGCCATCAAATCCTTCTAAAGAATCACCAGAGCAATTAAATCCTTCTAAAGAATCGCCAGGGCCATCAAATCCTCCTAAAGAATCACCACATTCACCAAAACCTTCTCAACAAACACCAGAGATCAAATCCTTCTAAAGAATCAACAAAACCATCAAATCCTTCTCAAGAATCAATATATTCACCAAATCGTTCTCAATAATTACCAGAGCCATCAAATCCTTCTCAAGAATCAATATATTCACCAAATCGTTCTCAATAATCAACAGAGCCATCAAATCCTTCTCAAGAATCACCAAAGCCATTAAATCCTTCTCATGAATCAACAAAGCCACTAAATCATTCTAAATAATCACCAGAGTCACAAAAATCCTTCTCAAGAATCACCAGAGCCATTAAATCCTTCTCAAGAATCACCAGAGCCATCAAACCCTTCTCAATTATCACCAGAGCATTCAAATCCTTCTCAAGAATCATCAGGGCCATCAAATCCTTCTCAAGAATCACCAGGGCCATCAAATCCTTCTCAAGAATCACCAGAGCCATTAAATCCTTCTCAAGAATCACCAGGGCCATCAAATCCTTCTCAAGAATCACCAGAGCCATCAAATCCTTCTCAAGAATCACCAGGGCCATCAAATCCTTCTCAAGAATCACCAGGGCCATCAAATCCTTCTCAAGAATCACCAGAGCCATCAAATCCTTCGTAAGAATCACCAGAGCAATTAAATCCTTTTAAGAATCGCCAGGGCCATCAAATCCTTCTCAATAATCACCAGAGCATTCAAATCCTTCTCAAGAATCACCAGAGCCATCAAATCCTTCCAAGGAATCACCAGAGCCATCAAATCCTTCTCAAAATTCACCAGGGCCGCCAAATCCTTCACAATTATCACCAGGGCCATCAGACCTTCCTAAAGAATCACCAGGGCCACCAAATCCTTCTAAAAATTCACCAGAGCAATCAAATCCTTCTCAAGAATCACCAGAGCCATTAAATCCTTCTCAAGAATCACCAGAGCCATCAAATCCTTCTCAAGAATCACCAGAGCCACCAAATCTTTCTCAAGAATCACCAGAGCCACTAAATCATTCTAAATAATCACCAGGGTCACAAAAATCATTCTAAATAATCACCAGAGTCACAAAAATCCTTCTCAAGAATCACCAGAGCCATCAAATCCTTCTAAAGAATCACCAGAGCCATTAAATCCTTCTCAAGAATCGCCAGAGCAATCAAATCCTTCTCAATAATCACCAGAGCATTCAAATCCTTCTCAAGAATCACCAGGGCCATCAAATCCTTCTCAAGAATCTCCAGAGCCATCAAATCATTCTCAAGAATCACCAGAGCAATTAAATCCTTTTAAGAATCGCCAGGGCCATCAAATCCTTCTCAAGAATCACCAGAGCATTCAAATCCTTCTCAAGAATCACCAGAGCATTCAAATCCTTCCAAGGAATCACCAGAGCCATCAAATCCTTCTCAAAATTCACCAGGGCCGCCAAATCCTTCACAAGAATCACCAGGGCCGCCAAATCCTTCACAAGAATCACCAGGGCCATCAGACCTTCCTAAAGAATCACCAGGGCCACCAAATCCTTCTAAAAATTCACCAGAGCAATCAAATCCTTCTCAAGAATCACCAGAGCCATTAAATCCTTCTCAAGAATCACCAGAGCCATCAAATCCTTCTCAAGAATCACCAGAGCCACCAAATCTTTCTCAAGAATCACCAGAGCCATCAAATCTTTCTCAAGAATCACCAGAGCCATCAATACCTTCTCAAGAATCACCAAGGCCACCAAATCATTCTCAATAATCACCAGAGCCATCAAATCCTTCTCAAGAATCGCCAGAGCCATTTAATCCTTCTCAATAATCACCAGAGCCATTAAATCCTTCTCAAGAATCACCAGAGCCATCAAATCCTTCTCAAGAATCACCAGGGCCACCAAATCCTTCTAAAAATTCACCAGAGCAATCAAATCCTTCTCAAGAATCACCAGAGCCATTAAATTCTTCTCAAGAATCACCAGAGCCATCAAATCCTTCTCAAGAATCACCAGAGTCACAAAAATCCTTCTCAAGAATCACCAGAGCCATCAAATCCTTCTAAAGAATCACCAGAGCCATGAAATCCTTCTCAAGAATCGCCAGAGCAATCAAATCCTTCTCAATAATCACCAGAGCATTCAAATCCTTCTCAAGAATCACCAGGGCCATCAAATCCTTCTCAAGAATCACCAGGGCCATCAAATCATTCTCAAGAATCACCAGAGCAATTAAATCCTTTTAAGAATCGCCAGGGCCATCAAATCCTTCTCAAGAATCACCAGAGCATTCAAATCCTTCTCAAGAATCACCAGAGCCATCAAATTCTTCCAAGGAATCACCAGAGCCATCAAATCCTTCTCAAAATTCACCAGGGCCGCCAAATCCTTCACAAGAATCACCAGGGCCATCAGACCTTCCTAAAGAATCACCAGGGCCATCAAATCCTTCTAAAAATTCACCAGAGCAATCAAATCCTTCTCAAGAATCACCAGAGCCATTAAATCCTTCTCAAGAATCACCAGAGCCATCAAATCCTTCTCAAGAATCACCAGAGCCACCAAATCTTTCTCAAGAATCACCAGAGCCATCAAATCTTTCTCAAGAATCACCAGAGCCATCAATAACTTCTCAAGAATCACCAAGGCCACCAAATCATTCTCAATAATCACCAGAGCCATCAAATCCTTCTCAAGAATCGCCAGAGCCATTAAATCCTTCTCAAGAATCACCAGAGCCATTAAATCCTTCTCAAGAATCACCAGAGCCATCAAATCCTTCTCAAGAATCACCAGAGCCATCAAATCATTCTCAAGAATCGCCAGGGCCATCAAATCATTCTCAAGAATCACCAGAGCCAGCAAATCCTTCTCAAGAGTTACCAGAGCCATCAAACAATTCTCAAGAATCATCAAAGTCAAACTTTTTTTACTTACATTAGTTTCGACATTGACATTTGTTACGTCCTTCGAATGCAGTGATTGCTAAACCTCACGTAAAACTGGAGAGTTTTTGATTGCTTAAAACCCACTAGTTTTCAGCCAAGCCACTTGAAATTTTCTGCAAGCATTGTAAATTATAATTCCAAACTTTTATCAAGGCTTTTATCAAAGACTGGGAGAGTTATTAAATGAAACTGAAGTTGTGAACATTCTCGCAAGTTCACTAGTTTTTGTGATGTTTACAGACACCAAAATTCGATATCGAATTTAGTGATCATTTAAAAGCTTTCAAATGAAAAAAATCAAAGGCAAAAGACGGAAGGATCAATCTTTAGGGGTTTGTTTGGGTATAATTTCGACGTTTTCTGCTGCAAGATGCATAGCTGTAACGAGGAATGTTTATGTATCTCCATAGCAATAAAGTCAGTATCACATCTTATGCGCTTTCTTTCAAATACAATACAAGCTTTGATAATTCAATCATTGCCATTTCGTTGAGTGGAGATTTTTTTGTGTGCTTTGCATTATTGCGTATTAGAACAAATGAAAAAGAAAGTAACGCGTCTGCGTCCGTTTTTTAATATTTGACTTTTTTCTGGACACCCTGTGTATCGCTCTTACGGTATTCTGAAGTTTTGGCACAACATATTGAACCAGTTGGCATGAAGAATCCCGTTTGCTGATTACTTAAACTTCAATGTATATTCATATACATTTGGCAATAGGTTTGTAAAAATACATACAAATTTTGAGAATATTTTCAAATTAAAAAAATTCGACAAGATAAAAAACACAGATAGGAATTCACTCCACTTTATTGGCATTAAATTTCGCGGGTACTTAATTTCGCGATTTTTAAGTCAAACTTCGCGAAATTTAATACCGTTTAAATTTTTCAAAAATACAAAATCGCAAAATTAAATGCACGCGAAAGATTTTTAAAATAGGCCGAAAATCGAAAATACTTATTTCTTACCCTTACTATTATAGTAACTAAGTGTAACAAATAAGTATTTTCGATAATTTTTGTCACTAGTTTTGTTACTATTTTTGTTATGTTTACACCTAATACGTTGTGTTTCAAGCGAAATCAGTCATTTTCTTGCTTTATTCCCACTTTTTGAAAATGCCCAATTTAGTGAATCGCG
The DNA here is from genome assembly GCF_902728285.1 of Clytia hemisphaerica. Classification (NCBI taxonomy): domain Eukaryota; kingdom Metazoa; phylum Cnidaria; class Hydrozoa; order Leptothecata; family Clytiidae; genus Clytia; species Clytia hemisphaerica. Next base: position 619,084 of record NW_027104297.1, on the reverse strand, counting down.
AAATTTAATACACACGAAACACGTTTCCTCGAAAAATTTCGCTATAACCCGCGAAATTTAATACCATTAAGGTAAGTGAATAAGTTGAAGCTCAAAAAGGTTTTTTTCAATTTACGCACAGGGCTCTTCCAGAACATGTCCGTACGTGGGGGGTGGACGATTTAATGTCCGGGGGTAGTGAAAAATCATCAACATTTGCCTTGTCCGGGGGGTAAATTTTCTCTGTCCGGGTGGTCAACTGATGCTTGTCCAGGGGGTAAAACCCGTTGTCCGGGGGTCCAAAAGTCACTTTGTCCGGGGGGTAAGTCACTGAAAATTATTATATCCTCCACCCCTTGTTCAAATTTTTTCTGGAAAAGCCCATACTGAGAATGGCCGAGAATGGCAAAAATAACTTTATCCTTATGTGTCTTATGACACAAAAAACGCAAAATCTCGGCAGGAAATTTCAACTTCCACTCAACAAAAGAGGTATTCAGACTTTGACATCATTAACAAGATATCGTTAAACAAACATTGGGTGAAAACATTAGCTTAATTGACAGGCTAGCTTATCGCGATAACCGATCATTTGATTCGTGGGAACGGACCTTGATGTACGCAGATATCCAAGTACTTGTCTCCTGCTCAGATGTGTGAGACCATCGTCTTTTTTATCAATGGTGTACCTCAATGAAGCCTATTCATATATTTCAAATTAATAAGAATTTCCATTCCGTTTGTTTTTTAAGAATCAATTTCATAAGAAACGTCATCATTAACTTTTGAACCGATGAGAAGAATTCGCTTTTAGTCATAAGTTTTATGGTGCAAAAAAATAGATAATTAACTCAGCCATGACCAGCCCTTAAAAGTTGAAAAGCCTTTCCTTCTTATGCCTTATCTCTCTCCTACATTTTTTCTAAAAATAAACTAGGGCTTCGATAACCAAAATATTAAGAACAAGTTATTTTAAGGAACATTTTAAGGCTTTGCAGACTCTACTCCCAATTTCTTAAGAAAATGGACTCACAAAATGGTGAGAATAAGAACATGTTAAGAGGACATTTTAAGGCTTAAAACTCAAAAGTTAACATCTAATGGCTTCAAAACTGATGCTTATAAGAAATAAAAATGCGTTCGTTGTTAGCCAATTTCATCTTCATATTTGCTTTGAAAGATTGAAGGAAGATATCAACGAAAAGTTCTTTTATTTGTTATAAAGTTATAAATTAGTAATTGATGCTTATAAGAAAAGTGAATACGATCGCTTTCAGTCCCGGGGGGGGGGGGTACTAGGGTTGGTGAATGAGGGGTATGTGCGGACGGGACCTCCGAAAACCGACCCTTAGAGAGACCAAATTTTAGTGAAAAAGTGACCCTTAGAGAGACTTTTTCGAAAAATTTTCTCTGATTTTCAAAAATTTTCTACCCTTAGTGAGACTTTTTTGTAATTTTTTCTCTCAAAATCAATTTTTTTTTCTAAAAATCGTGATTTTTCCCACCCTTAGAGAGACTTTGAAAGGTGGAAAACCCGACCCTTACCGTCCGCACATACCCAGCACCTATTTTTGCCTAAGTACCCCCCCGGGCTTTCAGTTCGAAGAATCGCTGATGTAACAAAGTTACTGATTGGTTTCTTATATAAAGTTGTTGCTTATAATAAAAGATTAATCTACCCACTTCGAGCAAGATGCCATGTTCGAAAATAGGAAGCTCGAACGTTAATCGACTTCCTGAGATTTAATTTATTGAGCCAAGAATTTTGCATAATCAGCTGAAAAGGAAACTGAAACTTTTTTTAAGCAAAGTAACTACCTTTATTACTTTTGAGTGGTTTTTACGAAAAAGCAAAAAAAAAAGTTTTGAAAATTTCGCGTGAACAAAGACGTAAATGTGAAAAATTTTGACCGACGAACTCAAAGCTGAGAATTTTTGACCGACCATTACATTTTGCCAATGAAGTTATTTGTTTACGAAATAAATTACGTCATGAACATCATTTGCCTCGTATTCAAACAATTACCATGGTGATTATGTCCCTTCGCTTGAAACATTAAATGGCTTTTATTATGAATAGAAAGTAGTCTTAATATAAATCCGCTGGGAGTTGATCACCATGGCAATAATTTCAAAACGAGGCAATCGATGTTCGTGACGTAATTTATGAAAAGGTTTTTTCCTCTAAAAAGCCGACGTTACTATGGTAAAGAACTATTCGTCGGCAAAAAGTGACAATTTTTTGGCAATGAATTGGTCAACGAATTTTAATTACCTTTAAATATTTTAGTAGCTATGGTAACTTATAATGACATTACCCGTAAAATGCCAGAAACTTCAAAGTATCTTATATGAAAAGTATTAGCAAAAATGTCTTTTAAATCCATCACAATTTCTTTCTAAAAGACGATATCGGCTTAACGTGAAAACTCAGGTTTGACCTCCGAAAATTGCCCACAATGCTTTGCGCGGAAAAAAGTTCACGGTGAAATTCTTTCCACGCAAAGCATTGTGGGGAATTCTCGGAGGTCAAAACTGAGTTTTCATGTAAAGCCGATATAGGGGGTCATATAGTCTATTGAATAAAATTCCGCGCGCTCGTAAATACCTCAAATTATTTGAAATCCTGTGCTTCTTACTTTAGGCGTACAAACTTTCGCGAGCAGAAACTTTCGCGATTTTCGTGAAAGTAAATTAAATGTCTTTAAAAATTCTAGGAAGGGCCATTCGCGAAAGTTTATGCTCGCGAAATATTCTTGACATACTGTAATAGAAAATCTGTATAAAACCTCAAAGTTTGAATAAAATGTAGCTTTTATGGCACTTTTTAGCCTGCTAAAAGACTAATGAGTCAAAGGAAAAATGTTTCAAGCCAATCCAAGAAGTATTTGTCCCACTAAGTCATTTTTTCATGTGAAAATTCTAAATTCTACGTCTTGATTCGCGAAAGTTTATGCTCGCGAAAAATATTTTTCGTTAAAATCGCGAAAGTTTGTACGCCTAAAGTATTTGTGCAAAAACGGCAAAAGTTCGTAAAAACGTTTGGTCTTGCAAGATTTAAGCCCATAGAAGTATCACTATGATTTGTACGAATTCTCGGCAATATTTAGTTAGCTGTTTTGAAATTAAAATTACAGAGTATAAATAGAAAGTTTTCAAAGAGCAATCAAAAGATATATACTATCATCGATGATACTATCAAAAAATGACCATCGATATAAGTGCTTCATATGTTAAATGGTTTTAGTACCATAGATTAGCCTAATTACAGAACTCTACGAAAACGGTAGTATATAAACATTCTCTATTCTAATCTATGAAAGCACGAATCCTTTAGTAGATGTCAGCGGCCTCACCAAGGTTCGTACCTTTTCATTCAATCAGACGTATAAGTAACATCAATCGAAAAATAATTTGATTACTGATTTTGTAGAGATAGATAGCCGGTATGAAGTAAGAGAAACCTTTATAATTGCGTCAGGTGCTGAATAATTCAGTTTGGTACAGGCTAGGGATTTAAGCAAAAATGAAATAATAAACAAATTATAGTTACCATTATTAAAGTTTAAGTTCTTCGTGACGCGTATAACTTCATCTCTGCAACACGTTTTCTTCTTATAATCTTCGTGTCTTAAAGTTCGTATCCACAGCAAAGAATATTACACACAAAATGTTACAAATCTTAGCAATATTCAATATATAATAAAATATACAATAAAGATCTCATTCACGATATAAGTACCAGAATCCATACACCGAAATTTCAAACCATATTCAAAACAGAATTCCAAAATTTCTTCTAATTTACTTTGAATTGATTTTCTCTCAGGTACGGGTTCTCTCTCCAGTTAAGTAGTTGACAGGTGTCATTTTCAATGACGTCACCAAGTAGAAAATATTTATTAAGGTAGATCAAAAGTGGTAGAGTGGTGTAAACACCCCGGTAAGGAAAAACAGCAACATGCTGAATGGTGATCAAAATGTTTAACGAAAAAGGAAAGACAGAACAGCATATCACAGAGGCGCGGAAGAATGAAAAACTTGTTTCAAAGCTGGATTTCAGATGTTTTAGAGGTGATATTGCCTGCCATATAAAATGATTTTTTGGATAAAAAACATGCTTAATTTTGGCAAGAAACTTGGTTTTGGGTTACGGCTAAAAGACTTTCCGGGGAAAACGGTAAAAGTCAGCTTTTAGAGAACCTTGCCTTCTGTATTTAGAAGAAATTAGAAAACGCTGATGAAGAAATTTTGCACGAAGTACTAAATATCCCATTTGTATGCAGTTTTTTTTCTTCGAAAGTCGGGCTACTTTAGGCGTACAAACTAATGAGGCTTTTTCATATACAAAGTCAAAAAAATATTTCTATGTATTTTTCGGCCCAAATTTACCCCCATTTGGTATTTTTGAATGTCGAGCGTCACTTTGTTGGCACTGTCATTTTATGTTTACTGTTAAGGGAGGGACTTACCTTTAAATTCACCTCACTCGTCAAATTAATAATTGCCAAAAAACAACAATTTTCCCTCCTTTCAGTCAAATTTCTCGCAAAATAACTTATTCTCTCATTAGTTCACTAATTCTCTCAATCAAAAAAGTGAGAAGAGCTCAGCCTCGAAATTTCATTGAAGAAAAACGAAAAACCAAATCTTCGTAAAACCGTTTTAAGATGTTTTTTGTACTGACCCAGTACGTACATCAGACGAATTTCAAGAGAATTAATTACTATTCTAAGCTTATCTAGGGTTTCAGAAACGACGACTTTTTCGGGTTTTGTCTAGCACTATTGCGCATACCTCTGCAAACCCAAAGCATAGTACATATTTTTATTTCATAAGCATAAAAAAATTCGGAAACAGGCTCGAAGATGCTTAGGCCCAGGGTTGAAAAGGCTGAAAAAATGCTTATTTAAATTGTGAAAAGAAAATTTCAATGTGAAATAAGAAAACCCAATGTTCACAAACTTTATTTCAAACTAAATTTTGAAAATCCGATTTTTAAGGGCCGGAAACGACGTTTCAGAAACTTGTAATATGCTAATTTTTTCCTGTGTATAAGGATGCATATAATATTCGTAAATATACATAATTAACAAAAATATTCGTCACTTTTTTCGTTTTTATCAGTTTGAGTTATCTATATATCAATACTTTTCTTTTTCTACAATGACAGATATTATATCTTCACTATATATAATCCCAAGCCCTGAAAATTACACCCATTTTTTAAGACAAAAATCGGTAGACTTCAGCAAACTTTCTATGATACATTTCATTAAAAAATATTCTCCAGATTGGAATCACTCACTTCGTTTTTATAAAGCTCCAAAAATACGTAATAAAAGGGCTATCAAACAAACGCGCATCATTCAGTAAGACTTCTTAAAAAATGCAAACGAGGGTAAAAATTATATCTAGTCAGATGGAACTAGACCAAAAGAAGAAAGAAGTATGATCCAAAGTGACAAAGTAATAACAAGAGTTGCTTGTTAGATATCAAGAAAAATCAACCGTAACAATTTTCTAGATTTGGTCAAAAGCGTTCGATGTTTTTGATGAAAATAAAAGCCATATCGTTGAAAAGTCAAGAAAGGCCTCTTACAAAAGAATCTTTCTACTCAAAAAGGGATGTTTTGCTGTTTAGTGTTGAATCAGATCTCTGGTTAAATATAGCCGAGAATAAATTAAAAAAGTTCAGCTGAAATATTTAGAAAATAAAATTCAGATCGAAAGAAATTAGAAATTTAAGACAGGCATTTTTAGAGTATCAATCGAAACGCCAGACAAAAAGAATTGACACAGAAAACAACCAAACAAATAAATTTTTGTAATCATTTTATTTTGGATATATTTCACACATTCAATAGAATAGGGAAACATTAGGAATAATATTGTCAGAGTGCAAAACAACAGACACAGTAAAATTCATATAATAATATTGAAAAATGCAAAAAAAATATTTATGAAATATATCTCAAACGTTAGAAAATAGAACAAAGAAGGTTCGTTCTTACCTTTTTCTTTGCTTGGACACGTCAAATAAAAGCTGTGGTAACAGCAGTTAATGTACTTCGGTGGTGAAAATTCTAAATTCTTTAGACATAGGGATACCATTCCGATTACCAAATATAAGGCCATATACTATATTGAACAGAACATTAACGAGTAAACAATTCATGTTATGCACCACTGCAATGACTTCACGAAATTATGCAACTTTTCTGTTTTTGTTCCACCCAATACGTCACTTTTTCTATTGTTTAAGTGACGTATTGGGTGGAAAATTTTAAAGTTCTCTGAAGACCCTCCAGTGGTGCATATCATGAATTAGTATTTATTCATTAGACGAGTCCAAAACACCATCTCTCCGAATTTACCTGTCAGGCATTCCTTGAGAATCACAGCATTACTTCTTGAATTTTAAAACTTTAAATTCTTTTCCTGACCTTACTAACTGACTGACTTAACCTGGCTAAGCACATAGTGTATGCAAACCTGATTTTAACCTCCATACCATTCAAAATTGTTCATGAAATGAACAAAATTCAATCATGGAAAAGGACTTGAACTGATCAATGGAGGAGGATACAAATGAGCGTCTTTCCTGTAGAGTTCCCTGTAAATGTGGTCATATGGGGTTGTGAACGGATAAACATTTGGCCTGTCAGCTGATGGTCCTGGTAGCTTGACTTGGTTTCCAGTGCCATACGACTTGACATTGAATCCTCGTTTACTACAAAAAATAAAGTAAAAACAGATTGTTAATTTTGCAAGTCTAAGATTAAACTAACCCATACTAACCAAGCTGATTTTTTATTCATGCTTAATATTCAACTGATTTTTTCTAACTTTAAGAATTTTTTTCTATGTATTAATCCAAAGGGTTTTTGTATGTTTTCTGAATTATATTAATTTTAAAACACTATATAAAACAACATAAAATTTAGCTTTATTTTCAGAATTTTATTCAGCAAGAAGAACGAGGTTGCAACACAAAAATTGGTTAGGACTTAGTGAATTACGAGGTAGTTACAACAAGGAATAATTTTAAAATTGGTCCTTAAGACTTGGTGGCTTGCATAAATTGGGCTATTCTATTGGCTGCTATTGGTATAACGAGATTCTAAATTTTTTTTGACATAATGGTGTGATGTAGATCTAGCGTGATACTTAAAAAGGCAGAAAAAAGAGGGCAGAAGTAAAGATAGCAGAATTGGAAATGTGGCGTATCAATTCTTCTTCGTAAAATGCTGCGCATTAATTACTGTCAACTGCTCCAACTTGGGACTATCTAACAGAACATGGGACGGCAATTCGGCCACCATTTCACCGAACCTCCAAAGTCATTTGATTTGAGTTAATGAATGGCGTATTAAAAAATACATGATTTCTCTTTCCCACCGAGTAGGCTTTTAAATCGAAATATGAAAAAAATCACACACAATGTCTGGAAAGAAGAAGACCAAATTAGTGGCAAAACGATGGGGTGTTTAACGTCACTCGCGCGGCAATTTACAAACTCATTATTTGTTAATCCCATCGGGCGATAGGCAGCAGGCATTCTCTAATTCTCCAATCGACGTTCGGTCATTTTGAATGAAAACAAAAAAGTTAAAAGGTCGCACTATCAGTGAAAGTTATTGTGACATGTTATGACAGAAAGTATGATTGATAAACTTGGTGGAGTTATCAAAACAAATTTGTTGTCAAAGACATTTAACAGTAATTGAAAATACAGGCCAGATATCAACAGTCCCGTGTTTCGACCAATCGTCCCAAATCAGAGCAGTTGATGGTATATTTTCATTCTATAAAAACTGAGGGATAGAGATTTCTTGTAAAGAATATCAACTACATATATTAAAGACCTATGAGTAGGTTGGCAGATTTATCAAAAGCATGAGTTTTCTTATAATAGTCGTAATTGCACGCATCAAAATTGATTCGATAAAAAGTGGCTATACCACAGCAATCTATCCAAAATTGACGCTTTTGATTGTTAATTGGAGTTTTGGGCTATTATAGGATAAAGAACAGCATTCAGCGATCATACCCAAATATCAAATTCACTCTGAGCTCATCTGATTTCAGTTTTGTTAAATCTATTTTGCCCTTACTCACTGTCTTGGGAAATACTGAGCACTGTGAAAATTTCTAGCATAGAATGGTATTTTTATCTCCATCCAATATATAGTTACTTAGTAGTTAAGTAGTAACTTACTAGTCAAAATAGGAAAAATATTAAGAAGTGCTGCTTAAAGTGAATTTCCTAACTACCCAGTGAATGTTAATTATTTATAAGGTATAATATTGAGTCATTTATATCAGTGGCCTGCGAATTTGTAAAACTATATTATTATTATATTCCATGGCCAAAGTGTTTGGAGTGCTCAAAGCCAACTTTCGTACCAAAAGTGCTTCCTGATTTGGAAACTCTAGCAATTTTGGGGAATTTCTCCTTTTTTACATAATTATTGGAATATTTCTGGATAAGACAAGGCAATTGTTGCCTTAATATGCTGTTGACGACGAGACGAGCAGTTCAGAGCCAATTTTTTCAATCAGAAAACAACTGGACATGGTGAGAAAAACAAGGCAAAAAAAATATCTTGATTGACCAAATTGTCAGTACCAAACTTTGGTTTAGGCCAAGATCACAAATAAGTTGTGTTCGCGTCGCCCGACCGACTCACTTTCTATGTTAAAAATCAAACCCTTTTAGAGTCGGAAAGTCGGAAGATCTGTCGATGCGCCTGATGATAACTTGCCGCCTGAACAAACCTATATACTCAGAGCGCATTTTTCCGATGAATCCAGCACTAACTGACAACCTATGTTCAGAGTGTATTTTTCCGATGATTTTATATGCCGACCGACTCACATTTTGGGGCTGGAAATGACACAAACACAAGTTATATGTGACTCAGGCCTTACCCAGCTAAGATAGAGCACTAGTTTGCTTCAAATTGGACGCTTGCGCAAATGTGCGCGATCGCATTTACATGTTTCTCATCAAAAAGATTTGTTCCTTTTGCGGTGTGAAAGCCTACCTGGTGAGTAGCGTATTCACATTATTTGCTACCTATGATTTGCGGTTATGTTAATACACCTCATCGGAAATTCCACCTCCTCGCGTTGTTGCTACGCAACACTTTTTGGGAGGTAAACAAAGCGCGATATTGCGGTTTTCAGGCAAAAAGCCTTACAAAATACCCAAAATATTGATGCCAAAAGAGCCTCCAAATCAACTGAAGAACCACCGAAGTTGTTGTTTTTTTCTTTCTTATAGCTTCTGCTAGCATCTTGAAAGCTTTGTTTTGTTTACTCGCGCTACCATTTATGTTTACCTCCCAATTTCAACAGACCCATTTTATAGCACGATTGTTTTTGTGGAATTTCCGATGAAGGTGTATTAAATGACTTTGGAGGTTCGGTAAAATGGTGGCTGAATGGTTGACCCATGTCTTGTCAGATAGACCCATGTCTTGTCAGATAGTCCCAAGTAAGAGCAGTTGACGACGTATAAATTCATAAAGATGACAGAAACACCGAAATGTGTGATTTTAATCAAACATCTGGTCAAACATCAAGTTAAAGAGGTGAATATTCCATAAAATAATAACAATCCATATTAGTGAAGTAGATCCACTATATACAGGAAGATATATATGTACATACCCTTTGGATTAAGAACACTCTTAAAGTCAAATATATGTATTCTTGGAGCAATAAGATGAAAATAATGGAAATAAAAACGGGTGGTTGGTGGTGTAAAAAGAAAATAATATACCTCAAAAAGCTGTGGGCCTCCATACTTCTATTCATGTTACTACTGCAAACGACTGCGATGCGAAGATTTCTCGATCTTTTTGTCGACATCTTTGTGACTTCTTTATGTTACTTGGAAAGATATTCTTTTTGAATAATATCACTCAAAAAATGTCGAAAATTTGTCTTCCTCCCAACTTGCTCTTTCCTTCCTTCTCGAACGACTGCGTTGATGTCAGCTGGTTCGGCTTTTTTCAATGTTTACGTAAATCATTTATGAGCAAGGGGTAACAGACTTAAAACGTACTTTTAATTTGTTTAGATATTCTTGAGAAATATGATTGCTATTTTGTAGTAATATTTTCATTTAAGTAATATATGTACATTTTACCTGAAAATAGTTCATACTGTCATTTTTCTTGATCCAAAAGAAGTAATTAGTAGTTAAATTTTACCCCCGGAAATAGCAACCCCCTGAATGCAATTCACTACGACCCCTGAACTTTCGTTTTCGAAAAACTAGATCTACGGTCCTTTCCAAGACCACAAAATAAAAACACATTGCAATACAAGATGGCGGACAAAAAGTCCAAAAAGAGAAGGAAGGTATGATTTTTTTTTATCATCTTATTCTTTCGAAGAACATATCATCATTATAAATCCTTAAGCACGTTGTATTCGAAGAAGATGGTTTGAACCACTAACTCTACAGCCTGGGCTTTTTGATAAAATCTGGGTAGGGGGGGGGGAAAAACATCTCTCTCTGTCGTCCTTCTGGTGTGCTGGGTTGTTTGTAATGTTTTCTCCATGGTTTTAGGGCAGTTGTCCGGCACAGACCTATGCCAACTTTTGAGATGACAATTTTAGGCGGGAAAAAATTTCAAAGCAAATACAAAAAGTGTTTTCTATTACCTTTTTTCCAAAAATCGGAAAATCAGGGAAATATTTTTCTGAAAATTGGAATATCAGGGAAATACTTTTTATGAAAATTTGAAAATTGGAAATATTTTTTCTGAAAATTGGAGTCAAGGAAGTTTTTTTTCTTCTGAAAATTGGAATCAGGAAAATACTTCTTTTGAAAATTTGAAAATCAGGGAAATATTTTTTTCAAAATTTGGAAAATCAGGGAAGTATTTTTTGCAAAAGTTGGAAAATCAGGAAAAATTATTAAAAAAAAATTGAAAATCAGGGAAATATTTTTTAAGGGTAACATTTTTCTGAAAATTGGAATCAGGGAAATATTTTTTCTGAAAATTGGAATCATGGAAATATTTTTTCTGTAAATTGGAATCAGGGAAATACTTTTTATGAAAATTGGAAAATCAGAGAAATTTTTTTTCTAAAAATTGGAAAATCAGGGAAATTTCTTTTTCATAAATTGGAAAATCAGTGAAATATTTTTTTCAAAAATTGGAAAATCAGGGAAATATTTTTTCAAAAATTGGAAAATCAGGAAAATATTTATTTCAAAATTGGGGAAATATATATTCTTTCAAAAAAACTTGGAAATCTTTCCCAAAAATCAGAAGATCGGAGAAGAAGTATTTTTTTCCAAAATTTGGAAAATCAAGGAAATATTTTTTGGGAGATATTTTACCTAAAAATCAGGAAATCCGAAAATATTTTTTTCATATACTGTATTTACATTGGAAAATTTGGGGAAATGTTTCTTCTAAATATCGGAGAAACTGGAAAATTGGACAAAATTTCTCAAAAATGAAAAAATATGTACAGAAAATTGTACAAAAAGTGTGTAAAAGTCAATGACCAAATGCATGAATTTCATGTTCAATGCACGGTTAGTGTAAAACGCAGGTCACAGGTTACAGGTCACAGGTCAACAAAGTGCAGACCGGAGAAAAAAATAAGATCATAACATATACATAACATAACATCAATACATCATAGCATGTATTACAAAAAAGTAATACATGCTATTTAGATATTATAAAATGACAATTGAACAGAATAACAACCTATTTTGACCTAGTGACACAATTACTTACAAAAATAATGACAAAATCATAAAATATGATACCATATATAAAATATTTATTATACAAAATGTGATGTGGATGGTGTGAATGGATAAAAAAAGGCATCAAACAGAAGCTTGTGAGGTCCCTAAGAGAGTAGTTTTAGAAGGATGAAACTAATTAATCATTCAATTGTTATTTTAATGACTTAATGACAATTTTTGACAAAAATATTGACAGAATCACATATCATGTCTTACAAGAGAAAAACACCAAAAATATTTAGCATACCGAATGTGATGATAACTATATGGCTGGATATAAAATTACACCAATCAGAAGCTCGTGAGTTCTCTGAGAAGGTAGTTTATTTAGAGCGATGTGTTTTATTATATGTAACCATCATATAACATTACAAACATTACAATATGTAATATACAGCAAACTGCGCAAACTGCGAAAGATCGATAAAAGCACATGGTTAAATTTTGATGTTTGAAATGGTTTTTATATGGATGTAATTGCTTGAGAATTATGTTTTTGATAGTTCTTTGTGTTTTCCAAACATTTTCCTCTGCAATGACATTGATTAGAGTCAACCTGTCATCACTGACCTGTGACCTGCAACCTGTGACCTGCGTTTTACACTAACCGTTCAATGCATGAGAGTTTGCACCTCTGCTTCAAACTGAAGAAATCTTTTTACCATGAAATAGCCCTTCAAAATGGGCCAAAAAAGTTTTGCAATAATTTCCCAATTTTCCTAGATCAAAATTCATGGACATGTATGTGGTAACCTGTAAAATAAATATTTTTGAACTGTTTTTCAGCTAGGTCAAGCCATTTTTCATGCCCATCGGACCCTGCCCCTCCTGAAAAACACTAAAATGTTGGTAAAAATAGCCTTTTTAGTGGAAAAACACCGGAAAAAGTGCCCTTTTTGGCCATCAACGGACGCTGCCTTGGCTTTATAAAATATGGCCTGTAGGTAAATCTATTTTAAAAGACCTACGTTCCAGGCAGGTCACTTGGTTTGCAAGTTGCAACTGCAAGCAATAATGTACAAGCATACTAAGGCTCGGATTTGCAAAAAAAATGAGCATAGTGCTAAGCATAGCTCGAAGCCGGGGAAAGTCATCATTTTGATTTTACAATCTTATATTTTGACTTACAAAATTTGACATATAATATAAAATAAGAATATAAACAGTCATTGTAAAAAGTAAAAGTGAAATTGAAATTTGCCAAAATTGACAACGTTTTGAAAAAACTTCTGTATAACCAAGCATTTGAGGCTCAAAATGAAATCTTAAGCAAACGCAAATTAAAAACAGAAGAGGTCCGAGGACTGTGCCTTGAGGAACTCCAGAGATAACATTAGCTTTTTCAGATGTCTCACCGTTAATAACAACAGTTTGGGTGCAATTGGAGAGGTAGTTAGTGATCCATTCAAGGGTTTTACTTCTTACGCCTTGGTGATGAAGTTTTAATTGGGTCTGCCTATTGAGTAGACTGATAGGATCAGAAAGAATGAATGAAAATATTTATCAATCCTTTCTCTCTCTTGAGTTTCAGCAAATTAGCTCTTTTTATTTACTGACCAGTGGTTAAATCTGAAATTTTTAGATTTTTTCAATACCATCTAGGGAGATGAAGATCAAAATCCCACAAAAGATGAGACAGAAGTCGCTAAATATCTACGCTTTAATCTGCCAACCAAGAAAGCAACACTCTTTGGAGAAAAAGCAGTGTATTTCTCAGGTAGGTTTCTTGTATTTTTTTGCTGAAATTGCGTTCACATAAAGATTCTAAATGTGAACTTTCACTATTTTATATTTCTTGCTTTCTTGTCCAACTTGACATAAAAAATGATATTTGTTAGTTTAACCCAACGGAATTCAGATAAAAATTTCATGTGTATGAAAATGGATTTTTCTATGATGGATTAGTGTTATTTCTTATAGGATCAAATGCTGTCGACTTTTTGATGGACTCAAAATGGGCTAGTGGAAAAGGCAAATCAAGTATTGAGTTCACACACAGGGATTCTGTTGCCGATTACTTACGAAGGTATATAACATTTTACACCATGTACTGGGACTCCTTTGTCCAAGGAAAAATTGGCCTAAAACTACTCAAATTTTGACTCTAAGGATTTTATCAAATAAATAATTAACTTCCCTTGTATAATTTCATACTTAAGCTTAAAAAAAAACCTCACAAGATATCTCTTTTTATTCTTATTTAAATGTTTTTGAAATTATCACTTTAGATTTCTTTTCATTTTTCCAGGATGTTAAATTGTCAACTATTCAGCCGTGTACACGTTATAAAGACTGAAAAGAAAGTCAAGAAAAAAGATGAACCTGACAAAAAGTCTGAAGAAAAAGCAATCGAAGAGAAGAAGTCAGAAAATAAAAAAGATACAAAAAGTCCAAAAGAGCCAAACAGCCCCAAAGCTAAAAAGGTCTTCGAAAAAATGTTTTTGCTTTCCTCTCATGATTTAAACTATGAACAAGTTATAGGGATTACTAATTACTTTTAAGTAAGGTCTGAACTAACATGCAAATCTTTTCCATACTTTTTTGGTCAAACATTGAACAGATTAGTGAAAAGTTTTCTTTAATTCTATTTCTAGGAGGGTAAAGAAGCAAGAAAAATCAAAAAGAAGGTATGTCATCTTGATAATATTCTAACTCTGTACTGACACTAAAGAAGTCTTCTTCTTAAAACTACATGGTATGTCATTAATTGACGCATTGACAGAGAAAGTATATTACATAAGGATAGATACGGATTATCTACATTTCATTTTCATTATGTATAGATTTGGTTTAGTAGTAAGTTTGTGACCGCAGTCGAGGGCGATCCGTAGGCTTCCTTTTCTCTAGCTGTCTATCCAAATGTAAGGGAGGGTACTACTCCTTTCCCTGGATTTCTCCCCTTACCCTTGGTCTGTCTTTTAGATGCTGAGCATCAAGCTGAGAGGCACCAAGTAACATTTTGGGAATCTTTGGTGTGACCCTTCTGGGAAGCAAACCCACAACCTTGCGCACCGTAGCTGGATGCTCTGCTTTCATGCTACGATCGCTAAATTATTAAATTTGCTTTTTAAACATAGATACACAAAAGCATAGTAAAAAGAGATACTCGCGTCACATTTTTCTTCATTTTTAGGTCAAGGTGACACTGGAAGTGAATGATATTCAGGAATTTTTCGATTCTGATGAAGAGGTGATGACTGATGCATAATATTTCGTAAAAATTTCACTTTTCAATGTCTTGCCTAAGGTTTCTGAGGAAAGCTACATGCTGAAATTTCTACCTTATTAATTACACGAATATTACTAGTCATTTTATTAACACAAATTGAAAAATTTTGTGTTAATAAAAACCCCCTTAATTAAAACCAGCCGCTGTTTCCTTTAAAAAGCAGAAAAATTTGTGTTAATTTGAAAACATGCAAATTTCAAGGCCGTTAAATACTTACCTAGTAATATTTGTGTAATAAGGTAATTTAAATTGCTTTACTTTTTGTTTGTTATAGATAATTTAGCGTTATATTATCGTTTTGTACTTTGTACTTTTTATCTAGTTTTATGTATGGATATTTGACCCTATCAGTTGGAAGACTTTCATCCTTGGTATCATGCTGGGTAAGCTCCTTTTTATTTTGCCATTTCAATATGAGTTTTCAAAGATTATGGGCAATGATTTCCAGATTTGTGTTTAATCAAATTGGAAAATGAGAATTAGGTAGGAAAGTACAATACGAACTTTTTATCTTTAAAGTGTTCTGAGCTCTTTCCTCTCAGACAGAGGTTTCTTTCTTAGCGAAGTTAAAAAAGATTGTTGGATTCCGTATCAAGATCTATATTGTTTTCCTAATATCTTTCAAATGACTTTTACAATGTTAATGACTTTAACAGTGCAATTTCAAAATCGTTCGTTCGTTCGTTCGTTCGTTCGTTCGTTCGTTCGTTCGTTCGTTCGTTCGTTCGTTCGTTCGTTTTGTTCAATAATGGAAAGACAAGTATTTACATTCATTTATCATTCAGTTTTGTTAATACAATGTTGAAAGGTACCAAATAATATTAGACGAACTTTTATAGAGTTTTTTATTGATTATTCTACTTGAATTTCTGTCATTTTAAATTTTTTTAGTTCTTGGAGTTGTTATTGTTTGTTTGTTCCCATTATGGCCTGAAAGTGTTCGTGATTACAGTTGGTATTTATCTGTAGCTGGAGCCATTTTTGTTGGTGGAATACTTATTCTTGCTATTTGTAAGTCGTGTTTCCTTTTAAATTTGAAAAGAATATTTTAATGTGTATTCTGATCTCATTCGAACTTAAAGTGATATGTTAGTACAGTATTAGTCTCTTTAACTCGAACCTCTATAACTCGAATGTCTCCTTAACTTGGACAAGTTTTCTTGTCCCTTCAGTGTCACATAAACCTTACTTTATAACTCGAAATATTCTTAACCCAAACAAGTTTTCTCGCCCCTTCAGTTAACAATGCCTTATAAACCTTACTCCATAACTTGAAATTTCCTGAACTCGAACAAATTTGTGTCCCCCCTGTGGGTTCTATCCTGTTGATTGAAAACTCATTGAAAGACGTGTATGTACTCTTTCTTCAGTACGTTATATTATTTATGGATTGTTATGGCTTGGCACAATGGGTAAATTACATTTCTGGCTGCTACCAAACTTGACGGCTGAGTGTGGATTCTTTGAGTCGTTTGTTCCTGCTTACCAATACACTGTTAAGAAAGAAGAAAAAAAAGAAGACAAATCTATTGACGGTGACGACAAAGACAAAGCAAAAGAATCTTTGGAGAATGAAGATGAAAGTGAAAAAAGTGAGAATGGAGACTGGGTCAAAGTGAAGAAAGATGATGCCGAAGAAGATGGTGTCCAGGAAGAGGTTTTGTCTTAATCACATGGTTTGATTATTTGTTTTGATTGGATCATTGTTTACTTATCTTATTACACTTATATAACTACTAAAGTTATTAACGTGCATTGGTTATCCTCACGTTAACTACAACTGCTTAACAAATTTCTAGTCAAGGTAATTCTGCGTTATTTAGCTATATAAGTGTAATAAGATTAACTTATACTGAATTGTCTCCGTTAGACCTATTGTCTCTCCTTTTTTTTTAAAAAGACAATGAATTTCTTTAATAATGCATTCATACCCCCCTCCCTGTTTCATATTGACACCATTCCCCAAAAAGCTCAAAAAATTCTCAGTCGCGCAAAACAGCGTCCATCATAGTCTAGTTTGCTTCTTTAGTTAAAAATGTTCCTGCTTTTTATCGTCTCCGTAAGGAAAATTATAAATATTATCAAAATAACAATGGAAAGAAAAATTATTTAGGAATTAGAAATAGTAGATTTTTAGGATATTTTGTTTTTTCCATCTTTTTTTTTTTTTGCCTTTTTAGTTTTATAATTATTTATTTTTAGTAGTAAAAAGGTGTTCTCTCTGCTATACTGCATCGATTTTCATTGATGTTTATACAGCTTTGTCACCTTCAGAGATTTTTGTACTTCTCGTTTTTTCTCTGCTTTTAACCATTATGAAAGCTTGATAAAAAGGAGAATACAATTTGTAACTTTTTTAGAAAAAAAAGAATTCGATATTATATTTCACATCAGTTTATTTTAAGTGTACTTCTTTTTAGCAAAGAGTGTGTCTAAGTATGTTCAAAATTTAGGATTTTCAATATTTTTCCTTTATTAAGATATCGATAACACTACATACAAACTCACAAGTCGTTCTCTGTCATTATACAAAACCTGAACTTGAAGGCAGTTTCTCATCCCGGCCAACCAAAATCTTTGATCGGGTGTGTCTCAATGTTATACTACTCGATGAGGATGTAAATGCACCGAGAGCGCTAGATCTATTTTTCCTTAAATAATTGTGATGTTGCACCATTTGACGTGAGGCAAAGTTTTAAGCATTATATTTGGCCATTCAATTTTATATCCTTACAGGGTGGAGGGGGGGGGGCGTGGACGAACATTTCCTGGAGGTAATTTGAGCGAAATTTTCAGGGGGTCTAAAAGAGTGCTTTTCATTTTTCCAGGAGGTAAGGTCCCTTTGAGGTATGAAAAGAAATTTTCCAAGGTTTTTTTGTTTTGCTAATTTTTTCAATGTTCCAAGGGGTTTCAACACATTTTCAAGAAATATTTTTTGACTTCAAAAGGTTCGTCCACCACCCTGTATGGAAATTTATGGAATGGCCCATTGGCATTTATTGTTTAGTGGGTGATATTACTAAGTCCAGGCCAGGGTTTTATTAGACATCAGTAAAAAAGCCTTATCGTTTTCTGTTATTTTTCATTCAGACTTTCTATTATACATTGTATAGTCGGTTAGTTCACTTCACTGTATGTATAACATTTTTTGTAATTTCATAAAGTTAGAGAATAATAGGAAAAATAGAAAAAATAATAATAAATAACAAAAAGTACTGCTAATCATAATAAATGCAAGCTTGGGCAGAATGTTTGACTGGTGGATTAGCAGCTTGCTGTGCTTGTGTTTTCAGCAATCCTTTAGAAGTTGTCAAAACTCGAATGCAACTCCAAGGTGAACTACAGGTGAACATCTTTCATTTTTTAAGCTACTATCTGAGTCATCATGGCATGACCCCCCCCCAGCCCGCAGGGGGGGCTACAACCAAAATCTTCCTGAAAAAGGCTGGGGCTGGATTTTTTTTAAATTTCAGGGGGTACCTATGAACTCTGGGGGTATCTAACTTTTATGTAGTAAGGTCTGGGGGCTTGGGAACTATATTTTATCTTGCTTTTATCTAACTATCATTATTCTTTTTAATTGTAAAATTATACAATTTTTTCATTTCTTGACATATACTCAAGTCACAGGGGGTACCTACTAACGTCTGTTGTTAGGGGGTACCTAAAATTCAGGGGGTACCTATTTTCTTAGGGGGTACCTAAACCCCTGGTCCATGCCATGGTCATAACTTGCTCTCAACAGTTTTCATTATTCTTCACATTCTTTCAGTACTTATATTGCTACACATTTTTTATAAGCACCTATGTTCTTAAGGGCTCAAATTTGCCAAATTTTTCACTCTCTCGTAAAGTAAAAGCTTTTTAAATAATCTAACCATGGCAAACGATACCCCTTGACCCAATTAGCAAAAATTTGGTAAAATATAAGGGGTGGCCAAAGCAAATCTTTCAGAAAATGAGCTAGAATGCTAAGCAACCCCAGGGCTGACCCGAAAATTGGAGTTGCTTACTTACAAAAAAGTGTGTATAGATTGACTGTCATATTCTTCTTTCCTTCCTTTAAAACTTTTTTTATCTTCCTTTGTTGTTTTTTTTCAGGCTTCCGGAACATACAAAGTACACTACCGAAATTTTTTTCATGCATTTTACACTATTGGAAAGAACGATGGAATACTTGCATTGCAAAAGGGACTGGGTCTTGGGATGACTTATCAATTCATTATGAATGGTATAAGACTTGGTAAGTTCTTCATTATCATTTTCACTTTGATTGAAAATTTGGAAACTATGAAAGAGATTTATGGAGTGGGAGCTGAGGAGTTTTTGTTTTCAGATTTCAGTGTAAACCCTTCGAGCATCTTGCCCCCCCCCCCCCAAAAAAAAAATATATATACCGGGTGCAGCAGAAAAAACTTTGGACGTTTGGCGAGCCACTGAGGCCGAACAAAGTCTTGTTTAGACTCAAAACCACTTTTATTAGAAAGAGGACACTTAAATTTTGCGGTATAACTTTTTAAGTTTGGTCAAGTAGTTGTCAAGTTATAAGCTTTTGAAGTTAAAATTCACTTTTCGAAAAGTGTGAAAAACACGTAATAAAAGGGTATTAAATTAAGCATTTTTAAGCGTTTTCGATAAGAATTTTTTTCAAATATTTCTAAAAACTGACTATTTACTAAAAACTGACTATGTTGTAAACGAAAACTGCTTTTAAAAGTATTTTAACAATTAATTATGTCGTAAAAGTCGTTAAATAAGTCAAATACTGAGCTATTTTTGGACCTACCCCGGTGGGGTGGAGGTCCTATAAATTAACCCATGTTCGTTCGTTCGTTAGTGTGTTAGTTACCAGCTTTTCTCGAGATTGGCTCATTAGTTTTTTCTGATTTTTGGCACAAAGGTGCATGACCATAAACCCTCGAATGTGACGGAGCCCGATTTTCTAAAAAAAATTTTTTTAGGCAAATTTGGGCCAAAAAACGGCTTAAAAACGGGTTTTTTGGACTTTGTGAAAAATTGGATCATTAATTTTTTCTGATTTTTAGCATGAAAGTAGGGTACAATCATAGTTAAAGGATGGCTCAAGCAGATTTTTGCAAAAAAAATTTTTTTGGCTCAAAAATCGTATTTTTATCTATAAGAACCACTTTTAATAAGAATACATCAATGTTCTTAGCCATATTATTATTATTATTTTTATTAATTTTTTTACGATGAAAATGTCACGGTGGAGGCTAATGATTTGAGTTTTCTGTAAACACTTATTATTTTTTTGGCTGAAAAACGAATCTTTATCTATAAGAATCACTATTTATGAGTATATATCAATGTTATTAGCCAAATTGTTTTTTTATTATTATTTTTTCTAACAGAAGAAAATGTCACGGTAGAGTTCGACGGTTTGAGTTTTCTGGAAACCTTATTTATTAAGCTGTGCATTTTTCTGATAGTGGTTTTTATAAAGAAAAGCGCTTAATAGCTTTTTTATTTCTTTTTCAAAAATCTTTTTCAATAGTGTTGATAGTTTCTCTCAATAGATATGCTTTCATTTTCTTTATTTTTTTGTATTTTGACCAGTTATGTCTTATGTGTTTCATTGTTTCAATGTTCACTGATTAGTTTGATAACCAGGTAGGTCCATAAAAGTATCGCTTGTTTCATTATTTGCATAAATTTAATACACCTTTTTTTACGTGTTTTTTACACTTTTCGAAAAGTGAATTTTGAATTCAAAAGCTTATAACTTGACAACTACTTGACCAAACTTAAAAAGTTATACCGCAAAATTTAAGTTAGCATGTCCTCTTTCTAATAAAAGTGGTTTTGAGTCTAAACAAGACTTCAGTGGCTCGCCAAACGTCCAAAGTTTTTTCTGCTGCACCCGGTATATAGTCAAAGAAGTATTGAACCTTCAACTATTCAAAAAATGTTATAAACAAAAAGAGACAAAACAATACCAACAAGAGGACACAACAACACAACATGCCCAGGATGAATATTCATAAAATGGAAACTAGGTATGTGATATCAAATGATGACAAAAGATCTAAACTATTTGTACATAATTCTGATGGAACAGAAAAACAGAAATGGGACAATGGTGTATTCTTCGGAAGTATCTAAAAAGCAAAAATGCACAGCATGATCTAAATCGACCAAAAGGAAAGAAGCAACTCAATGCGAGAAAAAGTAAAAATAAACACAAATAAAAGTGACTCAGTATGAATCAATTTAATATATTCAAAGAAAACACAAACTCTGTTCTTCAGTTTTCAACCTACATAGGATTTCGGCCATTTTCGAAAATATCCTCCCTAATGATATAAACAGGGTATTGTAGATAGGCCTAGCAATGTTGATCAGGCATCACCACAGATGAGGTCGTAAAAATAAAAGTGTTTCTTTGAATTATTATAACGCGCGCAAAAGTATAAAAACAAACTCAAACATAAAACCTACGGACCTGCCGAGGATACCAAAAAACTAGCTAGAGAAGTACTACCCACTGGACAAAGTTGCCACATCTTTGACCCGTTCTGCCACTAACGTTGCAGATAATACATTCGAAGATAAAGAAAAAAACACTTGAAGTAGACTGCCACCATCTATGACAAGGGAGAAGAAGATTGAAAGGATGGAAAAAAGCATGAGAATTTTTTGAAAAGTTGGGTGATAGCCCGGTTCGATGCCTCTTATCCCCGTGGCCGCTCAGCCCAAAAGCTGGTGAACGACTGCATTTAAACTGAGTTGAAACCTTGAAAATTCAGAACTGTGACGTGTAATGACTCTACGCAGACTAAGATTGAGTTTACCAACTGTAGCGCCTTGAGCACGCATTCTTTGAATAAATATGTGGGATTTGTCTCTCAAGTCTTCAAATAAAAGAGTGGATCGAGCTATTCTCAAAAACTCACCAACAAACGAAGAATAAAAAATGGATTCTGGCATATTACTGTCAATGTGAGGCATATGAACAAGAGAAAAAGGAAAGGCATCGCGCTTGTCAAACAACTTGTAAACAAAAACCCCGTCTTTGATGGAAATGTCAAGGTTAAGGGATGAAGCATGAGATCCTGAGTGTTCAACTTTGAGTTCAAGTTCATCTGGATAGATTTCTCTATATACTGATTCGAACATGTTCCCATCGTTTACAGCACAGAGATCATCAATGAATCGTTTGGTTGAATGAAAATGACGAGCCTTCACTTTATCTTGTTCAATCAACTGGGTCATATATCTATGTTCGTATTGATATAAAACAAGTTAGCCCAAAATGGCGCTGGATCGATGCCCATTGGGATACCTATGACCTGACACATGACAACATTGCCAGCTTTGAAAAAACAATTTTTAATCAGATGTTTGACAGCGGTTTTCAAAGAACTTTTTGAAAAGGAAATAGACGATTTAGGTTTAGTTCTCGACCAGTAAGCTTTGTCGTTCTGGGAGATGGCAATATATTTCGAACCACCTGCATCAAAAACAAAGTCAATAATCCCTGCCAATTCTTTAATAAGTTTGTCATGAGGGATCTTTGTGTAAAGAGTACTGAAGTCAAAGGTGGAAATAGACTTAGCATTCTTCTTTTTATTGATACGGTTTAAGGACTCCAAAACAGGATTGAAATTTTGAAGCACCCAAAACTTATTGTAATTACTCAAGAATTTTGACTTTGTGTGAAAATTTTCTATCTGTCGATAAATATAATATATATTTCGTTCTTTCCTGTGCGAACGGCTGCACGGCATTTCGGACTTTAGGTGTCGAACCGGGTTCTGGGCCTACTTTCTTTGTTGTTGAAAATTTGTGTTTTTTGATACTTGTCTTTTGTCGTTTGTCTTGTTCTTGTCTTTTTGAACTTGTTTGTTTTGTCTGTTGTTTAACCCCTTTTTTGTTTCTTTGTATTTGTGTGCGAGTTTTTGTTCATTTTTCTATGTTTGTTAGTTTGTTTGGACCGCCGGTCGGTTCAGGGTTATGGAATCTGGGGGAGGCTGAGTGTTGGACGTCCTTAAAACATGTTTAAAGCCGCTGCGCCTGTCGCAAGTCGGGGACTCCAGATTGCATTTGTTGGGTTTTTGAGTGGTTTTTGGTGTTTGTGTTTATGTGATTGCTGTTTTGTTTTTCTGCTTGGCTTTTTAAACTTTATGTCTATTGGTTTGTTGGTTCTTTTTCGCATAAAATTCTCATTTCTTGACAGAATGTTTGATTGGTTTGATTTATATATTTGGAAAAATTCAAAAAAAATGTAAAAAAACGTATAATTATAAAAATATTAGTCCCTTTTTATGTTTCATCTTTATTTTATTTAGTATTTTCAACGCTGACCTCAAGGAGAGAAAGTGTTGAAAATACTAAA
Organism: Clytia hemisphaerica; assembly: GCF_902728285.1. Lineage (NCBI taxonomy): Eukaryota > Metazoa > Cnidaria > Hydrozoa > Leptothecata > Clytiidae > Clytia > Clytia hemisphaerica. Next base: position 595,732 of record NW_027104297.1, on the reverse strand, counting down.
TAAAATAAAGATAAAAAACATAAAAAGGGACTAATATTTTTATACCTTAAGAGAACTATTTTTTGCGGGAACTAATTTTTGCGGTTCGCAGTTCAAGACTTAATATTTAATATTTGCGGGAACTTAATTTTGCGGATTTCTCACTTGGAAGAAAATTAGAGCCGTACTGTGAATTATTCGACCTTTGTTTTTCGCATTTGAAAAATTTTGCGGGAACTTAATTTTACGGTTTGGGCCTAAATCCGCAAAAACCGCAAGGTTTTTTCCCTTAAGGTAATTATAAGTTTTTTTACATTTTTTTTGAATTTTTCTAAATATATAAATCAAACCAATCAAACATTCTGTCAAGAAATGAGAATTTTATGCGAAAAAGAACCAACAAACCAATAGACATAAAGTTTTAAAAGTTTATATATTTTTCAAATGTGCGCCAAATATGAATTGGCATCTTTGGTGAAAATTTGACTTCATTGATGACGTCATCACCACCTGATTATTTTCTGCCCACCAAACTGAAGCTCTAAAGGGATGTGTGGAAATGAATGATCTGGGGAATAAGCTATCTCAATTTTGTATAGACCTCACATTGCTTCAGAGAACTGGGGAACATAGAATGGCTGATATTGATTCCATTTTAGAATTGTTGAATGAAATGGCATTCCTGTTAATTTACCATAGGAACTTTTCAACAGATTACAAATGCTGGCTTGACGAAAGATGACGAAGGAAATCTCAGTTTACCCAAATGTTTAATTGGTGGTGCAGTCTCTGGTTGCCTTGGAGCTTTTGTTGCAAGTCCTTCATATATGGTGATTTTTTCTAACTATTCGATATTTTCTCATTTACTTTACCCGCTTAAAAAATGTCTTTATTTTTATTGATAAGTATGAGTGACTTTATTTTTAAAGAACTTTTTAGGTAAAAAGTAAGCTACTGACATCATTAACGACTACTATCTGCGACATTGTGGAGGTCTACGATTCAGACTAGGTCAAAAGTCATTATATCCCAAAACATGTTTTTTCTTTCATTTAATTATGTTACCTAGCTCAAAACGCAACTTCAAGCCAAAGCAAACACAGCGATTGCAGTTGGTACACAACACGATATTCAGAGCGTCTCATCAACACTAAAAACCATCTTCCAAAACCACGGTATCACTGGTTTATGGCGCGGTGCTTCCGGTGCAATGTTACGCGTGACGTTTGGGTCAGCCTCCCAGCTAACAGCCTTCTCTAAATGCAAAGAGAAGATCATAAAGAGTAAAGTTTTCGAAGAAGGAAGCCTCATGATCCCCGTCGCGTCGAGTATGTCGGCAAGTGTCGTGGTTGTCATGGTAATGACGCCTTTTGATGTCGTTTCTACACGGTTATATAATCAGCCGGTATGTAAGGAGACTGGAAAAGGTTTAATGTACAACAATGTCTTTGATGTCTTTCGTAAGATCTTCAAGACGGAAGGTTTTGTTGGATTCTACAAGGGTCTGGGTCCGCATTACTTTCGTGTGGGACCGCATACAATTTTAAGTCTTGTCATTTGGGATAAATTTCGACAAATGCTAATGAAGGAACCTTGATGCACGTTTTATGTTTGTACGTCATTTTCTAGGACAGAAAACCACTTGTATAGGTATAGGCTAGATAGTCGAGTAGCATGACTTCTTAAATTTATATTCTTTCGGCTTATTTTGAATGCTCTATTTTTTTAACGAGTATTTAGTTATTGTACATAAAATAGGACCAATTTTAGATCGAAAATATTTTCTTTACCCAGTGTCATTAGACCAAAGAAGTTTATAATGTCGCTTAAGAATAAATTGAAGTGGTGAAATCTCTAACTCAAAAGCCTTTAAAATAAACGAACTCCTAAATTAATTTTGCTTAGATCTTTATTAATATGTCATTATCTACCACTTCTACCGAACGTTTTACTAATCAGTGTAATCAGCTTTGTAACGCGAGGCAACGAACTGTTAAAGCTCGTATTTATTTAACCCTTTGAGTGCCAGGGTCCTTTTTTCTAAGTTTTTTTTAAAAAATCGCTAGTTCAAACTTTAAGGGCTTATATCTCCTGATCTAGAAGGAATTAGAAGCTCGTATATAGCTCGTTGGATAGCTTAGAGTCTCTTCTTTCTTTTGGGCGCCTTCGGCGCCACCCGATTTAGGAAGGGCGTGGTGGGCGGCGGCCAAGGGGGGGGGGTAGGTTAGGGAATTAAAGCAGTCAGGCCCGCTGCGCGGACCTGACTGAACTGACGGAAAGGTGCCCAGTGGTAAAATTTCAAATCAATTCACTAGAAGACAGAATAAAGTAAAACATGGCCAAATTTGGAGGTTTCTTGGGATCTCTCGTTGACCAAAAATAGTCAAAAAAAAAACGGTCAGAATCTCAAAAAAGTGAATTTTTGTCAATTTTTTGCAATTTTTTGACTTTTTGCTTAAAATTTCGCTGGAAAGACTCACTTTTGAATTTTTTTTTTGCTTGACCATAAAGGACAATCTAATTCCTACGAGTTCGACCAAAAATAACGATTTCTAACCCAACTGGGCATTACAGGAGGGCTTCGCCCTCCTATATAGCCCATGTCGTATATATACGACATCGGCACTTAAAGGGTTAAACAAAGTGAAAAAAAAATTTTGAAAATGTGATTTTTTGGTGTTTTTCAGCATTTTTGAGTGAGTTTAGGCCAAAAATTGAGAAATCTAAAAAAAAAAATAATTTTTGCAATTTTTCTTTAACCCTTTGAGTGCCAGGGTCCTTTTTTCTAAGTTTTTTTTAAAAAATCGCTAGTTCAAACTTTAAGGGCTTATATCTCCTGATCTAGAAGGAATTAGAAGCTCGTATATAGCTCGTTGGATAGCTTCTCTCTTCTTTCTTTTGGGCGCCTTCGGCGCCACCCGATTTAGGAAGGGCGTGGTGGGCGGCGGCCAAGGGGGGGGGGTAGGTTAGGGAATTAAAGCAGTCAGGTCCGCTGCGCGGACCTGACTGAACTGACGGAAAGGTGCCCAGTGGTAAAATTTCAAATCAATTCACTAGAAGACAGAATAAAGTAAAACATGGCCAAATTTGGAGGTTCTTGGATCTCTCGTTGACCAAAAATAGTCAAAAAACGGTCAGAATCTCAAAAAAGTGAATTTTTGTCAATTTTTTGCAATTTTTTGACTTTTTTGCTTAAAATTTCGCTGGAAAGACTCACTTTTGAATTTTTTTTTGCTTGACCATAAAGGACAATCTAATTCCTACGAGTTCGACCAAAAATAACGATTTCTAACACAAACTGGGCATTACAGGAGGGCTTCGCCCTCCTATATAGCCCATGTCGTATATATACGACATCGGCACTTAAAGGGTTAAGTTGTTCAATTTCAGCTGTTACTCATTCTTTTTTTAGAAATGATAAAATCCAACATAACAAATGAAATATCAAAGAATACAATTATGTCGTGTATTGGGAATATTCGAACATGTATTATTTACGGATGGTACCTTCGTTCCATTCGTTTGTCCATCAAAGAAACAGCTTCGATGCAAAGGTATGACTGATTATTATTAGATAAATAATATTGATGGCATTGAAACTGACATTGATAAATTTGCTCTGATTGGGGGTAAATTTGGGGACAAGCTGGAGTTTTTACAAGCTCTCGTTTGATTTGGTTGGTCGTTAACCTGTAATAAAACAATTTTGTTACTTTTTCTAAAGAACGTGTCATCTCTATTACTTCAAATTACCAATTAGTGAAGTCTCTTGTAAAAACTCCAGCTCATCCCTAAATTTGCTCTGTTTGAGGGTAATTTTGAATGTCCAGGGGGGTCAATTGATGCTTGTATGCTTGTCCGGGGGTCAAAGTTTACAATGTCCGGGCTATATTTCCAAGAGATGTTATATCCTCCACTCCCCATATTCATTTTTGGACCTACCGAGAGGTCCTTTAATTTGACCGTTGTCCGTTCGTCTGTTACAAGCTTTTCTCGGGATCTGCTCATTAGTTTTATTCACTCCAGTATCTACGATTATAAGTCATACGACTTTAACTATAATTCACAGGTCGATATTAATTTGAGCTGTGATACTCGTGGTAATCTATTCATAATCTGTTCTCTGCTCACTACACTTTCTTACTCTCTTGCTATTTGTCCTATTTTTATCTGATTTTGATCAACAGGTAGGTCCATTCAGCATGTTGCTTGTTATACTTAATATTACCAAAAACTAGGAAAATATTGAAAAATGACAAATTTGTTGAGCTGCCCTTTAATTTAGTCATTTTTGAATATTTTTGTGCCACGTAACTCCAATGAAATCCGAAGAAACAAAGAGGAAATGCTAAAATCTCAATTCTTGCCCGAGCTTTTTAAAATTCTGAAAAATGTTTAAAATAACCAAAATTGTCTATATTTAAGCGGCTTTTGTAGTCATGTCGCTCCTTAAGGTATTTTTCCATGAGACCAGGACTAGGGTATCAGCCGAGACATGATCATCAATTAGAGCACAAATTGAGCGTCAGTTGATTTTAATGAACGGCAGTAGTCTAATGATTGGATTACGAGAGTAATATAAGGGTGTTAAGTTTTTTTGAGAACTTTTAGGGTATCCATAAAAAAATCATCATGATTCACGATCCATTTTTTACGACCAATGGTCGATTGCTCTTTATAAAAGTCATATAACTGCTTTAAGTATCCATTCATTTCCGCACGTCTTTTATTTTCGCGCAGAAAATGCGCAAAAATAAGCAAAATAGCAATACTTAAAATGTGACGCAGTGTGACGGAGCCTGATTTTTGAAAGAATGTTCTAAAATGCCGGAAATATGTCGGGCAAAGCAGTTTTTTGGTATTTTTTCGAGATTTCATCATTAGTTTTTCCTAGACTGGAGTCGTTTATAATGCGTGTAATAGTAGTATAATAAGTAGTATAGGCGTTATATATATGATAGTACGATTATTGTTACGGGATTTAGTTTTTATAAACGACTGGAAGAATCCGGTGTTCCGGCCTTATAGAATCCCCGGCTAGCTACGCAGAAACTTGCGTAGCGAGAAAACAATTTATCAAGCAACAACAAACTCTCCAAACAAAATCAACTCAAAAGGAAAAACTTTTAACACACAAAAGCACACACATTTTTTTTCAAAAATTTTTTTGAGCGGGAAAAAATTATAATTGCAATTATGAAACTCTTCTTTTGTTTGGAGTTAGTGCACAAAGGTTTCTAGACGACTACAATTGTTCTCTCCGTTACTTTTTGCTTTATTTCTACTTTGTCTGAATTAGTCGTCTAGCTTGCTAGACTAGTTTTTCCCGATTTTTTTGCAAAAAGATGCGTATTAGTATTGTCCAAAATGTGGCCGATTCGGATATTTAAGAAAAAAAATTTTCTGGCCGAAAATGTAGGATATATGCCGGAAATCGCCGTTTTTGCAGATTTCATTAGACTTTTTCCTAATATTTCTTTGTTTTCACACAAAAACACTATTGATAACAATGCCCACCATCAAGCATGATTCAATTGTCAATAAAACTGATTTTTGTAGCTGCAACTTTCGGAACAGCAGAGAATCGCTGGGAAATGGTTTCTCTTGAATTTCTCGAGCTGTTATTTATATTTCTTCATGAAATTTCGGACACTGATACCTTAAATGTGACCGAGCCCGATTTTCAATAAGTATACTTTTCTGGTCGAAAATGGAAAGAAAAACCGTTTTTTAGCATTTTCTCGAGATTTCATCATTAGTTTTTTCTGATATTTTGCTCAAAGATGCGTATTATTAATGACGATGAAAATGTGAAGAAAATACTTGGAACTTTAAACTTTGCTGATTTCTCAGCATCTTTCTTGAGTCAAAAAGTAGAGACCACCAAAGTAGGCTTTATGCCCAGTTTTTAGCCCTTTTTAGCCTACTTCGCAGGCTAAAACCTTTGGTCCAAGAAAAACTTTCTAAATAATGTATATGAGCGTTGGCAAACTTCCTAAAATTTCTATTTCGAATCTCTATTATTCGAAACTTTCTGTAATTCGAACTAAAATATTGCCCCCAGCTGACAAGTGGTTTAAATTACTCTCCTTCTCTAATTCGAATAACATTTTTGGTTTTCTGGAGATTTAGAGAAATTCAACTGTACTCGTAACAATGGAACAATTCTTTTTCACAGAATATCTTGATGTATTATGAAATGTCGAGCGAGAAAATATCCCAACAATCGACATCAAATAATCAGAAACCTGGGTCTGAAGAAAAGAAAGTTCATTTCAAAAAAGTTACAGCTTCATGGGATAACGTAACTTCTTCTAATAATCACCAAGTGGTGTGTCAACTGACCTTTATATCCCTGGACCAAGCTACATTCGCCATCTTTGATCTGAGTTTTTTTTGGAATTGGTACCTGAGAAGAAGCCATTGCAATGTTAGGCTGCACGCATCCCCTAAAATAGTTTTTGATATATCAAAAGTAATCAGAGGGGATGCAGGCAGCCTATTGCAATGTTAGAACATCAAAAGTATTTTAGGAAAAGTAGATCTAGCGCTCTCGATGCATTTTCACCGCTATTGAGTAGTTCCGCCATTAGGTTACCACTTTTCAAAAAACTCCGATCAAAGATTTTGCTTGGCCAGGATTGAGAAACTTGGTCCAAGGTGTATAAAGGTCTTCAGTGGTTGTGTCCAGATTTGTAAAAAATTATGCAGCAAATAGCGCTCGGCGTCTCATACGTCATTATTATTTTTAACTCAAAATTGTTTTTAACGTGCAAGAGCAATTAACGCAAAGGAGGATGGGGATTGCTAGTCGTACAAACAAATAATTTTGTGCGAGAGTAACAATCACTACACCATAGAATTTTTTTATATCTTATTTATATGTATCTTATTTTTGTTTTTAGCAAAGTCGAATTACTTAGTTTCCTTAGCATGACTGAACTTATATAAATTAAAATATACTGTTAACTCTCTCTAATTCGAACATCTATTATATTTGAATCTCTCTGTAATTCAAATCAAAAGAATTTGTCCCCTCAACTGTAATACATATAAAATACTTTAACCCTTTAAGTGCCGATGTCGTATATATACGACATGGGCTATATAGGAGGGCGAAGCCCTCCTGTAATGCCCAGTTTGATTTAGAAATCGTTATTTTTGGTCGAACTCGTAGGAATTAGATTGTCCTTTATGGTCAAGCAAAAAAAATTCAAAGTGAGTCTTTCCAGCGAGATTTTAAGCGAAAAAGTCAAAAAAATGCAAAAAATTGACAAAAATTCACTTTTTTGAGATTCTGACCGTTTTTTGACTATTTTTGGTCAACGAGTGATCCAAGAACCTCCAAATTTGGCCCTGTTTTACTTTATTCTGTCTTCTAGTGAGTCGATTTGAAGTTTTACCACTGGGCACCTTTCCATCGTTCATCAGGTCCGCGCGCGGGCCTGACTGCTTTAATTCCCCACCTACCCCCCTGCCGCCGCCACCACGCCCTTCCTAAATCGGGCGGGCGCCGAAGGCGCCCAAAGAAGAGGAGACTCTAAGCTATCCAACGAGCATATACGAGCTTCTAATTCATTCTAGATCAGAATATAAGCCCCTTAAGTTTGAACTAGCAATTTTTAAAAAAATTAGAAAAAGGCCCTGGCAATCAAGGGTAAAGAAAATTGCAAAAATTATTTTTTTTCTTAAATTTTCAATTTTTGGCCTAAAATCACTCAAAATGCTGAAAAACACAAAAAATCACATTTTCAAATTTTTTTTTCACTTTGTTTAACCCTTTAAGTGCCGATGTCGTATATATACGACATGGGCTATATAGGAGGCGAAGCCCTCCTGTAATGCCCAGTTTGATTAGAAATCGTTATTTTTGGTCGAACTCGTAGGAAGTAGAGGTCTTATGTCAAGCAAAAAATTTCAAAGTGAGTCTTTCCGCGAGATTTTAAGCGAAAAAAGTCAAAAAAATGCAAAAATTGACAAAAATTCACTTTTTTTGAGATTCGACCGTTTTTGACTATTTTTGGTCAACGAGTGATCCAAGAACTCCAAATTTGGCCCTGTTTTACTTTTTCTGTCTTAGTGAGATTTGAAGTTACCACTGGGCACCTTTCCATCAGTTCAGTCAGGTCCGCGCAGCGGGCCTGACTGCTATAATTCCCTAACCTACCCCCCCCTGGCCGCCGCCCACCACGCCCTTCCTAAATCGGGCGGCGCCGAAGGCGCCCAAAAGAAAGAGGAGACTCTAAGCTATCCAACGAGCTATATACGAGCTTCTAATTCATTCTAGATCAGAAGATATAAGCCCTTAAAGTTTGAACTAGCAATTTTTAAAAAAAAACTTAGAAAAAAGGACCCTGGCACTCAAAGGGTTAAAGAAAATTCTTGGTCCCTTGAATATCAAACTAGAGAGCGAGTGAACTGTACTATAAATTCTTAACCGAACCCAGCTGGCACACAACGTTGTTTCAACGTTCATCTTACGTTATATGGACGGTGTGAACCTTAGATAAACGTTGAGACAACGTTGTGTGCCAGCTTGGAAGCGAAAGGTCACAATGATGTTGACAAATGCTTATATACTATCGGGTAAATCCTATATTGTTTGGTCACATTGTTTAGCTGGTTTTATCATAGTCCGTATAAAAAACTCTGGTCTGGAAGTTAATTGTTTTAACTTCTTGTTAGGTTTTTCCTTTGTTAATATCAAAAGATAAAAATTGATTTGCTCAGTTTTTGATCACGTTACCAAGTATTCATTTTTGGATTGGTTTCACATGATCAAAAAGCGAGCAAAACAAACTAATTTCTCAAACGCAAATTCAAGTAAGAAACAATGGAAAAAACAAAAGGCTTGCCAGACCGGGGTTTTTTATATGGACTATGGTTTTATTGCGGCCACTTGTACAATCTTATCAGTGTAAGAAAATAAGACTCTCCCCTGCAATAATTGATTTTTGTGTAAAAATATTTTCTGGTTTTTGATACGGCCACTGTCCCTGTTTTGCCTTTGTATGAAATATTCTTTTCCACTTGCATTTATAGAATGCTGCTGACCCGATCCTTCAAAGTGTCGATTTAAAGTGTGATCGAGAGGTATACAAATTTTTAAATTTATTCTCGTTATCTGTTAAATACCAGTATTATGTCTATTTTATACCCATTTTATTAGGTCCTGGAAAGTTTTCCCTGTACTCTGTTTACTTGAATTTTAGCCCAAATGTAAGCATGATTAGTATTTTCTACTCTCAAGTACATATGTCTGACAAACGCCCTGCCTTCCACGTTTGTTGATTGGTCGATTTTTTCCAACTCCCGTACCATATTTAGGAGCGCCCCCTCGTTTATTAGATAGGCTTTCGTAGTCGGTGCAGAATAAAATTTTGAAAACGAAAGTAGTTAACACGGTGTTAGAAACTTCTAGAACATTCTCGAATATTCAAAAGATGGACTCACTTGCTAAGACAAAATCTAGCGTTTTGTTTAATGATTCCAGTCCGCAAGTACTAGGTAGGCGTAACAAGCATTTGTAAACGTTGCTCGTTTTCTATAGAAAGTTAGAAAATTTCTTGAAAGTGTTCTCTGAGAGCCACTTGTTCGCCTTTGTCTCTCTAAAGGGTAACTTTATTATCTGTTTATGGCCAGTTTTCTCAGGTTCTGACCTTACATTCTCCTACCCTAGTACTCCCTACCTACCCTAGTATGATTTCATGTATAAATAATGGACCTTTTCATAAATTACGTCACGAACATCACTTGCCTCGTATTCAAACAATTACCATGGTGATATATCCCTTGAGACATTAAATAATTTTTTTATGAATAGAAAGTAATTTCAATAAAATCCACTGGGAGTTGATCACCTTTTCAATAATAAATTTTCGACTCATCTTGTTAATTTTTGAAAATGTTATTATAGAGCCTTTTTTGGCGCTATATAGCCTTATTTGTAATTTATCAAATCAACACCACAGATCGGTAAGCTATAGGAATAAAATGCTACTAAAGTCACTTTTATTTATTCTTTTATTTTATCCATAGAACTCTATCGTTATGTTGGTTGGTCCAGTTGGTTCAGGGAAGGTTTGTAAAGTATTTCACTTTTTTCGTTGAAACTTTGACAACAAGAGATGTAATAATATATACCCATGCTATAAAGCTTTGCACAGAGGCGTAGCCACGAGTTTTCGTCTCGGGGGACGAGAATTTTGGCCTTTTTTAGGGAAAATTATTGGAGAAAATCTTTTCTCGTAACTTATGCACCGTAGAGGTAAATCGTTGCTCGAAGCAATCCCAAATATCTTTAAAAAAGGCATTGGTGAAAGGTCAAAGTTAACGAGAGTAAGATCGCAAAACGTGGAAGGAGAAAACATAAAAATTTTCTATGTAATCTTGGTGCAGCGGGCGAAAACTTTGGTCTAAGAAATGCCAAACAGCTTAAAGGAGACCTTTAAAAGGTTGAAGGTAGCCAGAAAAATGTCACAGAAACTACAACCCCTTAACATTCTATTGGGAAAAGTTTGACAATTTTGGTAAATTTTTATGTTTGGGGGCGGCGACGACCACCACCACCACCACCACCACCGCCCACCCTTCTCACCCCCCTCTCGGTTAATGCTATTACTAGAAAAAAAGTCCGTCGGGGAAACGTCCGGTCACCTTAGAAGCCTTTAAAATCAACAAAACTGCGATGGTGATTATTAGTTCTCCTTCTTTTCGTAAAGATTCTTTTCTAAAACGTGTTGCAATGCCAGTCAAAGCATTATGTTTGTATATAATATCAATAGACGGCATCTGATGAATAAGAAAATCAAATACGTGCTTTTTTTATAAGAACAAACTATGTAAGAACATGATGCTTCGATGGCAGAAATCTTAAGAACAAGTTAAGAGCATTTTAAGGCTTTGCGGACTCTAAAACAAACAAAAATACTCGTAAAACATATCAAAAATATTCAAAAAATTACTAAATTGAGAACATGTTAAGAACATTTTTGGGCTTTAAACTCAAAAAAGTTAAGAACATTCAAAGGCTTGAACAATTTTAGAAGTTCTGATATAACAAAAAACATGTAATGACGTCAATGCTAGATTGCATGGCCTACGTATAAGAATGAGAGTTTTTCGAAATTTTTTTGTGGAGATTTATTTTTAATGAAAAAGAATTTTGTGAACTATTTATCATTTATTATGAGTTTAAAACGTGTTTCCTTAATTCCGTGACGAGTTAAAGGATAAAAAAGAATTGAGAAATAAATAAATCTGGATCCAGAATGAATATTAGCTAAGAGGTCATAAATACCATACTTTCACTGAGTAGAGCTTCTGATGGGATTTTTTATTATGTAGCGTAAGTTTTGGTTAGAGAGTATGGATCTCCAGACTAAATGAATATAGACCATGGAAGAAACAATTCGTTCAATCCAAAAGATTGCACTAGAATAATTGGTTTTCACCAACAGTTTTAGATGACAATCTTTCTCTGAGTGGTATCTATGTATTGAAATGTAATCTTTCAAAGGATGTTGAGGCTTCTAGATATCTAATTATTTAGTCAGTACCCGTTTTAGGAAGAGCAAAGTTAATGTTTATGTCCATTGAGCTCTTCTAGAAATTTTTTGTTGAGGATATATTGGATATTTTGTCCCGGGGGTAGTGAAAAATCTGCAAAATTTGCCTTGTTTTGGGGGCAAACTTGCTCTGTTTAGGGGAAATTTTTAATGTTCGAGGGTGGGGTCAACTTATGATTGTCCAGGGGTGAGATCTGTTGTCCGGGGGGTGAGATCTGTTGTCCGGGGGTGAGATCTGTTGTCCGGGGGTTCAAAATTCACAATGTCCGGGGGGGGGGTAAATTTCCAAAAATTTTAATACTATCCTCCACCCCCCTGTATTCAATTTTTTTTCCGGGAGAGCCCATTTCTCTGGAAAAGTCTAGGAGCAATAAGGAGAATATCGATTGAAATTTTTACTTTGAGGTAATGCCCACCCCAGTCAAAGTCTAGGGAACTAAATTTCTTAAACGCTTTTCTCTGACAAACATTTTTCGTAATATTTCCCTACAAAGACACCTATCAGAAAAGTATTGCAGGGCTTTCCAATTATATTTTATTCGGGAAACGATCATTCCATAAATCATCATTATCGTTTCTGAATCATTTTGATCATTTTGGAAACGACCTCACAACTCACTGATAGCTTTGATATCGTCTCTTATTGATTGTTACTTTCACTTTTTCATTGAATTAACTATAAAACAAAGGAAACAAAATGAGTTGGTTAGCTTGGTCCAAGAGAATATTCCTCCTTATACAATTAATGTTACTGGTTATCAAAGAAACAGAAGCCAGAGAAACATATTGTCTTCAAAAGACAAGGCTGACCGTCTTTACTGATGTGGAAATTTTGTTTGTTTATAGTAATATATATGAATACCCTTTCCTTGTGTCGGTTATAAAAACTGTTTTACAAGATCAATGTTACGAAGGAAGACTGTACGACCAGGCTAACCGTAAATTCATCGAGATCAATGATGTCGAAGACATTCGATCGGACTTCGAGAAACTTTCCCACAATTTTCAACCCATCAAAAGAGATGAAATGTACAGTTTCGTTGACGAATTCTACGGTGAAATAAATAATAATAATAACGATTCAAGAGAAATCATCTTTTATTTATATGAAGAATACAAATACACGCTACGTTCTTATATGGAGTTGAAAGTGCTTTCCAAAAATCCAAAAGTTTCTGTTATCATCGGGTGCTTGACTTACTTAAGGAGCTACACCAGTGAAAAGTTATTTGCTCGTTTCCCTGAGCTTGCCTGGTTACCAATTCATCGTTTCATTCTTATCACTAGCGGACAAAATATTCACCTTCGGTACACACAAGCTAGACCTTTTCCGACGGTGGATGACAAATTTAACCATAATGGTGTTCCTATTTGCTTCCAAAGTCTTTTAGGATTGCTTAGAAATCCGAACTTCAATCGATTTGAATATCACTCAAACACGCTTCTACCAGATACCCGTTTCCCAAATACAATTCAAAATTTAACTATTTATTTTGAATCAAACTTGGAAATTTTTTTGAGTGATTTCTTGATAAAGGAAGACACAGATGCACTTTTTCAACTGATGGTTTTTCTGAAAAAGAAATTATTGCAACTCGATGGTACAAAGTTCTTTGTGTTGATGAAAGGAGATGAAAATGCATCAGCGATGCCTTTGTATCAAAAGCTTGGCTTTGAAGTCGTCCAAGCCCAGGCAATTTCGGACCGAGATTTACCGGATTTAAAGTTCTGCTCCTTGGACGATATCGATTATTCTGATAGCTTAATCACCGTTTATCCAGAAGATCTTTTAACAGACAAATCTTTAAAACTCTGGATGAAAGCAATTATCAGCACGGTTGAATCGCATCCACAAAAAGATGAAATGAAAATAACAAAAATATTGAATAATGATCGAAAATAACTTTAAATAATACGTTTTGGATATTAATGTACAACTTCATTTGAATAATGAAGGATTTCTCATAACGCAGAACAAACGTACAAAATGAATTAAAGTATTTCGTTTTTAGCGCCGTCAATTTTGTAAATAAATTTGTCAGTTTTGTCAGTAATAATTTAAATGTCATTATTTATGAATAAGATTTTTTTTTTTTGAAGATTTTTTCGTTCCAAATAATATATTTAATGTTAGTACCCGTAAGGCGCTCAAAGGATGGAGTTCATTCAATCATTGTATCGTGATTAATATAATATTGTATATATTGTGTATATACTATAAATTTGTTAGAATGGTTATTATGCTTTAATTTACATTAAAATATCATTTTTCATTGGTAAACTGTTGAAAATTCCAATGGATAATTTTTTATCTTCGAATCATACCTAAAATCCTTTACTGTATATAGAGAAAAATGGTCAAAAATTGACGCCACTTTTAATTAAAATTTGCAAAGTTTTGGCCGGCGTAAAAATAACGCCAATAAGGGCCGGTGTAAAAAGAGCCGTTAAGGTAATATTTTATGTTCACTGTCGGGTCTTCTTTCCAAAAACACAAAAGTTTCAGAATTTTGACAATTTCTATTTTTAGATGACTTTGACGTCATTTTGCCTCATTTCCTTAATATCTTCTGATATATTCATTTTCAGATTGGTTGTGACCTTTTTCTCAATCAGTTTTTCATGCTCTTTCGAATGGAACAAAAATCTTCAAATTTTAACGACTTTTTACTTTGGTTGCCATAGTAATTAATGACGTCAGTTTCCATAGCAACGGGTATGGAACGGGTACAGCCTCACCTCTCAAATTTTGATCTTCTACATTCAAGGAACAATATTAAATCATAAAATCCCTTTGTGCAAGCTGCTGCACACGGGAAGACATAGTGGCCTCTACTATTACTATTACATTGAAAAATGGCAGTATAATAACTCCATTTTTTACCTTTCTTACAAAATCAGCTTGGTGAAAGTAGTAAAAAAAATTTTCTGCCAATTTTCTTGAAACATATGTAAGTTTTTCCTTGGAAAATACAAGAGATTGCTGTATTGGTCGATTTTCCTTGAAAAATACATGAATTTTGCGTTAGGTTGTTTCCCAATACTAGAAATATGTTTTATCTAACTTTCCTTTGAAAACGCAAGAGGTACATAATTTTCCTTGGAAAATACAGGAGAATGTTTAATCACTGTTCCATTCAATAAACAAGAAAAAATTGTGGTTCATTTCAGTGTGTTTACGGGACCTTGAAAACCTTGAAAACTTGAAAACCTTGAAAACCTTGAAAACTATCAATTTTCTGGAAGAACCATTAGTTTTGACTTGAGTTTGAAAATGAACAATAAATTTTGATGATATACCTCTTGGGAATACCTTGGACAAAAGTCTCTGTTGTTCTACTCTTCACAAGTCTTTTATCTATATATCATCCGACTAATATTTCTAAATTTCGTCTCAAAAGTATGGAATAATTTCAGATAATTTGGGTTTCAAATTATGATATTCGTAAAATAAGATATATAGCAAACTTATGAAAAAAATTCGTCAAATTTCGCCGGCTCAATACTACGAATAATAAATTCGCCGGTCTCGAAAATCTATCCAGACATTCAAAAAGTAAGAATAAGTAAGTACGTTCCTAAACTGTTTGTCATGAGAAAATTTCCCAAAAACCGCCTCCGGCGCTAAACCTTTATAACATTTAGAGAATTCTATATTCACCTATTTCTGTTGTGATTTTGTCGCAACGAATGCAACACATTCTTTTATCATTAGCTGAGTTTTTATCACTAATTTTCTGTTTGCATGAGCCCTAAGAAATCGACTGTTCCCCAATTTTCAAATCGCTTCAAGGCTGTTCATCAATAACTAATTTCCTTAAAACAATCTTTTGCCAATTGATCGTCGGTCACTGTATACATTTGTTTTTTGCTTCTATTTTTTTTATTTCTACAGTTGAAAGACTAGGGAGCTGGAGTCAAAAATTCTTTTTGTGGTATCGTTCTCGAGAGGGAGATAGGAATTTAACTGTTGAAATAATTCCCCGGCCACCAAAACCGAATAAACTTTATTGCCGTCCTCTATTTTTCTTTCTCCTGCCACTCTGAAAAAAAAACCAATGTAGAGAGCCATGTCAACTGAGTATCAAAAAACCTTGAAAAGTGCCAACATATAAGAAATAAAAAATAAGAAATCGATTCTTTACAAGTAAGAAACACATTTAATTTCAATAATGACAGCAAGCGAAGCGAGCTTAATTATCATGGTAAAGAATCGTCTTGGACGGCGCTGGGACGGCTAGTACGGATACAGTTACGAACAAATAATACGAAACACTGGACATAAAACTCTTGTTCCGCTAAGACCTAAGTGATATCGATAAGTAGAGTTTAAGAAAATCTCTAGGGGCCACTAGAATTTTATGACGTCACTTTAAACCGACAAAAAAAAATACTTAGAATGGTGGTTTTTGTGAAAAACCTTTTTGGAAAGATTTTTGAATGAGGTGCTGAAAATTTATTACAAACATAAATTGCAAGTCATTTGTGTCATTGAGGCGTAGTGGTGTGTTGGTCATCGCTCTGGATTCTCGTCTGGGAGGTCTGAGTTCGATTCCCTCTGTAGTACTACGGTTCACTTGGCAAATGAATACACCTTCGCCCGGGTCAACTCATACTCTGATACAAGAGTGTGGGTGATATACCAGACATTGTGGTGTTTGGTGTCACTTATCCCCTTATACGCCTGCGACGAGCTATATGCTCTCCCGCGTAGTTCGGGTGTCATCGCTATGCATCGTGATATCTGTATCTAACGTGCACAGAATCAGAGGTATCTGGACAGCAGTGCTATGCATTCCTACTTGAAAGGAACTCCTACTTTGTACCATTCCCAAATGGGGAGGGCTCATATCAGCATATCATCATAACATTTTAGCAATATTTTTCGCAGGTCTATTGACCTCTAACAAGTCATTATAGATGATAATATTTTTATACTTTTTAGTCTTCACTCTTGATGGCTGCAATGAACTAACTTCACGTCAAGAAAGTTGAAATCAAAGTACAAGGGTCTACCGCATTCACAACTCAACAACCGTGGATATATTCCGGAACGGTTCGGCAAAATATACTCTTTGGTAGAGAGTACAAAAAGGACTTGTACCAAACGGTCATCAAAGCCTGTGGAATGCACACTGTAAGATTTGATATTTTGTTACATGATTTTAGAGTAAGACCATGTTCAGACGTTACGGTTCCGTTCCGTTCCGTTCCGAAACGGTTCTGAAACAAGTGTGAACGTCAAAATTCGAACCTCGAAAAAGAAGACGTTACAAAGCAAAACAAATAGAAACGGTTTCGCTCCACTTTTTTCATCGGAACGGAACTGCTCCGTTTTCTCGCTCAGAAACTTTTCGAAACCAATATGAACAAAATCATACCGGAACGAAACGGAACAGTAACGTGTGAACATGGCCTAAGGATAAGGTCAGGATGGTGCAGTAGCCTAATAACTGTGGCGCCAAGCGGGAGGTCCGGGTTCGATTCCCGAAAGTGTCTTTGTCTTATATCCCTCCATAATCTATACAGCTCGTGACCATAGCAAACTTAGTTCTCTATCTAGTTCCAATCTATAAATGTAGTACCCACTGACCTTTATATACCCTGTACCAAGCTTCTCAATCCCAGCCAAGCAATCTTTACCAATCTTTGATCGGAGTTTTTTGACAATTGGTACCCTACTGTTGGTACCCAATTGGCGGCACTACTCGATAGCGGTGTAAATGCATCGAAAGCGCTAGGTCTATTTTTCCTCAAATTCTTTTGATGATGTAGCGGCGTGAGACGTTAATTTTTAACATTGCAATAGCTTCTCCTCGGTTACCAATTCCAAAAAAACTCCAATCAAAGATGGCAGATATTGCTTGGTCCCGGGTTATATAAAGGTCAGTGGTGGTACCACAGTGTGAATAAATCACTGGTCTTCGGCACCCCATGTTGCGCCGTGTTTGTTTAACCACAAGTGAGTTAAGACTTGCCAAAATAATCTTACTATCGGGCCATATAGGATAAGGTAATGTAGCTTCTCAGCTACGGAAATGGCTAATTGATTGATAAGGTTAATACGCTTTAACGTTAAGGTTGTTTTCTGAGCTTTTAAAAGTTGCGGAGATCGATGGTCATAAATGACACTAAAACCTTATTTTTTATTTGTTTGTATTATATTCGAAATCCCTCTTTTATTTGAATCAAGTCTAAGAACATCTGATGATTAGAAGATATTGTCAAAATATTTTTAAAATTGGTTGAAGATTTTTTAAATCAACTTGAAAAGGACACTACTGTTAGAGGTCGAAGTATCGTTTAAAAACACATTGTTTGGCTTTTTGGACCTACTTGGAGGTCCTATAGAATTTAACCTGTGTTCGTCCGTCCATTCGTCCGTTCGTTCGTCCGTTCGTCTGTTACCAACTTTTCTCGGGATTGAATCATAGGAATTTTGTGATTTTTGGTACAAGGTGCAAAATGGTGATTACCAAAATGTGACGGAGCTCGATGTAAGAAATAAGAAAAAAATTTGGGGAGGGGGCCAAAATGGCCAAAAATAGGGTTTTTGGACTTTGTGAAAAGTCCGTTTATTAGTTTTTCCTGATTTTTTATACAAAGACGTAAAATTAAATTGCTTAATATGAAAAACTTCATTTTTCGAAAATAATATTTTTGGCACCAACTTGCAAAATTTTAAATTATTCAGTTTTTTTTGCTACATTGCCTTCATTAAACTTTTATTATTCGTCTTATAAACAGGTAGGTCCATAAAAGTATCGCTTGTTTTTCTGGAAAAACCCATTTCAACAAATATTATTCATCAAAAGCCTTCATTCGCTTATATATAAAAACAACACCAGTGTTGGAATGAGCTTGAGTTCTAATAAGACCCCGGGGGGGGGGGGTACTAGGTTTGCGAGGTGACGGGTATGTCCGAGCCGAAAATCGAAAATCGACCCTTTGAGAGACAAAATTTTGTTGATTTTGGGACCCTTTGAGAGACTTTTTCCTAAATTTTGGTCCATTTTTTCCAAATTTTGGTTTGATTTTCACCAAATTTTTGTCAAATTTTTGGAAATCGTGACCCTTTGAGAGAGAAATTTTTGATTTTTGTGATTTTGGGACCCTTTCAGAGACTAACTTTTGAATTTGTACCCCTTTGAGAGACTTTTGAGAAATGAGAAAAGGTACCCTTATGGCTCGCACATACCCGGCACCCATTTTGCCTAAGTACCCCCCCCCCCCCCCCCGGGAATAAGACACTTCACTATTGGTCATTTGAAGTAATGGAGTTAACACGTTTTAAGAAAAAGTAGCAATATTGTTTTATTACAGGTTAAAGGCCAACTAAATCAAATAAGAGCTTGTAAAAACTCCGTCTTGTTCCCAACCCAGCCGGCACACAACGTTGTTTTAACGTTCAAATAACGTTATTTGGACCTTATGAATGATGGACGTTGTTTTGACGTTGTTTGCCGTCTGGGAAGTGTTATGAGAGAAAAAAGTTGTCACTGTATAAATTTTGTTGAGTTGATAAAATAAAAAAAATCTCCCTTGACTCCTTACAGTATTAAATGGGTGTTACTCTCTTTGATAATTTCCTACACCCCTGTCTCACAGCCTTGGTGGAACTTTTTTTCTCAGTGGGGATAAAAATTCTTATTAATTTCGCATAGCGAAAGCATTATAATTAGTTTTCTGCGTTGGCATTCGTTCTTCGTGTTCATAGTGCTCCACATGTTGTTCTAGGACATTCTAGAATATCCTCCCAATACACTCTTTTTTTTATAAGAATACACTTTATAAGAATGTCCATGATGAAAATGGCCAAAAATTAAGAATAATGCTAAGAATATCGTTATCATGGAATTTGGCTACTCAAGCTAAGAATGCCATTTTTAGAGCATTTTCATTATAAATTGCCAATCACCCCCAAGTAAGACTCACTCCTATGCTTGAGACAAACGTACTAAATGTTAAATCTAGTCTGAATTAGGATCCTAACCTAAGAATGCTGTAAGAATACTTTCTCAAAAAAGTTAAGAATATATCCATCATTAAATGGATATACACCATTCTTATAAAAAAAGCGTATATTCTAGAGATAGTCTCACGCACAAAGCGTTTCTCAAATGATTCTAGTACGCAAGTTTGAGGTAAGTGTAACCAAGGGTTTGTTCCTCGTGAAAGCTTTTTATTAATGCTTGAAGTGTGAAGGCTAAAACTGCTGCTTCATTGAAAAACTGAGAGGAATAATCCTTTTCAATCGGTGATTCAAGCTTTCATATTATTCCTGTCTCTAAAGAAGGGTGTCGGAATTAGACGAGGGATGTCGATATTAGACCAGCTTACGGTAGTGATATAAAATGGCAATGTTTAATTTCTGATGGAGCCCGATTTTCGAAAAAAATATTTTTTTGGGCAAATTTGGACCAAAAAGTGCCTAATATGGGTTTTTTTGGACTTTGGGGGAATATCACCTTTTATCGTTAATAAGGTAATAGGTAATTAGTTTTACTAAAATATCTATAGACGATGTATGGCTTTTATTTCCAAGAAGATTCTGAGAGAATTATTAACACGCCGGGTAGTAATAGTGTCATATTGCACTTAAACTTTTCGCAATCTTTGTGAGTTTTTGACTTCTTAACGAAAGCAAGTTTTCGACTTCGCCAAACTTCCGCAAAACTATCTGCCCCTTAAAGTATATTAGCGAGTTTATGTATCGGAGGATATCGAGGGTAAGTGAAAGTGAGGCGCTAACCAAAGTCGATAATTGATGTACTGCTCTATATCGCCTTTGCTCACCTAGACAGACGACGCTATTTTGATGTTTTTACCGTCGTCAAGCAAAAGGGACAGCGATTTTGGTAACATGTAAACTTTGCTTTATACCGTATCCTTCGATTTATCTCGAATACATAAAGTTCTTTCTTTATAGAAAACAGTCATGTAAACTTTCTCACTTTCTGAATTTTACCTTTTAAACAAAAGTAGGCTTTTGATCTTGCGAAATTTCCGCAAAACTATCTGTCCTCTTTCTAACATATTTTTCTTTTTCGACAGAACGTTATAATTGTCCTGAAGATGAACAAGAGCAGGAGGAAACCAACCACCATTCGCCGACGCTTTCAGCCATCGCAAATTCTCATCAATCGTACCCAAAGCCAACAGACAGGTTTGAAATTTTTGCTGAATCGAACAATTTGCATGACCCCCCCCCCCCCCAGCGGTTTGCTTGAATGCGTGAATGGGCATTTTCGGTTGCGTGAGTGCGTGAAAATTAAAAAGGAAATGCGTGAATTGAAAAAACTTGCGTGAGCCTGAAAATCCACTTTTTGATTGCGTGAATGCGTGAACCTGGGCTATTTTGTGCGTGAATACGTGAATTTTCCCTTTTCTCCACCGATTATGTGCAGTTTTCCCGATTTTCCAATTAATACTCCCTTTTTTCCAATATTGGAAAAAAATCAACTCAAATTGAGCGTTTGCGCATATTATTTTTAGAGCATTTATTTTATGAGAATGAAACTCGTAATAGTTCTTGCAAAGAAAACAAGTGTAAGAAGTTGAAAGTGCAGATAAATAGTCCATTTCGTCATACAATGTTTGAATATCATGCGAATTTTTCGTCTTGTTGAAATCTAAATGGGGATAGCAATTCTATTGTTTCAAGACTAAAATCCAGTGGGGATAATTTTCGAGTGCAGTTTTTAAACATACAATTTTCCAGTGGAACTGAAATTCCAGGGTATTAATCCCACCGGGGACAAAATTTTGGCTAAATTTCCCAGTGAGACTGAGGTCCCAGTGGGTCTGCAGTAGCGTAGACAGGAAGGACGCAAAATTTGTGTAGGAGAGCAGATTTTTATGACACTGTAATTTTCTATTAATATCATGAATAGATAATTACAGTGTCATAAAAATCTGCTATCCTACACAAATTTTGTACCCCTCTTGGCTTACGTTACTGGGTCTGTGACACAGGGGTATTTTCCTTATGTGTCATCCGAGTACATCAGGTCTTCCATGAAATGTCTTTTGAATGTCATTGAATTCTCTTCGTTCACAGATTTGATTCTCTGGTTAACATATTCCAATCCTTTAGTCGCTGGTTCGCCTTCCTTGACAAGTGTTCTCGCTAGGAATGACATGGTAAAGAATACAATTTCTCCAATAACGTAAAATCCTTTCATTGGTCGTGTCTTCTCTAACCAAGTCAGATTGAACTCTACCAAAGCCTTTGTTACTGATATTTTACTTTCTACCATTTTCCCCATATCATTGCTACGAAGTAATTCAACGATTGGATCGAAAATAGAGAAGTTTGGAAGCTCATAAAAACCGTAGAATTTGAATGATTGGGTGAATTCCATTAGAAGCTTCAATGGATCTTTGCGCGCCACCTGCAGGAGATCGACAGCTTTATCGATATTCTTTCTTGGTGTACAACTCAATAAGTTGTTCTCCGGAACGAAAAAATGTTCAATCTTCCCGTTGTTAAGGTTCTCGATCAAAGCATCAAAGATCTGCATAAAAACAATCCCAATCTGGTCGTAACTGATATCTTGCAAATGTGCATCTTTCTCGCACATCCACAACAAAGTCGTTTTCAGAAAGTACGAAGATATACCATACTCCTTCAAACTCAACGATTTCATAACAATCTTAACCAAAAGATAAGCCGATTTTACAGTGGCGGACATTTTGAGTGCTAACTCTTTCTCTGCTTCAGAAAATGATAATCTCCATTCAATCTCTGGTGATTTGCTGGCAGCGTGATGCACGGGCACTAAATGACAACCCATCTCACTTATTTCTTCTTTCACAGACGCACCAGGCCATTTACTTTCTCTGGTTCTCCATCCTTCAGCAACATGTGGCCAGTCAAGAGACTGAATACATAGAACTAAATCATCATCCATCATCGGTGACATCTTGCCACCATGACCTATTGAAAAGGGATATAAGAAGTTAATGTACCTGACCATTTCAATAACTTAAATTCGCTATATTAGATCAGTTTATGAACTTTTTAAATTCATCATTTTATCAACTGATGGTTGTAGAAACATGAAACTCTTGAGAGAGTTGTAACAAAAATGATTTGTCTTTTTTCTTGATTGTATGTACCTGATAGCCTTTACTAGAAGACGTCACGACTTTTTTGGTCTCTAATTTTCTTACTGAATCTTAGAAAAACAGCACCAATACCTTTTAAATATAAGATACCTATGGGCTTACTGATATTCCAGCATATACTACTTTTCGATTTTCTACTGTTTGACCACAAAATTATCAAATACTCGAGACTAAATCCTTACTGAATTCCATGGAGACAGATATTGCTGGACCGCATGTAGATATTTCTCGGTGATGTTAATCTTTTCACATGGCAGAAGATATTTTACCATTTCCCTGAATATAAATGAAATGATAGTTGATCGAAATATAAAGCTAGAAATTTAGATTTAATCTTGATTCTAGAGGCTAGATTTTTATTCCGACTGATACTGGAAGTTTAGACCGAATTTTAGTCAAAGATGTATGATAAAAATTCAATGCGTAACTTTTTAGATAGGACCTATAGTTGGAAAAAAAGTTTGTGAGATTTAAAAAGACATGCTTACATCGTATCGAAGAAAGTGAATGGTTTTCTTTCTACACCTTTGATGATACTTCCTTTGCCAGAACAATCTTCATCAAATGCCACTCCAAAATATCCTCGATCTGATCGAAGTCTATAAAGGATAAGTAGCTTTTACCTTGACTGGGTATTTTGCGCTTTTCATACAACAATGATTTTCAAACCCCTTTTCATCATTTCGTCTACTCATAAGGAAATGTTTAAAAGATGTTCTTTTTCTGGCACACTAACTATAACTTTCGACTGTGGAAAAAATGTACCTGATCTCCATTAGCCAGGAATTCTATAATCTTTTTCTAATAGTTTCTTTATGACAAGCGTGCCAAATTCTAGCCCTACCTTACATAACCAGGTGGTGTATGGTCATAATCAATGATGAGTTGTTCAGCTTGGTCAAAAGGAGATGTTATGGTGACCTCATCCCTCTCTTCTGGTGATATTGCCACGAAATTCTTCAACACTATCATTGAATCAATGTCCACTTGAACTAAGACAAATATAACCAGATTTAATTGAATCCAATCACCGTAAGACCCTTCATTTTGACTCTATCCATTTGGTAAAGATATAGTAAGCAAGTAAAGTAAGCTGCGACTGCAGTCAGAAGCGACCCGAAGGCTCCCTTTATTCGGTGGCTATCTTACCCGAAGGCAAGGGGGCGCCACTCCCTGATTACTATCCGCCACTCCCTGATTATTATCCGCTTACAATTGATACTTTAAGTGTATATATTTTCGCGGGTACTAAAACTCGGGAAATTAAGTACACGCAAAAATTTAGTACCCGCGAAAATATTTACACTCATAAGGTTTTGATATTTCCCGTAATTGCTGAGCATCAAGCGGAGAGGTACCAAGTACTATTTTTGTGCTCCGTACGAAGTCTTTGCTATGACCCGGCCAGGGATTGAACCCATATATTGAAACTATTTTTGCCACAATTTAAAGACAGAAATTTTTCTTAAATTGTTCTTTACAGTTAAGAAGATGGAAGGGCATCAGATTACAGATAGACCTTATTATGACGTTCTGTGCCAGTTGGGATATTTGGAGACATTCTTACAGTTGCATGGTGAGTTTTCTTTGCTTTGAATCATTGGAAATGAAAGAACCTCTGCTTGACTCCCAGTGTTTATGATTTCGTGGATTTCTTCGCCTGGTGGATTATCCGTTGAGCCCATCAATTTGTCTGCTTTCTCCTTCTGTAAACGAATCATAACCCAGCTGGTAGACAACGTTGTTTCAACGTTTATCTAACGTTCACAGCGTCCAACGCTGAAAAAACGTTATGTGCCAGCTGGGAACACCTAGATGTTGCTCGATAACGTTATTTTTAAATCAGATGCTCTTTGGCATGCTGTTAATTTTTTTGTAAAAGTGTTTATAGAGTTTGCAGTCCTCTAGTTCGATTTTCAAGTGGGGTTGGATTTTCATTTTGATAAGGGAGCGAATTGCAGAGCCTTGATTACGAGAGTTTCTTATTGATGGTGACTTTCAATATCATCGAATAATGGAGCGTTTCGAACAGTAGAGCGTCACCCGTATAATGTTTTACTATCGAAGTGGGTTGGAATGCCCGCATGATCAATCGAAGTAAAGAAACAAGATCGAGTTAGGTTTCCTATGACCTCGGCAACTCACGCTCATGGATAAATAACTTACGACTCTTTTCTTCCGTGGGCCAACATTTAGACGGTTGCTTCTCCAGATGATCGACTCTGGTAGAATATTCCGTAGTAGAAATGTGAACGCATCTAGATTGTACCCACTCAATTCATCCATGGTTATATTAACTTTGTTTGTTTTGTCGGTACACTTTTTGTTTCAGATAAGAAGAAACTATAAGAACATAAGGCTTCAATGGCAAAAATGTTAAGAATAAGTTAAGAACATTTTAAGGCTTTGTGGACTTAGAAACACCCTATTTCTTAGGAAAATGGTCAAAATAAGAACATTTTTAGGCTTAAAACTAAAAAAGTTAAGAACATCCGAAGGCTTAAAAAATTTTGGATGTTCTAATAAACAAAACGTTAATACAAGTCGACCTGTCTCCAGAACCTTCAGAACTTTGATTTCTCTAACCAGCCAACAACCATCTCACATAATATTTTCTTTTTGAATTAACTTTTTTCTGTGGTTTACATTTTCTAAGCTTGACGCACTGTTTGGATATCATTCTGTACTTTCCCTTTTCTCCTTGTTATCAAAATTATGCTTATTTAAGCAGTGGTTTTGTGTATTTTAAAAACTATCATTAAAAAATTTTTTGACTTTATTTCTATAGATTCATTGATCCCCGCTATAAAGCTTACAAAAAATGTTTTAAATCTCTATCTATTCATGACGTAACCTTTTATAGAATAACACCCGAAAAACACCGAGCGTTTGACACCAGTATTATGGTACTGTATTAAACTTAAAACGTTCGGTGAAGTTCGGTGTTTTTTGGGTGCTTCTGTTAAAGGTTTTGTTTTCGAATAAGAGTGATATCGTTGCTTACTCAACAATTTTAATTCACGAATGTGGAGCAAGATTAGGCAGAAAGAGGAAAAGAAAAACATTTTTTGCTTATATCAGCATAATATAACAGACACTGTCTTGATATGAAATATGTGTCTGATATGAAACGGGAACAGTTATGTGAAAATAAAACCTTTAATCGTGAATATCAAGAATTTTGCTATCACAAAATGTTTTATTGCTAAAAGTTCTTTAAAATTCTTGTTTTTTTTTCGGGATAGGGAGCGATGCTAGGCAATTTTCATCATAAACCTAAGACAATTTCTAAAGCCCTTCCATTAGTTGCAGCTCTAAGAAAAGAGAATGCGAAACGCGTTACATTTTGTGAAATCAGACATATTGCTTCACAGTCTCGCAGAATAATTTAATTAACTTTACAAATTATTGAGCAAAAAATTCATCAAAATGCAAAAAGGCTGTCAAATTTATCAATACCAAAAGAGAATGTTTAAAAAAATCTGATTTCTCCAAAATAAGAATACATATTAGCCTCGTGAATTTGAAAGAAAAAACTTGACGTCGAATTAGACTGGAGTAGTTTGCAATCTGTGTAAGACAGTAATTTTGATGTTATAAAGATAAAACGATGATTGTTTACGGGATAGTTTCAGTTTGTCCCTTCCATTTTTTGTGTATCTTCTTTTATGTCTGAATTAGTCGGTCGGCATACTAACTTCGAATCTTCGAGGAGAATTGATATCGAAAAATTTTCGCTGACTATTAATTATTTTCGCAATCGTCTTTATATAGTATAATTACCTATAATTATATCGTAATTACGTAATGATGAGTGAAATCCTTCTGGGAGGCAACGGGTTTTGATTATTCGCGATAAACTTGACAGTCAGACGACCAGAAAATTAAGATGCGAGAATATGCTTCGATATACGAAGAAACTATTCTAGAGTGGAAAGATTGAATCTCAAATACTGGCTTTTTTGGTTTATGAATTTCTTTGTTATTACAGTGGGCTCTCCATAAATCGAAAACGTAAATGGAATACAAATTTGTTCGAGTTAAGGAAATTTCGAAGTAAGGTTTATAAGGCATTATTAACTCAAGAGACAAGAAAACTTGTTCGACTTGAGGAGCCATACACAATTATAGACGGGTTATAGAGGTTCGAGTTAAAGCATTCACTGTAAAAATGATATTCATTTCAATGCGCAATACTCTCGACAATTCCCAAATATTTCTCGTACTTTTAGGAAAATCTTAATTTTGTGTTACCATGCAGAAGGAAGATTACATCTTCACATCGACCGGTTTTCGGAAGTTGTCACCCAGTCCGAAAGGTTTACTTCATCGAAGAGTGCGATCGGCCAACTCAGTGTTATTGAGAAAGAAAGAGAAAAGTGAAGAAACTGTCATCAAGTCTCATTCCATGGAAAAAGTATTCAACTTTATTTTTGACACTTGTAACAGTAACCCGATGTTATGGATAATTCCATCTAGAGAAAAGGGAGTTTTATGAGAGCTAAATAAACGGAACAATAAAATATTATCCTTTCAATCGGTGGGGACTTTGAATTCTATAATTTAAAATCAAAAGATCCATAAGACAAGATGGCAATTCAGCCCAAAAAACATAGTCTTATGATTGAGGATGTATTTAACATTTCGTTCTTTTTCAGTATGTCGATGAAAGGAGAGGAAAAAGGTAAGACAATATACCCTTAGGTTCGAAATAAACGGGTGGGGTTCGAAAACCCCAAGAATACAATTAGCTGATGATTTGTAAAAGATGAAACTGACAGTACTAAATTGATTCTTGTCTACTTTTTTCTTAAAATCGTATGAACCTAAGAGTACATGCGGCCTCTTTTTACTATGTACCACAGCTTAATTCAACATTCTTAAATTGTTTCTTGCAGTATCCCTTCTTATAGTGAAAAGTGAATTTTCCCCCCGTTTACAGATTATATTCAAGATCGATATCACGATCCTCACGGTAAATATCGCAAAGAAAATATTTCTCGAAACTTCAAATTTTCATCGAAAACGCGAGCTTATCGATGAATAAAAGAGTAGAGCGTCGTAGTTTTTTTTAAGGAATTTTGATGGAATTGAAATTTGATACAGAAAACGAGACCTAAATAACAAAATGTTGAATTAGAGAACATCTTCAAAAATATTCTCTATTCCTGTAATCTATATTTTACATATTCAGCACAAAGACTATATTCGATGTGGGTGCAACAAACAGTATCAAGAAGCGACCTTCCACAGCTCAACAGTCTTTGAGACAAAAAATTCATCCAGGTATTGTTTTAAGCTTTACTCCATCTTACCACATCCCCTTGGAATCATTTTGTTTATTTATCATAATTGAAAATGAATTTATCATGGTGTACTGGCCAATGAAGTATAAGCCCGAAGGGCTAGAAGTCAATCTCCTTGGTAGGATTTGAAGCCAACAAATCCTACCAAAGTTGCGCGGCCTTGAGCGGCTCGCCTGGTTTTTACACAAATGAGAGATTGAAACTAAAATTTACCGCTAAATTTCGAAAAAAATATCAATCGTAAACAAAGGAATTGCTAGATTCAATCTGTCGTCAAAAATGCGGCACATTTTTTAAGGCTTCACTTTTTCCTGCCTGAGAAAGGTTAGAGATTGAACTCTAGCTTCGGGCTTTAAACTCAATGGTATTTGCAATACACGTTTTTTATAAGAGACGACTATTTTCGGTGGTCAAAATATTAAGAACAAGTTTAGAACATTTTTAAGGCGAATTAAAACTCGAGAAATTAATGATACGCAATGGTTTAAAAATTTTAAATTCTTCAATCTAAACCTCATTGAACTATACCACATTGAAATTCCAGCATGGGTTCCTGTTTATGATCCAATTTTAATCTTAAGCACGTGTTGATACGGATTTTTAATTTTCTGTAAATAAACGTTTGTTCCATAGCACCACCAGGATACGTCTACACTATGAATAATCTAGAATGTGCTCCACCACAGCTCTATCTCAACGATAAAGTTCGTATTTACGCTAAGGAACACAGGAGAGCACAATCTGCGTTGGAGAACACAAGAGATATTCCCAAGGCTTCCTCCTTCAACAGTGCTGGTAACAGAAGAAGGGTCCAATCAGCTGATGTGGCATACCGTTTCGGTAAACGGATTCATCTCCCGCAAAATTATGCTGAAAATGAGCATCTAACACACGAAGGGTTAACCATGGGTCAGAAGCAGTATATTTGGGGTATCGCTCGGTGCTACTCAACACAGAATCTCAAAGAGCTCAATGATCGGCGAATGAAGATTATTGTAGACCAAGAGCTAGACAAACGATTGAAAACTCACAGCATCTCCGATAAAGTGAAAAAAAATCTTATCAAAGAATACCATGATACAATTCAATACATCGACTACAAATCGGTAAGCCGTATATGACCAAAGACATTATAAAAAATCCTGGTGTGGTAATGTATTGTTATAGGTTTATTGTCAAATTTTCCTCTGTTGTAAATAAAAGTTAAATTGCGGTTTTCATATTTTTTGAACACATTTCCGACCCTTGAGAATAGTTCATGTTCTAGTTACCATGATGTGCTTACAAAAAAAAATAGGCTTAAAACAAATCCATTAACGTATATAAGCTCTAATTGTTAACAATAGAAAGGAACAAAGGCCTTCCAGACCGGAGTTTTTATAATGGCTATGATCTCGCAGATATCTTTACACGTCAGATTGGCTAACTGCTCACAGATCTCCCGTCGAAGTGTGTCCAGTGTTGAAGTCGACAAGCCGACAATGTTGTTTTCAAATTACCTCAAATTTTCGAACGTTTGAATACCAAACATTTGAATCGCGATGTTTTCTTCAAGATTTGAAAACAGCATGGTGAACGCCCCTTTTCGACCGTAGTCGCTCGGTCAGGCACGTGTCAAGACGTGTCGCTTTATTATTTAATTTACCACCCTAAACTCGATCCGATCCTTTTTTACACTTTTTCTATTGTCTTTAGGCGCGAAAAAAGACTGGGACGGTTTAGGGTGGTAAAACGGATAAAAAACGCCCTCGCTGCAATTGGCGGCTACGGTCGAAAAGGTGTATTTGTTTTCATCCGTAACTTAAATTCAGCTACATTCAGGGTGACTCAAGTGACTTTTTATCATGATTATTAAAACATCTTATTCTTTCTTATTCTTTCTTTATAATTTCTAGAAGAACATCCACCCGAAGCGCCCAACAACCGCCAAAAAACAAACGCGGAGATCTCCATCATACGAAGAAGAGAGTGACTCCGTACAAGGGGACGAGAATAGTTTTGATTGTGTGATTATCGTTAGAACACCTCCAACGTCACCACTAGCACGAAGAAAGATTCTGTCAGAAAGATCATCCTCGACATTGATGTCACCGAGTGTTGAATCTTGATGGATACGGTAAGTTGTTTAGTGTTCGCCAGAGAGAGCGAATTGTATTTATTACGAGCTGTACACGTTTTTTTAACAAAAACATCAAATTTTTTTGATGCCTTCGGATGTTCTTAACTTTTGGAGTTTTAAGTCTTAAATGCTCTTAAAGATTTTATCTTATGTTGATATAAGCAAGAAAATGTTTTGCTTTCCCTTATTCTGACCAATCTTGCTCAACATTTGTGTCAATTCAATGTGAAAAAGCTTGTGCATTAAAATTGATGAGTAAGCAAACGATATCACTCTTATTTAAAAACAAAACCTTAATATGTTCTTATTTTGGACTATTTTCATAAGAAGTTGGGTCTGCGAAACCTTAAAAACGTTCTTTACTTGTTCTTATATTTTTTCCTTATATAGTCTGTTCTTATAAAAAAGGTGTATTAACCAGAGGAGGATAGGGCTAAAGCATGTCTCAAAATAGTCTGCAGCGGAGAAAAAAAAGGCTAAAACTTCTGCTAATAGAAATAAAACCTAAAGCCGGTTCTGTGCTCGTTGGAAAGATATTCAGGAATGAGAAATTATTAAAAAGAAAAACAAAACATTTGGAGAATTATTTATTTATTCCAACTTTTGATGATATTAAAGAAGATGAAAGATGACAGTTGTGGTGACAGTTTTACTTTTAAAAGTTACCATAGTAACCAATGCTGAATGTGTGCTATCAAATTTTACAGAACGATTCTGTAGAATATTAAATGAAGCATTTTTTCCCACGATTTGTTTACAAGTAGTTTTTGAAAGCAGCTTCTTGTCTTGATTGATTTAATAATTGATTTGCATTATAGCAAGAAAACAGGTGTTTTGTGTCTTAGTTTTTCGAATTACTAAATCAAAAAATTCATTTAACATTAAGCAGAAACCAAAGCTTATCAGATATTAATTTGCATGTTCGATTTATGTATTCGAATGAAAAATTATTTTCGAAAAGAAAATTTCTCCACCGGTATGAGGTCGCAAACTGGCTTAAGTTTTAGTATTGAATTATTCAATGTTTTGATTTTTTTCGTTTTCTCAATCTATGCTCTTCTCTGAATAGATTCATCTTAAGTTTTGCTTTTCTTTCATCTTTCAAATTCTCTGTGACCCTTTACTACTACGAAACTTTTTAATATGATAAAGCTAGACGCAGCTTTCATAGAAATGTTATGTATATCACACTTGTGAATAATAAAAGAAAGATATATTCTTATAATAAGTAACATTGTGAATACTTCTTCCTTCGATCAATCAAAAATATCAAGAATGGTGAATTTGATTCATCTCTCAAGTAGAAGAACTAGCTCAGCATTTTCCATATTTTTGGTCAATATTCTCTCGTTTTATTATTATCGACTGATCTTTTGCTTGGGGCTGGATCCTTGATTCTCAAGCTGTGAAACTGAGAAAGACCGACATCTCTTTATAGTAACAGAAATTTTCTTAATACAAATTTCTTATTGTGGGTTCGGTGACTCTCACTTCAAGAATTTTTCGATCATTTTGTGCTGCCATAAGCAACAACGTGTCAATCCAAGGTAACATTCAAATTCTTTCGCTTGATAATCTTTGTCAAGTCATTATTATGTTTTAAATGATTGGATTATTATACACCCCCTTCTCACAGACCCGGTAGGATTCTTTCAGCTAGCGAGGATAAAAATAACAGACTGAAGCTCAATGGGGAATAATATTCCCATATTTTTAATGGCTGGCGATTTAATTCTTTTGTTTTCAAAAAATATTTTGCAATGAGGATTGGTTTAATTGATTATTTTCAGTGGGGACAAAAAGTGGAGTATAATTTTCCACCGCGCGGGGACGATATTTTGGCCAATTTTTCCAGTGGGAAGGGCTCCCAGTGGGTTTGTGAGAAGGGGTTGTTATTATGATTTCATCGGATGGAGTCGCATTTCTTGTGTAGTGTAGGTCAAGTAAGCAACGTGTTCATTTTGGATAACTGTTTACTTAGTTACTATTTTTTATTCGATGCGCTTCTTTGATAATATTGAGACCATGTTCAGACATGTGAACGTCAAAATTCGAAACGTTAAAAAAGAAGGGTGAACATGGTCTGAAAGACATCGTCACCAAGAAACTGTCATAAACGATGCTCTACTTTTCGATACGCTTTCTTTTTCGATGATAATCGAATTCGAGAGCGTCAACTAACTGTATAATGTTTTCTCGTTCTTCTCTTTTGAAGAATTTCGCTGGGAAATGAACCCACTTTATTTCCCATCCTAAAAGGAGTGACCCGTGTGTTTTCCAAACAAAATTTCTAAATGCGAGGCAACTTTAAGGCTTCACTTTTTCTTGCTTGAGCAAGGTTAAAGATTCCTCTCTAGCTCCTCCGGGGCTTCAAACTCAATGGTTCAACCCTCGCCCACATGAGACAATGGGTTTTAAAGGTTTTACAGGTTTTAAATCTACACTCATTCAAAGCAAGAGATTTTCAAATTTTGTTGCTTGAGTACTCAGCTCTTTTAAGACAGGGGTGTTTATTTTTTCGAAAGCTCTCTTTGTTTTCCCAGTTAGGTTGCGAACATCAGATAAACGTTGAAACAACCTTGTGTACCATCTGGTGGGTTGTCTTTGTAAAAGATTTTTGAAGTCTTTTGAAATTAAAAAAAAAATCCTTAGCAGCACGAGTAGCTTGCTCGAGGCTATAAAATCCTAATTCTGTACAGTGGGAAACTCATGAGTCATCTTGTAAAGTGCTGACCACGAGAAAAAATTCGTAAAATAAGTAAAGTTACATCACCATTTTTTTTGCATTGAGTGTGCTTTATAATCATCCCTGCATCACATGACATAACAAACCATCTCATTTCCATGGTAATCGTACAGGTGTTGCATACATAATTGATTACAAAACAAGCTTGTTGTTCACTTCATCCTCTCGTGTTTTACATCTCCGTCATCAATTATTCACACATTCTCAAATCCCAATCATCAATACACGTTTTTTATAAGAACATACTATATTAGAACAGAAGTTTTAAAAGAAGTTTCCAAAATATTAAGAACAAGTTTATAGCTTTTCAGAATCTAAAAATCGCCCTATTTCTTAAGAAATTGGACAAAAATAGTGAAAATAAGAACATCTTATTAAGAATATTTTTAGAATTTAAACTTAAAAAAGTTCAGAACATTCGAAGGCTTCAAAGATTTTAGATGTTCTTATGAAAAACCTGTAGGGCTTATTCATGGTATACTGAATGTGCTATTTTGCGTGGCTTTTCCCATCGCTCCCTTTTTGTCTCACAACAATGACGTGTGGTTTTTCTGTGGGATTGCCACTTTTAAGGTGTATTAATAGTGTAGGTTTTAAGATGTCACTTGATTTTAATGTACATTTTTGAAAATATTTAGATCTAATTGTAGTATTAGTAACTTTGCAGTGAATCAATATTCAAATTTGACACCAGAAGGACTATTTTATAAAACCATTTTGTAGGTTTATCGGGTAAATAGCTCGGGGGGGGGGGGGTACTACCCTTGTCGACCGACGGGGGTGCTCCGCTGAGGTTCGAAAAATGGACCCTACGTGGGACTCGAAATTTGCGAAAAAGTGACCTTGAAAAAAATTCCGAAATTTTCTCAAATTTTCTACTTTTTCCCCAAATTTTCCAAAAAAAGGCATCCTACGATAGACTGATTTTTCTGTTTTGGTGTTTTTGCCACCCTACCTGGGACTCGTGGAGGTTAAAAAAGGTACCCTGACCAGCGGAGCTAAAATTGCATTTTTTTCACGAAGCAAGAAAAGTTTTCTTAGCAGCTTTTACAAAATACCATACCCGTGGAAGAAATTCATAGGTAGCCTAGACTCACCCGAAGAAGTTTCAGCCCTTACTGTTTTCTCTATCAGGATATAGGGGTACCTTTTTTGTTGTAGGTTTTAAGGGGTATCCACTGGTATGCTTCTCCTTTTCTTTATTTTTAACTTCTTTTTTTTTTAATTCTTTTTCCAGAACATCACATGGGTTTGAAAACGATCAACAAGAACACGAAACGAACAATTCGTTTTCACCAATACGACCACCAAGGGAAGAAGATCAAACATCCCAAGAAACAAAAAGTCATGACTATTAGTTATACTCTCAAACAACAATCTGAAAAAAATAACAATACAAATACGAACAATGTCACTCGATCTGAGCATAATTACAGCATGCAGTTATTACCGAAACAGCGTGGTGCTGGCAAATTGACCAAAAAAACAAGCGAACATTATATTATTTGTGAGATTGGTAAAATATTGTTACGCGAAGCTGAGAAAGTTAAATCCTTTGAAAAACAATTAGGTGAAAGTTACAACAAATTTGATTTGGACAGTTTGCAATCATTTCATGAATATGCTGGATATTTAGAACTTGTTAATCCTATTTGCAGTCCTGATTCTGTGGATACTGCTGATAAACTTGTTTTGAATCTGGGAATCTAAATCATCGATGTCATATTTTGATAATGTCTTTGGCAATCGAATTATGGAGAATGTGAAGAGATTTTGCAAGAGATTATGGATTGCGTTGATATAAGCTCGTTTTATTGGACCAAGCTCGTTCAAGGCTTTATTTACGCTACTGATTGAATACCCTGGTGTTGACTAATGAGAACTTCTTGAAGGTCGAATAATACGGAGGAAACGAGGTTGTTATTGCCTATTGGGCATTTAATTCCATTGAATACTTTCAAATATCTATCTATGTTCTTTTCGTTCAATGAAAATTAAGAATAATGATATTTCGAAACCACATTGAATGGATGGAGTTACGTAACCTTTGTTTATTGCTTTGCAGACATCTCATCATGACATTTTTGGGACTCTCAACTTGGTACTATTTTATACCAAGATAATCTATGGTTGTTTTCATCTGATTATATTTAAGGGAATTTATTTTTTTGAGGACTCATTATGGAGAGCAGCTAAAGTCCTAAAAGTTTTCAAATTTTTATTTTGGCGAGAGCTAGTTCTATCCCAAATTAGTTTCCTTAAGATTTTATATGGCAAGATAAGTTATTCATCACCAACCAATTTAGATGAATTCATAAACCGGTATTACAGAAATATTTCGAGGAGTCTTATGCCATACTCCAATAATTTACCTACTCTCGGGTACCTAATAGCCGTTCCCCCCGCTAATTAATTTTTCGAAAGTTTTCCACTCAGGAAATTCTTATTCCAACACCCTCCGCTTATTAATTTTTGAGAAATTCTCCACCCAACCCGCTCGTTCCAAACCCCCCGCTTATTATAGGTACCCGAGAGAGTACAATGTTATTGAATAGAGAAAATATTGTAAATAGGGTTATGAACATCAAACATGAATTTAGTAATTGATTAAATTATAATAGAACTAAGTGAGAAAGACACCTCCAAACAGTTTGATGAAACTGTTTCTCGTTTCATTTTTCTACGTTTAAAATGGTTTCTCTGGTACCCAGGGTAATTGACAAATTAAGACGTGATTTTAAATAACTGTGGTATTTTTTATTTTTGTCATATATTTCGACATTTTAGTGAAGAAACTTTATGTGACTGTTCTTTTTTGTTGTTGCTTGGTGTCCTAAAGTCAAAAAACTTCATATTGTAATTTCACCGACGGAGTTTATTTCAATAATTTCTCGTAATCTAAATTCATTATTTAGCAATGAACGCGTGGTTCAATTTTAGAAAATTTCCCTCCCAAGACAGTCTTTTGCCGTCCGATGTTATTAATACTTTTGTGAAAATAAATCTTGGTAATTTTTTCCGTTTTTTCCCAGTTCTTTTTTATTAGCCTTCTTCCAAAATTATTCCTCGTCTGTATCCACCTTAAGTAACCTATTAATCACAAAACACTGAAAGAACTTACTAATGTCCAGCAATATCATACTTCTCTGGTGAAAATACATAAAAACACCAATGGAATGGAAAAGCTCCCGATCGGATAAGTTGCTCTGCAATGTGGCCTGCTCCTCTCACTGGGCAGCGTGTACAATAAGTATCGAATAAGATGAAATTTTAAAGCGTCTTTATGTAGAATTTCACTTTGCAAAAGCAAGATGAGGATAGAACTTCTTGGATAGTACTTACGTAGCGTGCAAGAATAAAATTTGGTTTCGGCAGTCTTTTCCCAGCATTGGGATCTTTGAAGAGGATTTTATGGAAGAAATCAGTATTATTATATTTTTGAAAGCAACCTTTAATCCTTCGTCCGTCGGCTATGATATTTGAATGTATTTTAAGCAAAACTTTTGACTTAAAATTTTTAACTTTTAAGGCATAGCCCCTGGATTCTACCTAGTCTGATAGAATTAGCTCAAAAAAGGCACTACTTTGAAAAACCAATGTGTCGAAATTTAGCACAGAAGTTCCTGGTGGCCGTGGGTGGGTCATAGAGCCACAAACATAAAGTGTAGCTTCTCCTCAAACCACGATGTACTTTTTTGCGATGAATGCTGAAATTCCTGTTTTCTTTCATCATATTGTGACAAAGCAGGGCTTGGACAAAGTCACTTCGCTTACGCACTTTTTACATCCTTTTTCTTTGAGAGAGGTCGTGCTTTAAAAGTAAGTGGGCGTGGTCTCATTTCTTGGTTCCGTTTCTTAGTTGCGTCATATTTCGTCAAAGAGTCTGGGTTCTATTCCGATTTCCGAGAATTTTATAATTTTGCGAAAAGCTTCCATGGCTCATGGTCAAACTTCCTAAGGAAAAAAATTGAAAAAGTGTCACTCAATTAATCACCTAGGAATTTAATAAGTGTGTCCAGAATGATAATCGAAAGTATTACGACGATGCCGTCAAGAAGGATTTTGCTGAGATAAAGTGCTGTTTGTTTTTGGTAGGCTTGTGAGAATGTTTTGTGGTTTTTCTAACACCTCTAGACAAAATGGATTTGAACGACTTATGTGACCTTGAAAATCCTGATGATGATGTTATTGTTGACGCTATCAAAAAGAGATATGAGTGTGGGTATTTCTATGTAAGTTTTATCAGTTTAAGTTCACATTATTTGTTTAAAAAAATGTCGTCGAAAGCAAAGCCCTGCTTTTTTTATATTACCTGTAATTTGTTTTTCTTTCTTCTGTGACTGCCTTTGAATTGCCTGATCAATGATGATCAGCTGTTTTTTGGCTATCCCTGAGGTTTTGAATCAGATCTTCAGGTCTAAGATCTTCATTCTTCGCACATTTTAGAGATATTTATTGTTTAAAAATTATATAATCGCATATCAAGTTGCAAACCAATTTGGCAAGTTGCATAGTTTTGCAGCGCTGCAAAATTTGGCGAAATTGCAGTTTTTCTAGTCATTCTACCCAATACTTCCCAGTGTGGAAACGATGCAAAGTCCACACCAAATTGTTATTTGATTAAAGTGAGCTCGCCGGTCCACGCCAAAAGAAGTTCGCCTTGTGGAAAGGCATGGTTTGGCCCGAGGGGGGGAAGTTTGAAATATAGAGCTCTAAATTGGCTAAAAACACACTCAAAAAACAAAAATAATTCGAATAAAGGCAAAATTTAAAGGTAAAATACTCCATTTTATGAAGAAAATCACTCTTAAAAAATTATTGGGGGGGGGGGGGGTTAAATACCCCCGGTAGCTACGGAACTGAATGAATCATGACCATGAGCCATATTTTAGGAATTAATGGGATTAGGGATTAATGAATTAAAAGCCCTTTATGTTCTATTTACACTCTACTATGTTGTTATATGACGGTCAAGGGAGAGCAAAGTGGATGCGTTTGAACCTGGCGTAATGAAATCGGGCGTCAGAATGGCAGTGCTCCTCTTGTCTTGAAAAGCTTTGACTTTCGCCGATATTTTACTTTATATTCACTCCTTATGCTAATACACGTTTTTTTTTTATAAGGAACCTTAACTTTGCTCTGAGCCTGGAGTTCCTTATTTTTACAGAGAATTTCAGTCTCAAAGTTCCTTATCGAGTTCCTTACTACATAGAAAATTTTGAACTTTTTGCCCCTTGAAAGATCAAAATTTGGTCAAATTAGTCCCAATAAGGTACATTATTTTCAAATCCACTTATTCTCAGCCTGAGCAGTTCCTTAACAATTCCTTATTTTTTGAACCATTTTCAGCCTCGAGTTCCTTATAAACGTGTTCCTTATAAAAAAAAAAACGTGTATGCCAAAAGAAGTTACTGCCTCACGTCAAATATATTCAGCGTGCTGTTCACTAATTCTAGCCTGGAATACTTCCAATACTCCTTTTTTAAGACGAACATGGCAGCGCGGTCTATTTGCATATTTACGATGTCAATCGAACGAATCAAACGCCTAATCAATTGAACACAATCGAACACAATCAAATAAATGCGATTCGATTGTCGAACGCAATCAAATCATAATTGCGATTCGATTGTCGAACGCAATCAATTGCGATTCGATTGTCGAACGCAATCAAATCGTAATTGAATATTTTGTTTGATTAAGTTTGATTGATTCAATTGTATTCGTTTCCTTGCTTTAATCTCTCTTGTGCCATACTTATGCAGGCTAGCTCTACAGCTCTGAAACATCATCTAATAACACGAAAACCAGAATTTGATTCTTCAATTGGAATCAAACCTATGAAAATTAATAGGTGCCGTGGTATAGTGGTATCGACCTTGGCTTCTGTGCAGGAGGCCAGGGTTCGATTCCCACTCACGGCAGTTCACTTGGCAAGTGAACATTCCTTCGCCCGGGTCAACCCATGCCATGTGAGGGGAATTGGATAGTCAGTTCAAGGTGCTGACGGGACGCTCATTAGTAAGCGTCTATAGCTGCGAGAATAGGCCTCTAAAGCCTCCTGCAACTCAACCAAATAGAAATAGAAATAGAAATGAAGTGCACTGACAAACATCAATATGTCGGATTCAACAAAATTAATAACGGCACTGTCATCATTCAGTCACAGAAATACTTGCATTTGCACAGGGTGTGCATTTGCAACGGTTACAACAATTTTTTCCAACCCTGTGCAAATGAGCTAGAATTAATAACGGCACTGTCATCATTCAGTCACAGAAATCCTTGCATTTGCACAGGGTGTGCATTTGCAACAGTTTCAACAATTTTTTCCAACCCTGAAAAAAAATGAAAAAATCGCTTTTTTTTGTCTCACTTTTGCGGGACTTTAGCTTAAAGTGCTTGCGTGCAGCGTAGGATACAAAGTCTAAATATTCGTTTTCCGTAATTTTTTGTATGAAGATTTAGGTCTATACTGTATGTGCTCGCTCTTATCTTATTTTCTAATGGCATTGGCCAATTTAATTGCAATCAAACTTAACTTTGAACAATGTCATAATCGAACATAATCTAAGCTCAATCAAACGTAATTGACAGTCAATTGAACTGATTGAACGTTATTTGAAGGCAATCGAACATAATAGAATATTACACCAGGGATCAGTCGTTCAATTGCAATTTTCTTTCGAACTTGTTCGATTGACACCGTCTGGAAAACTAATTACTCCACACCTCAGTGGATGCAAGTAAAACAAGCCGGAAATTAGACATTACCTATAAATAAGTTTGAAAAGTTTATATCCTCTTGATAACTTTGTTTCCTGAATTCAAATTTGGGGAAATCCTGATATTCTAACACTGTTTTTCCAAAGATTAATAAAACTATCCCTCAAATTGATCTTCCTTGTGAAATGGCCTATTCATTACCAGAATTGAATTTTAAGAATTTACATTCACAAAAAGATAGTTATATAACATGAACCTTGTGCAGCAAACTAAAAAGGTTTGCTCTAAAATTCAAAATCCTTGTGAAGAATGAAACGTTTTATGGCAGGGGGGGATCGGTAGTAAAATCTCAGACATAATGACGTTTACTACAGTGGTGGTGTGACAAAAAATCGAAAAAAAATTTACTACCCAGGGTAGTTAAATACTAAAATGGGTGGTATCTATGTGTTAAATGTTGAAAACATTTTACTACCTGGGTAATTAAAACAGGTAAAATTAGCAAATTTTAGCTATTTTTGTAATTCTTTTCTGAAAAAATCTGAAAGTTTTTATAATTTGAAAAGATTTTCTGTTGGAAAGTTGTTTGCTAAGGGCAAAATATTAATTTTTACACTAAGTGAAAAATGTGTCACAGAAATAATCATTTTTTAGCTTTTTTGTAAAATCAGTCCGAAAAGCAACCAAAAAAATAGGTGGTCTCCATGACAAATTGTCCCAAAAACTTTTACTACCAGGGTAGTAAAATTCCTCTTCCAAGAGTCTGGGTGGTGGTATGTAAAATTCGTAAAAATCATTTTACTACTCATATATGTCTGAGATTTTACTACCGACCCCCCCCCTGTTTATGGCAAAATGTATGTGGTTGAGCGATAGCATTTGTCTTTCTTTAAAAATTTTGTTAATATTCTCAAGCTAAATTGGGCATATGCAGGGTGACACATTATAGAAAATTAGATAACAGAGAGCAAGGATTGTATTAAGTTGTATAGAGATAGGTGTTTATTATAACATTTGTTTTTGTTTCTTTGTTTTAGACTTGTATTGGAGATATTCTCATCTCAATCAACCCATACAAAGAGTCCATCTTGAATTCGCTTGAGGTAAGAGTATTGTATGATTTTGATTTTTGACCAAAGAATAATTTACCAAAAAAGTCATTATAAAACATGATTTTTAACTCGTTTTTTTTTATTTCATCAAATAAGATCTTTTATCAACAAAGCATTCCAATCAATTATTTTGTCTTTTTTTATGATGAACAATCAAAAATATATAGGTCATCAAGTTTAATGCTTGTAAATTATGATTTTGCAAGCCTAATCTCGTTATACAAAATGAGAATACCACTTAATGCTCTTTATCATACCAAAAATTAATCTGCTAAATAAATTTTTAATTTGTCTTTTCAATTTGTCAGTTTTTATCTGATATGATTCATGTTATTTGCATTTCATTTTTACTGCTTTTTACTTCTATGTATTTATGAAAATAGGCATAACATGGACGTTTTTAAAATAGAAAATCCTTTTCCAGGTAGTTATATTCATGCTCAGTATGAGCATCCTATTCAGTGAAATTTGGATTAGATTCAACAAATCCCTTTCATTGTCTTGTCCAGTTAAAATCCATCCAGTCAAGATAAAGCAAACAATACCCCCTACCAGTAAGACAGCTCTTGGTCAAATGAATTGCAACACTGCAAGGGAATTTACTATAACTACGCTGCTTTCCATATTGTAGCAAAAAAGAGTACATACCTGTACATACTTGAAAATGAGTAGCATTAGTAGCAAATGAACTTTATGAAAAGTGTTGTCCGAAAAACTTAGATGGTTAGCTCGAAATTTGCTTTGTTTATTCTAAAAAATACCTTCTGTAGACGAGGGAAATTGTAAATCAAACAATGAAATTTGCCTTTATACCTGCTTACCTGTTACACTTATATATTATTATAAAAAAGTCAATGGATTAACATAGTCTGGTAACTTAACTGAAGATTTTAAACATGTTTTGATATTTTATATCGTCATCAGTCACTAAAAAATTTAGTTCTAAAATGAATAAATATGGGTTATCAAATGTGCATCATTAAAAACAGATATCAGATAAATTTCAAGATCATATACCGGGTGCACCAAAAAAAAGTATACAGGTTTGTCGAGATATTGTGAGCTTCAGGATTTATATTTTTTGTTCATTCTTTTTTTATTGTATAGAGGATGCTCCAACTTGAATTTTGAGCTATTATACATTAAATTTGAAAAAGTAGTTCGAAAGTTATTTCCAAAAAACTGACTTTTTTTCCATGTCGAAATTTCAAAAAATCATTAAAAACAGCAATCACGCTATAAATAAGACAAAATGACAAAACACAATTTCATTGTCTTTTTGATTCTTTTTTCTCCTATCTTATATTTTGCCAACGGTTTGTCCATCTTATTTACACGACATGAATATTTTCAACACCAGCAAACTAAATACAGACCCAAGTTCTTTGAGCAACTAGTTGAGGAATGGTGATTTAATTTTTCAAAAATTTTCTCACGTTGCACACCACACCTGTCTTGGAGATTTCCCAAAAAAAATTTCAGCCTTACCAAAAATATTTTTCCACATGGGAATAGCTTGTTTTACCATATTCTTAAATTCCGTAACGAGTTTTGAACACAGTTGCATTTTTTTGGTATTTTTATGTGTAAAAAAGGTAAGTGCCAAGAGAAAAGTTTGCTCGCTGTTTTTGATGATTTTTGGAAATTTCGACATAAAAAAAAAGTCAGTTTTTTTGAAATAATTTTCGAATTACTTTTTCAAACCTAAGGAATGATAGCTCAAAATTCAAGTTAGAGCATCCTCTATGCGATAAAAAAAGAATGAACAAAAAATTTAAATCCTGAAGCTCACAATATCTCGACAAAGTTGTATACTTATTTTGGTGCTACCGGTATAAAATCAACTTTTCAAAGTTTTTTGAATGTTGAGTACACCCCAAAAACGTTCATTCCAAAGATATTCTTTCTCAGTGAGGGAATATTTTCCTCTTGACTACATGCATTCTATTTATCATATTATTTACTGCTTTTTCCCTAATCAGCACTGATTTGCAATGTAGTAAATGGCAGTATGATCTTTGGTAGAATATATATAAAATTGTTTTTTATTCTTTACCCTAGGTATCACACAGATATAAAGATGAACCTTCTCTTACGCAAACCAACCCACATGTCTTTGGTACCACAAACAATTTATATCATTTCCTCAATGTCAACAAAGAAAGTCAATGCTTCATCGTCTCTGGTGAATCTGGTTCTGGAAAAAGTGAAGTCATTCATCAAGCTGTCACACATTTTTTATGTCTAGTTTCAACGTCTGATAGGAGTTTCAAAGAAAGAATTTTACAGGTAATTTGTTTTGTTACATGAATCTTGATTTTTTTGCATGACTTTTGTGTAGTAAAACTTTAAGTGGTTTCAGTTTGTAGAGATATCTGAAAATCCAATTGAAAATTTCTAAAATAAAATCAGAACATCGTAGAAAATGGGAAATTTTTGCCCTGAAAGTAAAAGAAATATTGAAAAATATTTTTTTAAATTGAAACATGTTGATAAAAATCCTTTGTCCTGATTACATGTCATAGTTTTACAATCCAATACTTTCTATCTTTAGGCAAATGTAATTCTGGAAGCTTTTGGAAATGCACGGACAAGTTTAAATTCAAATGCAACAAGATTTTGCAAATATTTAAAGTTCCATTTCGATAGCAAGTTACATCTATCCGGAGGTAAGTGTTTAAAAAGTATTATTTAACATATCTCCATTCGCTGACATATCATTTATAAACAAAAAAGAAAAATTTTCTGCTCGTCCAGCCCTATGCGAGCACAAATTTATAGAAATGCTATTGTCAATTTTGCTTAGTCAGCATAAGAGATATAGAAAATATCTTGTCATGGTGTTATTTGTTTTATCGTGGGAATGCTACGTGTTTTGTACATACATTGACGAGTATGGTCTGTTCATCAAAGAATTGCAACGTTTGACAAAGAATAAACTTTTTTTATAGTATCAATCACAGATTATTTGCTTGAGTTGCCGAGAGTTTCAAATCAAAGACAGGTACTTATAATTTTATCTAATACTACGCCTTTTCTATTCTGGTCAGGTTTTCCCATTACGCATTAGCCGCTTACCAGAAAATCACTTTTTGTAATTTGCTAAATTGTATCATTTATTGTTCTACCCTAGGGAGAAGCAAATTTCAATATCTTTTATTACATGTTTTCTGGGCGAACCGAAGATGAGCTATCAAAACAATTACTTGATACCCCTACACAACACAAGTAAGTTCAATAATTTCTCATTTTATCGATTTTTGTATTCATCTGCATATTCATATAATGCAACTTCTTTTATACCATGTGGGCTCTAGCATCCATCTGTGATGCCCATATTTAAGGGTTCAATCCATTGAGTTTAAAGCCCGAAGGCCCGGGGGGGGGGTCACTCATATGATCTGGCCTACGTCATGTGCCGCGCTTAAGGGTGGGGTTTTTCTGCATCCCAAAATGCACTGTAAGGGTGTGTTTCTGTGAGATTGCACTGCAAGGGTCGAATTTTAAAACAAATTCAAAATAATTATTAAAAAGAAAAGGTTTTTACTTCTCGTTTGTTTGAAAAAGTTTCTATTGTCTGATAATTACAGCTGACAATAATAATTTTCTCAGTTTTTCTTTGAAACCAGTTGAAACAGAAAATTTCCCAAGCTTCTTCTCTTCACGCAGATATACAGCTGAGAAATATAG
Source organism: Clytia hemisphaerica (assembly GCF_902728285.1). NCBI lineage: Eukaryota > Metazoa > Cnidaria > Hydrozoa > Leptothecata > Clytiidae > Clytia > Clytia hemisphaerica. Next base: position 551,357 of record NW_027104297.1, on the reverse strand, counting down.
TGCACTAGAAGGGTTGGGTGAATCAAGAGAAAATGCACTGAAAGGGTACCTTTTCAGCCATATTGAACTGCACTGTAAGGGTACGATTTTGAAAAGCAGATTTTGCGCAGCACATACCGTCGTTTCAAAATCGAGTGCCCCCCCCCCCCCGGGCCCGAAGGGCTAGAGTAGAATTTCTAACCTTTCTCAGGCAAGAAAAAGTGAAGCCTTAGAAAATACGTCGTATTTTTGACAACAGATTGAATCTAGCAGTTCCTTTGTTTACGATTGATATTTTTTTCGAAATTTAGCGGTAAATTTTACATTCAATCTGTCATTTGTGTAAAAACCAGGCGAGCCGCTCAAGGCCGCGCAACTTTGGTAGGATTTGTTGGCTTCAAATCCTACCAACAAGATTCGATTCTAGCCCTTCGGGCTTATACTTCATTGGTTCAATCCCTAGCCAGATCATAGAGAGACTCTTAGTACAAATTGGTATTGGTGCCTCTCTGCTTGGTTCTCAGCAGTAAAGGGAAGGATCAAGCGTAAAAGTGGAGCAATTCAGGGAGAAAGAGTGGCACCCTCCACTACCTTTGGGTAGACAGTTCTCAAAAGAGGAGCTTCCAACTAATGTTGCAGACTTACTTACTTTAGCATTTTCCCTTCATTTCAAATGTTTAGATATTTGAAGTATGGTGAGTTTTTTGGGGATGATTTACTTTCTTGGAGTCAGGCTTATGAAAGTCTTATTGATGCATTTCAAGTTGTCGGCTTCACACAAGAGGTAAGATTGATGTTAAAGATTTGATTTGTAAATCGTTGTTGACAAATTGAAAAGGGAAATCTCAAAATTAGTGTCTGAGAAAAGTTAGAGTTTTTCTGTTAAGCCAACCTTAAAACTTAAGATCGTTCCTTTTGACATAGTGAGGAAGGTCCTATATACGAAAAAAGAAAAATTCTTAGTTTTCTCAGGCACTAAAATTTTGGGATTGACCTTTTTGATTTGCCAGCGACAAAATCTATAAATATATAAATAAATAAATATTATTAGCTATTTTTCGGCTTTGACTGTTAAATTTTAGGTAAAGTTTGTTTCAATTTTACCATTTCCAGGAAGTTAGTATCAGGAGATGATGATCATTGAATTTCAATTACTTTTTTAGACTGTCAAAGAGATATTTGGTATTTTGTCAGCCATTTTGAATATAGGTGATTTGAAGTTCAAATGTGAAGACGAAACAACAGGTGTTTTTGTGGACAATCTAGAAATACTTGATAAAGGTTTGAGAATGTTTACGTTATTATTTCAATAGTACAGCAGTTGGTTAGTTTTAAAGGCAGCTTTTAAAAATGTTTTATGCCAATAAAACAATGTTCCTTGTAAACTCATTACCAGTCCCTGCAAAGCTGACCACGCCTCTAAAGTTTGTTAGGTGTATGATTTCGAAATCAAATTCTTTCAGGCAAATACACTTGCCCGAAATATGAGCCTTTTGAGGGCTCTCCTTTTTAATTAGATGCTCTGAATCCACAAAATTAAATTGAGGTTTTTACCCCCGGGGGGGGGGGGGCACTCGATTTCGAAACAACTGTATGTGCCGCGCAAAAACTGCCTTTCAAAATTGCACCCTTATAGTGCAGTTTGAGATGGTTGAAAAGGTACCCTTTCAGTGCATTTTGTCTTGATTTACCCAACCCTTATAGTGCATTATGTTTCTCAACTTTTTCTCAAATAAAACGGGTAAATATTTAATTTTAAAGTTATAAGCCTTGCTGTGAAAGAAATTTACGGAAATAACAGTATAACATTATTTTTAACTTATCTGCAGTCAAGCAAGGTTATCATTTAATATTGGATGAAAACTGGTTAACAATATTGTAAAATTCGACCCTTACAGTGCAATACCACAGAAACACATCCTTACAGTGCATTTTGGGATGCTAAAAAAACCTACCCTTAAGCGCGGCACATGACGTAGGATCATATGAGTGCCCCCCCCCCCGGGTTTTTACTTAATCCCTTCTCAGAATAGAGATGTATTAATGAATTTTGGAATGAAATGATGAATTTCAATTTATTTTAGTTTCTATTCTACTTGGAGTGGACACAAGCGATTTGGAACTTTGTTTAACCAGTAATTTGTTTGTGAAACCAGGTAAAATATTTTGCTTGAAATTCATTACTTGTTGCTTATAAGCCCCATACTAAGTGATGTTTTATCATTGACAGCCACATTTTGATTCTGAAAACTCCCTTTTCTTTAGATGATGGTGTTTCTGGCTTCAAAAGTCTGAGTGAAGCTGAACAAACCAGAGATTTCATGGCCAATTTCATGTATGCAAGATTGTTTAGTTGGATAGTCAGCAACATTAACACTTTCTTGAACCCTGGCGAACCAAAAAAGAAGTAAGGAAATTGTTTTTTTATTTCAATTCATTGGAAAAAAGTTACCAAATTCGAATTTTAACTCCTTTTCATTACATTGTGGGCTGTTTTCAAAGCTTCCTGGAACTTTTTTTAGTAATTAAAGTGACTTGCCAAGGCTGGAAATAAATACATTAAAGGAAGAAAATTTGGGGGATTTGGTGGATTTAAGTTCCCGCCAAATTTAATTTTTTTCATCAACCGCCAAATTAAGTTCTCGCCAAATTAAAGTTACTCTATTATTCCCCCAAATGTGTACTATTTCAAGCTTTAAAACAGGTTTTTCCTTTTTTAATGGCATTTTTTGGACAAAAATGTCCTTCGTCCGTCAAATTAAAGTCCCGCCAAATTTAATTTTTCAAGTTAACCGCCAAAATTAAATTCCCTCTGAAAAATCTTTTTCGGCCATCCGCCAAATGAAATTCCCCAAAAATTTCGTCCTTTAATGTGCAATCGTTAAAGCTGGCCAGATAAGGAAGAAATAGAGGATTTGAGACCTTAATGATGATCTGGTATTATTTACACTCTACTTTTATTATTCTTTATTTCAGACAATCTGAGCATGTGCATGTTGGATTTCTTGATATTTTTGGGTTTGAAGATTTCCAGAAAAACACACTAGAACAATTGTGTATTAACACCACAAATGAACAGATTAATTTGCACTTTATACAACACGTCTTTGCACGGGAACAGGTAAATCAAAGCACAACTCAATGTTCCTGCATGTTTCTTGCACTTTGTTTGCGGTCAACCACCTTTCAAATTGATTCCAAACAAATGAAAACAAAGAATAAAATCTCCTTGCCAAAGTTTATCCCCAAAACCCCTTATAAACGACAATCTGGTCATCCTTTAATCTAAAGTACTTTACAGTCTACCCCCTGTAAGATTTTGTAACTATTTTCTTTCAAGCTGGTACACAAGGCTGCTTCAACGTTCATATAACGTCGTATGGACGTTGTGAATATTGGATAAACGTGGAAACAATTTTATGTGCCGGCTGGGCTGCCTAAGAAAAAGACAACCTTTCTGACTGTCTACTGTGTGTAATGTCCTTTACAAACAAACTTCTAGTCCTCTCTTAATCTAAGGAACTTGTTAGTCTATCCTCTGCAAAACTTTATTCTTAGCCTAAGAACAGGACAACCTATCTGGGTTTCTTCAGTGATGACAAAATATGACATGGCCATGTATGGAATGGTATCTTCTCTATATGTTTTTTTTTTCAGGTTGATTACCAAGAAGAAGGGCTTTCAGAATTACAATTAGTGGAATATTTTGATAACAAGAATATTGTTAATCTTCTCCTTGAGGTTTGGCCTTAGATTACTTTTTACGTCTGAAAAAATGTGTCTAAGAGCAGTGTTGATTTTGAAGGTTTGGATTAGATTCTATACATGCGTTTTTTTAGCAAACCCATAAACCCTAATTTTGTTCTTCCCTCAAGCTAAAATATTGCCGTTTCTTAAGCTTTATTCTGAATCAATATCTTTTGGTACTTAAGTCTTGATTTATACTCAACTTTTCTTCGATCGAACTATCCCGAACTAATCGAACTAATTGAACTATTCACAAATTTTTGAAAATTTCCAAAAGTTCGAGTAAAGGAACTTACTTATTCGAGTAAGTTCGAGCAGTTTTTATTTAACGGTCTTTTACATGAAGTTTTCCTTCTCATTTTAATGTCTCTGAATTTAAGTTTGAAAGCTGAAATCTGCCAACAGTTTTCAGAAAAACTATATCCATTATTATAGTAATGAATCTCTGAGGTTGAAGCATAGATAATGTGTCAACTCTTTATTATATCCACTATTATATATTTTCAGACACCTCACGGCATCTTTGCATTATTGGAGGAAGAAAGCAAATGTTTGCAAGCAGATGATCAGACGCTTGTCTCTTCTTTCAATGCTCATTGTTCAGAATTGAAGTTCTATATTCCGTCCACCGCAAACGCATCCACTTTCAGTATCGTACACTACAATAAAAAAGTAAATTGCCATCCTTTCTCATGATCTTTTTGGAGGACTGGAATTCCCGAGTTAATTTTTCGTGATGACGTCATAATGACGTTACAAAACTGAAATTATAACGTCACATGCATAATAACTCGGAAAAAATAACTCGGGAAAAAAATAACTCGGGAATTCCAGGCTCCATCTTTTTGTTGCTAGTTCATGTTTGTTGTTTTTACCCTCTGAAATTATTGAATTTTTGATAAAAGCTATTTCGTCGGTGACCATGAATTTTCTTTGAATAAAAGAGAGAATCAGATTATGGGGTTGATGGGATCGAAATATAGAGGTTTGAAATATAGAGAGTCTACTGGATATGGCCTACTAAACAGTGCTGGTCTCTTCATCTTTATAAGTATTTAGTGGAGCAATCCAGGGAGAAGGAGTCAGGTGAGATGGAGTTTTTATAAGATACTTTAATAATTGGTCATTTGAAGTAATAAAAATGACGCGTTCTTTAGAAAAAGTAACAAAATTGTTTTATTATTGGTTAACGACCAACCAAATCAAATAAGAGCTTGTAAAAACTTCATCTCGTCCCGAAAGAGTGGCACCTTCCCCTTGGCTATCAAAAGTTGAGCCTTCGGGTTGCCTGCCATGCCTGGCTAATTATTTTTATGATCGTTTGACAGTGATGGGAAAAAATGAAAATTTACAGAAACCATTACCATTCGACTACGCCTAAATTTTTTACTCTAGGTAACTTACGCAGCAGATGACTTCATTTTGAGGAATAATGCAAAACTTGATGGCTGTCTGATTGAATGTTTAAGAGGTACATCGTATAGATTTATAAGAACGTAACTATATAAGAACATAAGGTTTCGATGGCCAAAATGCTAAGAACAATTTAAGAACATTTTAAGACTTTGCGGACTCAAAACACCCGTATCTTTAGGAAAATGGGTCAAAATGTTCACGAAATGGAAAAAATAAGAACATTTTAAGAGCATTTTTAGGCTTGAAACCCAAAAAGTTAAGAACATCCAAAGGCTTCAAAAATTCTGGATGTTTTTGCAAAAACTCGTATAGATTTAGTGATTATTTGAAAAAAGTGAACGTTATTCTTCTTTTCAAGGGATGAATCAAAGTTTGCAATATTATATTTTATTCTAACAATGTGGAGTTTCTTTACCATAGGTTCAAAGGGACAGTTAACGAGTACTCTATTCAACTCGTCCTTAACCAAGACAGGAGCACTAATCATCAAGTATTAAATTATATATTAAAACTTTTTAGAAACTATATTTAACAGTATCAAAAGTTAGGTTTGAATCGCTATGAAAAAATGCTGAGCTTGCTGCAAAAACATTGCAGATTTTAGATTTCCTCGGAAGATCAGTACAAAATCAGTACTTTTTTATTTATATAGATTGGCTTTAATTTGGCTATTTCAATCTTCTAAAGTCACGAAATTCAATTACATAAATAAAAAAATATTTATATTATTATCAAATGTTCAGAATACCAGCTGGACAATAAGTTGAGTAACATAAAATTTATATTTTTTACAGGCAAGGACATGGTACAGTGAATTGTTGCCAAGGGGATCTTCGAGGGGCTTACACCAAACGTATTAATCATAGGTAAGAACCCTCATTATTATTTTTTTGCCAAATACTCTGGTTTGATCATTGGTCTCTATTGCACACCCATGAACCCTTAACGGTGTGGTCGGCTTTCAAGGGGGTTCGGTAATGAATTTACGAGGAAATGACGTCAAAATTCTTTGTATGTAAGGATGTCAATGCAACGACTTCAGTCATGACGTCATTCCTACATTCGAACCCAATCTTCTTGGTCCGGTTTTTCAAAAGTGGATTAGCTTAATTTTTGATTAAATCTCGATTAGCGCCGATTAGCATAGTAACGTCAGCTGCTCGAAAGCCCATAGCCTATACTAGACGTCACGGCTTTTTTCTACGCTGTAACTGGATGAAAAATCCCGGTTCATAGTGAGGTACTCGCTAGAAAGCCCACGGTTCGAACTGACGCTCGAACAACGGAAGTTAATCGCCGGGGTTAAATAATCGAAATCTAATTGCGATTAGCGGTAATCGGGATTAATTCTAATCGACTTTTGAACAACCAGGCCCTTGTGTTTAAAGGTAAAATGATTTTGAAGAATGAGTTAATAAGTTGCCTTTCTTTTTCTTCCAGGTTAAAGAAAGAGGGGAAATGCAATACGAGCAAAGCTTGGTTAGTAGTGAACTGCTCTTTAAATCTTTCATAAAGCGATACAAAATCTTTGAAGCCTTTGAAGTCCTTAGTTCTCTAAATGTTCATACTTTCACCATTTTTTGAGTATTTTAGTGCAATCTCCTACAAAACTGGGTGTTTTATAGAGTCAAAAAGCCTTAAAATGTTCTTAAATATATAGTTTGTTCATAAAAAAGGTATAGTTGCACAATATTAAAATCGAGTCAACCACCATCAAATGAAGTCTTTTCCATTGTTTTTCTTGTAGCCACAACACGAAGAGCAAGCAACGCACATTCACCGCTAGAAAACATAAAAATAATTCAGTTGCCGTTCAGTTCAGGGTATGAAGCTACCTTAAATGATTTTGTGTATCAAATCATTACTGGTTTCTTATCTATTGTTAATATATCCTTTCTTTCCATCATTTTTTAGCTCAGCAATGCCCCATTTAGTTGTTCTTGATGAACTTGAAGTTGTTGTGTTTGGGCGTTACAGAGTCTTTGGTGATTGCAGAATAAAATAAAATGTCTAAAATTCTGCATTAAACTTTATCGAACTATCTAAAAATGAAATCAAAATTAGTTTTGCTTGACACCAGCAATACTAAAGAAAGTTCTAGCAGTTTTGGTTTTGCTTCCCTTCTTACACATAATTTTTCTTTCAACATTCCTACTTTTCTTATTTCAGAACTCGTTAGTGGATTTGATAGAGACCATCCTGCTATGTCAGGCTCATTTCGTCAGGTAAAAACTTACGATTTTTGACGTAAACTATCTTTTCCTTTTTCCTGATTTCATCAGTTTCTTTAAGCTGAACTTTTTGTGTTTTAAGCCTAAAATGTTCATATAATGTTCTTAATGTTACCATTTTGTCAGTATTTTTGTGCATTCTCTTGGGTGTTTTAGAGTCCATAAAGCCTTAAAATATTATAAAGCTGTTTTTATAAAGCTAAAACATGTTTCAACTTTTTTGCTTCACTTTATTTCTCACCAGGTGCATAAAGCCGAACAAAGTAAAAGAAGCAGATAACTTTGACGTGGATTTTGTTAGAGCTCAAATCAAATGCAACGGCATCCTGGATTCCGTTCGTATTCGCAAAGACGGTTTTCCTGTTCGGCTGCCGTTCAAAATCTTTGTGGAGAGGTAGATTATTTTATTTTTTGAAGTAAATGGATTTTGCGTGGTTTTTTATAGGCTCGTGATTGAAAATTTAGCTTCGCCGAATTCTACATCCTAGGCCGGCGAATTCTTAGCAAGTCCAGTGTATTGATTAGCGTGAATATGTTATTGAATCGACGAAATTTTTAGACCGATGCTGACCGATGAACTGTAATCTTTTTGTGCATTGGACTGGCGAAATTCGCCGTTCTCTGGGCATGAACAAGACTTCTGATAAAGACTATCATCTTTTATGTCAAATGAACTGTTTTTAAATCTATACCGATGGCTAGTTTGGCTACTGAGTTAGAATTTTGAATTGATTTTCTGAATTTACCTACCAAATACTTTTCAAATAAGTATACAAGTAATAAATTAACGAAATTATATTATTTCTTTGAAGCATAAGCTCGGAGTATGAATTTTCGTTTTTTCAACATTTTTTTAGATATCGTTTTGTGAAATTTGATATGACGTCACCATTGGAGAACACTGGAGAAATATGTCAACAGATTCTTCAACATTGCAACATTGATGACGGCTACAAGATTGGTGCCACCAGGGTCATTTTCTTATTTATTTCACTGATCAAATCTCCTTTTTTACAAACGGATTTTCCAGAATAATTTTTGGTTTTGGTTGGGTTTTCTTGAATTTAATTTTATTTTTCAAGAGTGTTTCAATGGGATTTTCGATCTGTATACTGCGTTTCTCGTCTGCAATTTGAGCTTTACGTAGCTTATTTGACGCCAATTGATACTTAGATCATCAACCGGTTCGAGAGAGAGTGATAATACAGTGAATGTAGATAGTCTATCCCATGTCTCCTTAACACCCTTCCCGGAAGTGCTTGGGATTCGATCACAAACTTTTACCGCAATGAACTGGCACCTTCGTTTCATCAAGCTTTTAGAGAAAAGGGTTGACAAATTATTTAATCATGAATAAAGCTAATTAAGGAGACTTTGCTCTCTATATTCAAACTATTTTCGTTGCTTTTTCAGGTGTTGCTTCGCCTTGAGCACGTACAGAAATTGTTATCCTCACTTGATGAACAAACTCGAAGAATCGTCATCGCGCAGAAAAGTAAGTTTTTGTCCAACCCTACTTTATGTTCTTGGTAAGAAAATTTTCGTACGAAGATTTGTTTAACCCTGCAAAAGTTATTATCATTTATATTTGTGAAAATGTGCGAATCACTCAAAAGCTGGGCTGAGAGGAATGCTTTTGATTTCAATCTTCTTATTGTTATTTTCCAAGTTATTTCTGGACAATCACATTTCATGGTGAAATAATTTAGTTTTTTACAAAAATGGTTGATTTTAGCTCAGGTGTTTCATATTCTGTTTCAGCTGTAGTTTGCCCTAAATTAGCAGTTTTGATTTTACCTTGTAGTATATGCTGTATAGATAATTAAAGTCTGTCCAGATATAATTGGCAGTGGAAACAAGAATGCCTGTAACTTTTGATAGTCAAATATAATTATGGAAATTTTTTTTGCTTGTTTTAGAGAATCAAAAGCTATATTTGAATGTTTTTTGGTTGAAAAATTCGCGATTTTTAGCGGTAAAAATATGCCATTGCAAAAATTGAGCTTTTTTTCTACTTATGCTATAACGTTCATTTTTACACTAGTGGTAGTTCAACCTTAGGTTAAGAAGTTTGTTAAATTTCGAGGCAAACAGAAATACCCCTTGGTAGCACTTTTCTGTGAAATATCAAATCTCCAACTTATTACTAAAAACTAATCTCAAATATAGCGCTTTTGATTCTCTAAAACAAGCAAAAAAAATTTCCATAGTTATATTTGACTATCAAAAGCTAGAGGCATTCTTGTTTCCACTGCCAATTATATCTGGACAGACTTTAGATATAAACCCTCCAAAGAAATAGAAATCATGGCGCTGACCAGTAATTACACCCCCTTTTCATAGACCCGGTGAGAACCCCGCTGCACTTAAATTTTTGGCCAAATTTTAATTTCGCGAGCTGAAAACAATATAATTTCTATCCCCATCTGTCCCCATTGGCATTTCGATATTAATTTTCATCCCCACTGTGGTGAAAAGTTCTCAGGGGTGGGGCTGTGACACAGGGGTTGTATAACCCAAAACTTCGGTCTTTATCGAAATCATATACTGTATTTTATAAATCAGCTGTTTCACAGCAGACTTCAGACCATCAAAAATCTCAGCTTAAAACTTTTTGTTGAAGTACTACTCGCGTCGCGTGATTATATTCAGTTTTGTGTTATGATAGAATAAGATTTTGATATCAAAAATAAAAAGCAGGCGATTAACTTTGAATAAAATGTAAAATAGATCTGATGGTGAGGTGAAAAATCTCTAGTACATGAGAAAGAATCATGTCGAAAAGATATATTTTAGACAGGTCGGAATTTCTCCTTTTTCATGGAAAGAGAAGAAGTCTGTCAAAATAATTAAAACCTTTTAGGTTGGTAAAATATTTGAGAAATTCACCAAGCCAGTCTAAGCCATTAGAAAATGCTGTCAAAATATTTTTCACTTAATACCCTCTCATTCGTGTGGCCAGACTTAAAATAGTTTCATGCGTTTATGATATCCTTTTTGAAAATCAAATGGGTTGACTTATAAGGTAGCATAACTATTCCTGTTCAATGTCTCGAGATCTTCAGTCAACTGTCTGTTTTCTAATAAGAAGGTAAGTTAACAAATGAGCTGATTTTATATAAGCTTGGGGCTACCACGATTTGGAGCTACGTTTTGGGTGATCGATCTGGGGACTGAGCTTATAATTCAAATAATTTTCAATTTTCAATAATTTTGATATATCAAGTTAATTTAGCTGGTCCTTTGTGACAATGCATCATGTTGATATATTGTTACTTTATTTTAATGACCTTGGTGATTATTTTGTTTTCAAGCATACTTTTTTGAATTTCCGCTCAAAATTACGCTAGAGGCTATTTTCATAAGCCCCACCCTGAAAATGGCTGAAGGCTAGACCTCTCTGCACTCTATGACGAGCAAGAGCTTTGTTTAAGGTTTTATTAAAGTTAAATGAATTGCCGATGTCTCACATAGCACTTGCAATTATTTTGTATGGTATTTGTGGAATTTCCTGCTTTGGAACTCAAGGTGTTGCAATAGGGAGGGGCTGATAAGTTAAGTTACATATGGCATGTTAATATCAAATCGAAGTTTAGAATGATACCACTTTCTCATTTGAGCTTTGGAAAGCCGTGGTGCTGCAAGGTTTGGAATCCACAGCCTGTGTCTGACATCGCCAATTTACATTTTTGGAGTATATCTTTATGCCATCTATCGTCGTTCGTCAATGAGTTTTGAAAATTTCGAGAACAGTCTTATAGGAACAATGAGGTTCAAAATTGCTGCAAAATAAGAACTTTTTGAGAACAATACTGAGCCTAGGTATCTTTGGGTAAGGTATATCTTTGGGTAAAGTAAAGGTCAAAATTGTTAAAAAATTAACAAAAGAGTTCAATAGGAGAAGAACAATTTTAGGCTCAAAGTGCCAAAAGAATAACAACCGCCGAGCTTCGTCAAAAAAAATAATAAAAAAAGGATTGTACGCCATTAATATGTGGAGAGATTAATGAACTTTCATACTTTCTGAAGGGCTTGTTAAAAGCTCAACACTTCAATTAACAAGCTCTTAAAATACTGTTAAGGATCGATTTCAAACCTATTTAATGAGCGATAATGTCATAGGTATTGCTTTCAGAAAAATATATAGGTATGACTTTTAACATAACTGGTATAAAAAGTCAAGTTAAAAGAAATAGTTCACATTCTGGCCATATCATCGTAATTTTAGTTTGTTTTGCTTGTTGATAGATACACGTTTTTATAAGAACATCCTAAATTTTTTGAAGCCTTCAGAAGTTTTTAGTTTTACGAGTTTCATCTGGTTTCATGCCTAATTCATGCCTAGTTCTTAATTTCACCATTTCGTAAGTATTTTGGTGGAAGGCAATTTGCTAAGAAATTGGGAGTCCATAGAGCCTTAAAATGCGCTTAACTTGTTCTTAATATCTTGGCACTTGAAATCTGATGTTCCTATATAGCTTGTTCTTATAAAAAAACGTTTATGTACCTACCACGTGATTAGTTTTATTGTTTCCGTTACGTCTGGCTGTGGTTTGTGTTTCGGTGAAGGGCCCTTCAGTGACAAGGTAAATAGCACTCGAACAACACAAATTGACAGGCTAGAGAGAGGTGTTTGGGTACACTTTATTGTGAAAGAATTGTTCCATTCTTTTTATACTAGAGAGTTTATGTATGTGCGGTTTTTCTGCGACGGAGACGTTTAGCTTCTGATTTGTCTATATCTTGAACGACTGAGGATACAACAAAAAATCGGCACTTTTAACGTCCTCGATTTTGTGGGTAAGAAGTGCGGGTTATTCCACATCGCTTCAGTCACTCCGCCGTCCTCAACAGTGCAAATACAAACTCGCTATTTACTCTCGAGTAAAGTGTTGTGTTTTCTTTTTGTTCACTTTGTGATAATCCGTCTGGTGTGAGAGTATTGTTTAAATCACATCTTGATCAATTTGTTGCTTTCCTTTGGATGGACCTTTTGTGTGGTGCTTCAAAGTGTGGAACCAAGAATTCTAAGACAGGTCAGAAACTTTTTATCAAGATTGAGGTCAAGCAAGAATATTTTAACGACCGTTAGATCCTGTGGATTACTGTACTCAAAGACTGTTTTCTTGGTCAGACTGAGGGGATCTAACGAGGGCTCTGATTTTTGAAATACCGAAGAATTTCACCGTTTCAGTTTGTTTGTTTTTGAACCATTTTTCCGAAATTCCTAAATCTAAGAATGAAATCTTCTCTTTACCGGGATTTTGAAATAGGGTTAAAATAGGGTTAATTCCGATACCGAACCTTACTTTTTGCCCTAAATATTTTCATATTTTTGCTTTCTCAAACTCTAGGCGAATTATTTTATAAGTTATCGGGTCTATAAGTAAGAAACTGAAACTAAGTGACATTTAACATTGCTTCGGAAGAATAGTTTGTGAAATTTATCCTTACCTACTTTTTTATCTCAAGATGCAAGATAGATTTTAAAGGTTTCGTGAGGACCATTTTTAATTTGATTAATCATAGAGAGAGATACGAAAATTGGAAGATATGGAGGATTTGCACGAAAAGATGGATATCGAGATATCTCGCTTTATTTACTAAAAACATCCAGTATTTTTGAAGCCTTCGGCTGTTCTTAAGCCTATAAATGTTCTTAACATGTTCTTATTTTCACTATCTTTAGAATAGTTTTGTGTAATTTGTGCAATTTCTTAAGAAGTTTCGTGTTTCAGAGTCCGCGAAATGTTAAAAACTTATTCTTAACATTTAGGCTATGACAGCCTAATATTCTTATATACTTTGTTCTTATAAAAAAACATGGATATGAGGAATGAGAGATGAGAGATGAGTAGGTTCTCGTGATGGTTTGGTTCCGTTGTGTTTGAAAGTTGATAACCAATTCTATCACTTCTAATTGAATTAGATGCAATGTTTTTAAAATTTGTTGATCTTTTGTGGGTTAGCACGAAACATGTGTGTCGTTTTGATCAAAATTTTTGTTTTAAAATGTTATGGTTACCAAGATTTTGAAATCTCTTTTTTCGACTCTTAAACCTTTCAGTCCGTACAGTGTAGGGCATTGATAATATTCATATTCTGAGGTTATCTTTAAAATTTATTTCTTCTGTAGATTTTTGCTAGAATTTTTCCTTGACTTTATTACAATTTTAGTGGAAACGAAGGTATCAACCAGGATCAGAAGTGTGGTGGCAGTTGGCGGGCCCCCCAGCCGATTATTTTTGGTCGTGAAAAAGTGAAATTACAAAAGGCGCCTCCAGCCCCTTTGCTTTTTCGCGGCCAAAAATAAGCAGTTCTCAACCAAGAATTTGATAAAGTATCAAAGAATTTTTAAGCACTTCACTTAAGCAAAATTGGGTACGGGACGTGCCGCTGGGCATGGTCCCTTTTTAGGCTCTGAAGTCATCTCACAGGGTCCCAAATTTACAAATTTTCAAGAAATGTGGATCGACTTTTGGTTATTTTGAACAATTTCGTTACGTTCTATCAGAGTCCAGAATTTACCAACATATCTGACAGGGTTCTTTTTTCAAACTCCAGCGGCACTTCCACGTTGGCCGTCAAGGTCAGTGCCCTCCCTTGAAGTAGTTCCAAACTTATTTTTTCAATAAGTGACACAAAAAGCTACTTTGGAGAAATTGCCTCCCGAGTTTGCCCCAATTTTAGTCAACCCACCACGCTTCTGCCGTGGAGTATCATTTATTGTTTTTCTTTACCTTTTAAAAACACTTCATGACAGCCTCTAAAACACGTGTCACTTTTTGGATTGGCCCTTTGTCAGGCTTATTGACATATTCCCAGAGTAGTCAGACAGGGTTTTCGTCTGGTCTTGTCAATCACTGTCAACTTATGGAGGGTGATCTTCTTTCTGAACCAGTAATGGGTGCACAGATTGTCCATACGAAGAAAGTTTTTCGTTCTGTTTCTTATATAGATCCCACACGATCTTACCTTGAGACCTGTGTAAGTCTGCGACCGCAGTCGGAGGCGACCTGAAGGCTGCGATAGCTGTTTACCCGAAGGCAGAGGAGGGCGCCACTTTTTCTCCATGGATTCCTCCACTCACCTTGATCCTTCTCTTAATTGATGAGCATCAAGCAGAGAGGTATCAAGTATCATTTTGGAAATCCTTGGTATGACCCGGCTGGGGGTTGAACCCACAATTTTGTCCCTTGAGACCTACCAGTGGTCCTCTTCCTTTTTTAGGTTCAACGTTTTTGAACCGGCAGCATATAATCATAAGTTTTTGACGTTTTCACGTCGGTGTTTATGTAGACTAGAGTCTACTTCTGGCTGAACTTTGCTTTTAATTTTTTATGACGCTGAGTCCAGTGAAGTAGACTAGGAGCATTTGACGAGGTTGCCATTTTGAAAGAAATTATTAAAGATCCAAATAACTAAAAAATACCTTCTGAAACGTCTAAAATCTGGCGGCCTGTTTTACAGTCCACCTAAGCAAAAGCATATTACCATATACTACCGGGCCACTTAATTGCGCCATCCAGTCTATAAAAAAGCTTCAAGTGGACCCCGGGCTAGCGTTTATGTTGATGTTCCATGTGAAGGAATGTACCTTTCATAAAATACGACACACAGAGAAGCTGTTCATACCTCCATCTATTTTTACAACATACCACTGTACGCTCTTAATCCTATTTAATTGATCTATTGCGTCACTTTTTTCTCGTTTTTTCTACTTTCTAAATAGCTAAGAATCTTTTTTTCTTCGAAGCAATTATTTACCTATTGGACGCCTAGCAATCAAAATTGTACTATCCCAACTATGTGCTGAATTATTGAAAGTATTTCCACTCCCACTATGCTGGTGTTGGGTGCTAATTTTGTTTCGTAACCTTTAAGAGAATGTATATCTTTTTATCTAGCATTTTACTATACCGAACTAGCACAATCTCCTCGTCATCTTACTTTTAGTCTTTTTCCTAATTCATAAACCATGTGCTTTCCTCTTTCGTGTAAGAACAACAACAATGTGACCGCCTGATAGATATCTAAGTACGGTCGCATTATTCACAAACCAGCACTCACATACCTTTTTTGATGAAGTCAGTGATCTTTTACTCACAAGATTAAAGTCAAACTTAGGAAGTTTAAGCTGATGGAAGCTTTATAAATTCAATAACCTTTCAACTTTTCAACGTGACGCACAAAGTTTTATCTGAAATGTCATCAAAGTCGGTGTTCTCTTTGAAAAAAAGCAATATGCCTCAATAACTATATTCTACTTTGCCAAGCATCGAATTAAGTTTTCTTAAAACAAACACTGCTCAATATTACCTTTTCTACCGGGTGCACCAAAAAAAGTATACAACTTTTTCAAGATATTGTGAACCTCAGGATTTAAATTTTTTGTTCATTCTTTTTTTATCGTATAGAGGATGCTCTAACTTGAATTTTGAGCTATCATATAATAAATTTGAAAAGGTAGTTCGAAAGCTATTTCCAAAAAACTGACTTTTTTTCCATGTCGAAATTTCAAAAAATTATTAAAAACAGCGAGCAAACTTTTCTCTTGACACTTACCTTTTTTACACATAAATACCAAAAAAATGCAACTGTGTTCATCGAATCTCGTTACGGAATTTAAGAATATGGTAAAATAAGCTATTCCCTTGTGGGATAATATTTTTGGAAAGGCTGAAAATTTTTTCTGGAAATCTCCAAAAGAGGTTTTGATGTTATGTGTGTGCTATGTGAGAAAACTTTTGAAAAAATAGATCACCATTCCTTGACTAGTTGCTCAAAGAACTTGGGTTTGCATTGAGTTTGCTGGTGTTGGAAATGTTCATGACGTGCAAATAAGATGGACAAACTGTTGGCAAAATATAAGATAAGAGAAAAAGGAATAAAAAAAACAATGAAATTGTGTTTTTGTCATTTTGTCTTATTTATAGCGCGAGTGCTGTTTTTAATGATTTTTTGAAATTTTGACATGGAAAAAAAGTCAGTTTTTTGGAAATAGCTTTTGAACTACTTTTTGAAATCTAATATATGATAGCTCAAAATATAAGTTAGAGCATCCTCTATACAATAAAAAAAGAATGAACAAAAAATTTAAATCGTGAAGCTCACAATATCTCGACAAACCTGTCTACTTTTTTTTGGTGCACCCGGTATAGCATGGCAAATCTGTATTTTATACAAAAAACAGAATCCATATACACTTTTTCTTATATAGAAACAATTTTATAAGAACAACGAGGCTCAAAATCGCCAAAAAATAAGAACAATTTGAGAACGATGCTGAGCCTGAAATTACTTAAATTCAAGCAAATTAGGGGTTAAAGTAGCAAAAATTGGATATGACACCTAAAATACCTCAATTACATCTTAAGAATATGATAAGAACAATTTGAGGCTCAAAGTGCCAAAAAGGAATAATAACGACCGAGCCTCAGAAAAAGTTTACTGGTTCTTATAAAAAAGTGTATACGGTTAATACTCTACAAAAACGCAGCGTGTTTGCGCGTGCAGACTTTCGTCGTTAAAATACACGGTTTTTAATAAGAACGGTGTTTTTCCATTCCATCATGGATATTCATCTTTTACTGTTATACTTATTCTTAGGTTAGATTCAAATTCAACCTAAATTTATCATTTAATACACACCTGAAGCATAAAATGACATTTTTGTGATGAAAGTTTTGAGCCTTACTGGGGCAATTTACAGTTATAGTCAAAATGCTCTAAAAATGACATTCTTAGTTTCTGTTGCCATATTCTATGATGATATTTTTAGCATATTCTTCATTTTTCGGCCAATTTCATATTTTCTTATAAAAAAGCGTGTACATCGCAGTTCATTTCAATTAAACGATCCATTATAATCTGAAGGCTTGTTGATCCAAAAGGCTCAGAATCTCCCTATGAAAGCGGATCGCTGGTATTATGCTCTTGCTGTTTTGTAGTTTTTTCAGTCTCCAAATGTAGAAAAAGAATTGATGAGCTTAACTATAGGAAGTATAGTAATTCAACTCCAATGGCTCGCACTCCAATGCACTGTATAGGGGTTTAATGTGCTCCCGCCGATCCGATAATACAGGTGTTGTTAAGAAAGTTTTAAATTTCTGATTTAAAGTCATTGTTTAATGCATACGTAAATGCTTTCGGACTATAAGGAACACAGCCTTATTATCAAACACTTCAGACATTTTTACGAGCACAATTCAAGGTCTGTCTGTTCTCGGTAGCACTGGTAAAGAAGTAATTTTCAATAGCATTCTCAACTAAAATGACTGTTTCGACGAGGCTGATTCGAAGCTCAGATAGTTCTTATAGTAAAAAGAGGTTTTCGAAGTATTGTATTTTAAGTGCATCCGATCAAAGCAAATCAATTCATTAATTGTCTCAAGAATCATTTCTTGTTCAGTACATTAAACCCTAGATTTGATCGGATTAGGGCTAACGGGATTAGACATGTTTAAAGAAGTATGTTTTGTTTGTTTTAATGATATTATTTGTATTGGTTGCATTCAATTTCTTCCTATGTGATTATGTTTTGTGTTGTTTGTCCCTTTAAATATGGCATGTTACACAGATCTGATGTGATCTTGATCAATTGTGATTGTAGTTGAGACAAATCAAGGTAATTTGATTTTTGAATTTTGATTTCTCTTGAATTAATATTTTAATTTGCTTGAACGTTTTTGTCGATATACATTGCGTGCTAAGTTGATTGAAATGTAGTGCCTACAGAAGATGTGATTGCTGACGGCTGGAGCTTATCAAGGTCTTTGTTCACATTTTCCTTTAGCTATGGACACGTGCTTTCGTGATTTTGAATCTTGTCCTTTCTAACCGTTCGTTTATTGGAAGGAGAGTCCATGGAAAAGTTTTCCTCAAAAGAGGGGCGTTTATTCGAGGGGCTGTTTAAAAGAATGGGGGCGTTTATTCGAAGTAATACGTTAGTTATGCTCGTCCATTCGTCCTGAGTTCGGCTGAAAATGACGTCATTGCATGTTATGCTGGACTGTTCAACCAGCATATGGTTTTTGTGTTCAAAGAAACGTAGGAGCTTTTGATAACAGTCATCCAAACTATTCAAACTGCGATTAATTTGCTCTGATTTCTTTCTTCGTACCTTTCTCTCAGCGGGTTCATAGTACGATCTGCATTTATTGCATAAATATGTGTTTCTGATTTTATGGTATGCGATGTGCCGTGATTGCTCATTTTAAACTTTTTTACATACCTCGGTTAAAAATGACAGGCGGATTTTCGATGGAGATTGACTTGTTAAGAATGATTTATGGTTTGCCTGGTTTGCCGTTACCCTACCCGCAAATACAGATTACTCATATATCACAATTAATCCGCAATGGGTAAAGACTCTCTAAAAAGAGAGTAACGCCTTAATACCAACATCACATTTATTATAGCCCACATTTATGGGGGATGTAGGTCTT
This sequence comes from Clytia hemisphaerica, assembly GCF_902728285.1. Lineage (NCBI taxonomy): Eukaryota > Metazoa > Cnidaria > Hydrozoa > Leptothecata > Clytiidae > Clytia > Clytia hemisphaerica. Next base: position 532,537 of record NW_027104297.1, on the reverse strand, counting down.
TCGGAGATTTTACCACAGTCAACTTTAAGTACAATTGAATGTCTCTGAATAGGTACTGTATTGTAAAATTAAAATGCTGCGCAGTTGATGACGGGTTTCTGTTTCTTTTTTTCAACTGTCGGTTCTGAACTGGATCGATATTAACAAAGACTACAAAGCCAAAAATAGATATTTCAAATTGAAAATTTGGTAGGGCCTATTTTTCTTTCCGTGTGATTTAGATAGATATAATTCTGAAACTAAAAACAAGTCGATTTTGCGAAAACAAGAAGTGTCCTAGCTAGTAATCCTACGCTACAGTGGCTTATTTTGCAAGGAACTTCCCATCAATTACGTAGTATAACCATTAACCGTCCGTGTAAAAATATGCGAACAACCAGCTGATTCGCAGCCTGTTTTCTATCCTCGATTATAAAACTGTTTCTTTAAGCATACCATGGAGGTTTCGATTAAACGCCGAAGTGAAATCTAGCGGTCTGGGCTAACAAAAAGATTAGGTCAGTCGTGAAGATTAGTCTTTGATACTCAGAAGGGAAATTTCTCCATAGAAAGTCATTTTCGGCTTCTTTGCGGTTTTAAAGCTCTTACAGAAGGTAACTTTTTTTAAAAAATGACACGCTTTTTAAAAAGTTAATATGTAGGCACGCAAGCCGAAAATGTTGAAAAGTTATTATTTTGATGTTTCGCGAACTTTCATTTTCTAACAAGAACCATATTCTATAACCTTTCAACAGCAAGAGTTTCGCAGGAATGAATCTCATGAAATACGTTTCATTTGCTTTCTCATTAGACACAAAACCCTTCAAAACTTCAAGTCATATTAGTTCTATCTATCTTTCTATGCTTTTATCAGACTCTGAACTTTTCCAAGGTTCATTCTTATACAAAATTGTTCTTATAGCTTTTTAAGCAGTTCAATACATTCAATAAAAGGTGACTGATTAAAATCCGTTTTTTATGTCTCCGACAGAACAGTGTCATTGCTTTGTCTTTAAAAACTTGACAAAAGTATTGTCCCTTTAAATAAGGGCTTCTTTTTATTCTTGACGCAGGACAGTTTTTTTAATTTTCTTTGGTATAAAACCGTCTCTTCTTTCTAGCTCAGTAGGATCTTTCTACTTTTTTTTTCTCTGTCAATCATCTATCTTCAAAAGAGTCTCTCGATCATTTTGTTGTTGTTTTTCAATGTTGGATGGTAGGGTGTTAGGATGGTTAACAAGAACTTGCGCCTATGGTCGTATTTTTACTTTATAGCATTTTTGACGGAATATTCTATGGCTTTATTAATTGTTAGAGAATGAATCATGGCAGAGTTCACAGGTTTCTCCTGGTTTCAAAATATCAGAATGTTTTGGATCAGGAAAACCTTTTTTCAGCCTTTTTGTTTGCTTTTTCAAGAATGAAGACCTTCACTTCTATGTTGGTATTAGATTTGGTAACTTTCTGCTCTCTATGAATGAGTATTAGATGTCTAGCAGAAGGTTAGAGGACTTAGAGGCGAGTCTCTGGAACATCTGGCAAGCAAGAGAAAGTGTTGTTATTGGATGACTGATCACAGGCCTTTGTCATGGTAAACAACACTCTACAGTCCCGTAGGAAGCATTTTCATATTGGGGGGGGGCTAAAGTTTAGTGACACCGCGAGGGCCAACCATGGTTTGGCCCGAGGGGTGAAATTTTGAACATTTGAGCTCTAGATTGCTTAAAAATACACTCAAAACATGCACATAAAAGACAATTATGACAAATTAAAAAAGAAAAACTTTGCATTTTGCAAAATAACTATTTTTGAAAAAATTATTGGGGGGCATAGCCCCCAGTTGCTAGGCACTGCTCTACTTGTCGGCTGTGACGCCGGGTGACGGCTTTAAATCTAACATAGGGCGCCAGTAGATTTCAAAGTTAACATAAATTGCCGTTGAACGAAGAAGTGATGTACGGTTTCACAGCTCAGCAGGACGTCTGTTACTTGCCTATTTAATAGTTTACTTGACTGCGGCTTGACTGCTATTGCGTTTTGTTTCGGCACGTATTCTTGCCTGTTTGGGAGGAGCAGATGACCTTGATTGACATGTGTCTTATCAATATTGCTTTCGATATTACTTTAGATATTATGTTCAAAGGTATGTTCTATTCTTGGCCTCGCTCACTCTTAATCACCAATCAAATTTCAATAAATGTGCTTCCTCTTTGAAAGAGAGATAAAGATCTCGTTCATCTGAACTGTGCCAAGAAATGAGATCTTTTTGAAGGGTTAGATAATCTAGATAATCCTGTTACTTTCTTTATCCCCTCCCTTTCTTATTGTTAGTGACGTGTAATATGCCTTAAATTGATTCCTAAATCAATCGTCGCACTTGGGTTGTCTCCTTCATGATCGTTGGTGATGATGTTATATGGTATATGATTGTATGATATGCGATGTGCCGTGATTTACTTCATGGGAGAAATAAACTCTAAAATCATCCCCACTGGATTTTTTGAGTTTTGAACAAAAGAATTTCTATCCCCATTGGGATTTCAATAGAAATTTTCATCCCAACTGAGGCAAGAAGTTCATCGGGGTGTGAGACAGGGGTGTACAGAAAAGTCTTTGACAGTTAAAATACTAGGAGTCGTTTTCCATAAGTGAACGTAGATTGCTAAGGGAAGAATTTACGAAATTCATTTTATTTTGTCTATATTCTCTTTGAAGTTTAAGAAATGTGTTCAAAAATGAAATGTACCCCCATCTTTCATCTTCGATAACTGATATGATCATCATCTGCATGTTTTTCATAAGAATATTCAAAGCCATCGATGTTCCTAACTTTTTGGACTACACGCTTTTTTTTTTATAAGAATGGTGTTTTTTTCATTTCATCATGGATATTCTCAACTTTTTGGCGAAAATCATCCAAAAGTATTCTTACGGTATTCTTAGGTTAAGATCGAAAGTGGCAATCTACAGGTTAAAATGCATGAAAAATGGCATTCTTAAGTTCAGTTGTTAAATTCCATGATGGTGATATTCTTAGCATATTCTTAATTTTTTGGCCATTTTCATCATGGACATTCTTATAAAGTGTATTCTTATAAAAAAAAAAGCGTGTATATGCCTAAAGATGTTCTTCTTATTTTCACCATTTTGAGAGTATTTTTGTGCGATTTCCTAAGAAATTGGAGTTTTAGAGCCTGAAAAGTATTAAAATGTTCTTAACTTGTTCTTAACATTTTGGCTGTCGAAGCCTTATGTTCTTATGTAAAAACGTGTACGATCATCATCTACACGTTTTTTTTATTATAAGGAACACGTTTATAAGGAACTCGAGGCTGAAAATGGTCCAAAAAATAAGGAATTGTTAAGGAACTGCTCAGGCTGAGAATAAGAAAACAAGTTTTAAGGAATCCAATTTTTGCAAATCCAAACTTATAGCAGCTATGTAGATAAGGAACTCGATAATTTGAGGCTGAAACTCTCTGCAAAAATAAGGAACTTCAGGCTCAGAGCAAAGTTAAGGTTCCTTATAAAAAAAAACGTGTATCATCTAACTACTGTTACCTTTTTGATCGATTTTCTGATGGAAGAATTTTTCTCTCTGTTTCTCATCTTCTCTTTCATTTCTTCATTAATAATGAAAGAGTTATTTTTCATCAGAGTAAAACCCTCTTTTTCACTTTTTTCACACCACGGTGTGAGAAAATACATGGGGAAAATTCTTCTTTTCTTTTTTGCTTGTTATGATTGGAATTTTGTTTGATGTGACCGCTAGGTGTAAACATTTTTCAGTTTTCAATTTTTTGAAAAATGTTATTTTTGTACTTGCTCAACATTTGAGTGTTAAGTAACATTATTTGAAATATCTTCTTTGGTCGATCGCTTCAGTAGATAGATAGAGTTCAAATGTGGATAGTCCAGAAATCTAAAACGTTTTGACAGTCTTTCGATTGTTTTTTACGGGGTCCACGATCAGCCGTCTTTACTTTCTATGAACTGAACAGAACATTGGAAGAAGCGGGGATTCGAATCGGGTGCCCCTGGTTTCTGGCGCTGGCACCCTGACCACTCGGCCATTGCTTATTATTGCAGATTAACCTGAGATAAGATTGTGATTGTATGTTTTCTGTCCTCCACGCTGCAGCTCTAAAGGGATAGGTGAAAACAAACGATATTTAATCGATTTTCTAAAAAAGTTTAATTTTCCATCTTGCGTTGAATGATACACGTTTTTTTTATAAGGAACCTTAACTTTGCTCTAAGCCTGGAGTTCTTATTTTTGCAGAGAATTTCAGCCTCAAAGTTCCTTATCAAGTTTCTTATTTACATAGCTGCTAAGTTTGGATTCGCAAAAACTTGATTCCTTAAAACTTGTTTTCTTTTTCTCAGCCTGAGCATTTTCCTTAACAATTCCTTATTTTTTGGACCATTTTCAGCCTCGAGTTCCTTATAAACGTGTTCCTTATATAAAAAACAACGTGTATTGTGAACAAGTATAGTTTGGGCTTTGGGTGTATTAAGGGGTGACTTATGTACGCATTGGTTACGTTTTGAAGGATCGAACCTTTTCCTACTGTATCGAATACGTAATAAAGTGCAGCAGAGGTCTTAGAATATTAGGGAATTTGACTGCCTTCAGTCATTACACTTTTTTCATAAGAACAATGAAGCTCAAAATCGCCAAAAGATAAGAACAGTTTAAGAACAATGATGAGCCTGATATTGCTCAATTTCAAGCAATTTAGGGGTTAAAGTAGTAAAAATTGGGTATAGCACCTAAAATACCTCAATTACACCCTATATATAAGAACAATATGAGGCTCAAAGTGCCAAAAAAAATAAGAAGCCGAGCCTCAGCAAAATTTTAACGGTTCTTTAAAAAAAGGTGTGTTTCCTCTGTTTTTTTCTTTTGGGTATCAATTTTTTCATTTTTTCTTCTTCATTACTTGCTGTGAGAGTCGTAGTTCAACCTGGGACTGGGACATATTTCTGTTACAAAAAGTCACGTACGAGCTAATAATTATTTTAATTATTTGTCCCTGACCTAGAAAGACCCCCCTATTTATGACGTCACAAAATTATATTAAAGTAGAAAGAACGCAGCGTGAGATAGCTTGTTCAATATGTTGTCTGACAGTTTGATTTGGGACGTTTCTATGTGAAAGAAAGTTTTAAAAAGTAAAATCTTGCTGGGATTCGTCTCACAACTCATCATGGGAAAAGAAGGAAAAAGAAGAAGAAAAATGGAAAAGGAAGAATGGGGAACAATTTCTTCAGCAGAGTAAACAATGCAAACAATAGATAAAGATGGAATTTTCTCTAGAAAAAGGGGGAACGGTTTTTTCGAGAAAAGTTATAATTTTTATTGAGGTCGCGCAGTTGAAAATTTCTAAAGATGTAGGTAGAAACGTTGTGATCAGTCGATGATAGAACCTTTCGAAACAGTTAAGAAACGTTCGGTAGAGATGTGAAGAAATTTCCATATCTTTCAAGAGAGAGTTTCTATAACCATGAAATATCCTGTTCATTATAACGTTTTCGCCTCTGTTCTGTACATTTCTTAAACCTTTCCGATGATCTGATGAAAATTCTGTTGAATTTTTATGAATGGTTCTCTCTGGCTTAGTCTAGAAGCTGGAGCTCAACTACTTTTTGCCTTTAATGATTCTGATGGGGGAGACTAGATCACAGCGCTACCATTCAAATCAGAAAGCGAAGATAGAGTAAGGCAGTAAGGCAGACTGACTATCTCTGGCCAGTATCATCGATGTTTGCTTATTTTAGGCCAAGATGGGGCCAAAATTCATCATGGGTTAAGATTGTTCCCCAGTAGTTGATTTTCAATAACGTTTTTTTCACTTTCTGTTTCGTTTTAGTGGTAAGAGGAAAATTAGCGCGCATCGATTTTGATTTCTTACAAACGTCACGCAAACAAGAAGATCGAAACGTCGGCAATTTGTTGGTCTCGGTAAGTCATTCTTCATTCATTTATTCAAAATTTGATTTGATTCATATATTGGTTCAAGTAATCAAAAAGAGCGGAAACCCGTCTATCGCTGCACTGTGGAAATCTCAAAAAACACTATAATTCTTTGTTCAACAGATTTCCCTTGTTACTTTGAAGATGGGGGGGGGGGGGATTTTAGCCAGAGCTTCCTGCCTAAAACCCAAAAGAGTTCTGCTGTCACTATGCAATACATAAGGTTGAGTTTGACATGATATTCAGTTGTCACTTCTCTAAGTCCTCGACTTGCTAGTCTGAATCGCAGACCTCTGCAAAAGTGGTTGGAAGTATTGAAGCAAGAATCCGTAAGTGGATGCTAGCAGCCTACCATCTACTGGTAACTGTCAAAAAAGGATCCATTTGAAATGAACAGTCTCGAGAAAAACAAATTCTGCTTCTTCACTGCCATCTTTTTCTTGTGAATCAAGTTCTATCAAGTTTTCCTGGTTCCTTTGCTCACTTTGCTCAACGATTTACAAATAAAGTCGTTTGCAAAAAAGTCGTTGTTGTACTGTAGCCATCTTTATTCGTGTGCTCGCGTTTACATCTGAGTGATGTTGATTTATCAATTTCCACCGATTCAAATGTTTGTGTTATTCTCCATCATCGCTCTCTGTTAACGTTATGTTCGTTTGTTTGTTTGGTGACGAACCTTTTGACGGAAGTTTGTTCAACAATCTAACATTTGAATGTAATGATAAACAAGGAATTGTAAGGCAGAAAGGTTTTCCCGAGTACACGTTTTTTTTGTAAGAACATCCAAAACTTTTGAAGCCTTCGGATGTTCTTAACTTTTTTAATTTTAAGCCTAAAAATGTTCTTGACATGTTTTTATTTTCACCATTTTTTGAGCATTTTTGCTCATTTTTCTAAGAAACCGGCTGTTTTAGAGTCGACAAAGCCATCGAAGCCTTATGTTCTTATATAGTTTGTTCTTACAAGAAAAAAAACGTGTATGTCCTTTAAATAATTTTTGAATCCCTAAACATTTGCTGGAAACCATCAAAAGTTCTTGTCTCCAACATAAGTTTACTATCCTTTAAAAAGTGACAAAAATGATTATTAATTATTGTGTTCTTATGGAAAGCAAGAAAAGTCTGGGGGGCCAGTTTTAACGAACTGTTTGTAGTCAGTCGCGTGCGTGTAGAGAGGATTTTCTTTGATTAAGGCTCAGACTACACTTGTAATCATCCGTTCGCCTTTCTCACTGGTTTTTTTCGCACCTCAGTGGAGCATAACAGACACACTTATCGCATGTTATGATGTTTCACACATATATGTTCTGCTCGCTATTATGTTTGGTGTAATGTTTGTTTGAGTGAAGCGAAAGTGTTTCTGGTTGTGTGTGGAAAATTGATGTATTTTTGTGTGATCTCGCTATGAGCGCTTGTGCGGTCTGTGGCTATTGAGTGTGGTGGTTTTTCGTCCAGGATCTGGAACTTAACTCTTCTTTGGCTTTGATATCTTATGGTGGAAAAGAGGAGCGCTATCAAGAAATCAGAAAACAAAGAGTGTTACGGTAAACTGACTAGGTGGTTTTTGTTGTGGATTGTATTTGGTATTTTCTCTTTATGGAAGAATGCGTTATCAAATGTTCATCTTGACTGGTGAAGAAGTAAGTCAAAATCATTAATTTGTAGTAGAGTGCGGTGGCAGGAGCGACCGCTTTTTATCACCCCCGTCTCAGTTATGAGTTTTTATTACGAAAGATTTTTGAAGCCTTCAGATGTATTATTAACTTTTTGAGTTTTAAGCCTTAAGCTTAAAAATGTTCTTTACATGTTCTTAGTATCGCCATTTTGTGTCCATCTTCCTAAGAAACTGGGTGTTTTTAAAATGTTCTTGACATGTTCTTAATATTTTGGCCATTGAAGTCCTATGTTCTGATACACGTTTTTTTTATAAGAACGTCAAAAAATTTCAAAGCCTTCGGATGTTCTTAGTCTTTTGGATTTGAAGCCTAAAAATGTTCTTTTTAAAAAGGTTCTTATTTTCAGCATTTTTTGAGCATTTTGATGTAATTTCTTAAGAACATGCATGTTTTTAAGTCTCCAAAGCCTTAGAATGTTCTTAGAATGTTCTTAAATTTTTGGGCCTCGAAACCTTATGTTCTTATATAGTTTGTTCTTATAAAAGAAAAACGTGTACATATAGTTTGTTCTTATGCAAAAACGTGTAAAGGGTATCATTTGAAGGAATCTACTTTTTGCCTTTAATATTTCTGATTCTATCTTAGTGCCGCCTTTCAGATCAGACAGCGAAGATATACTGTAGATTTTCTGACCATATGGAAAGGGTCGTGATTTATGTTTCTGATTGTCCGATAAAAGCAATCAATCTTCATCATTATGCAAAAGGAGGAAAAACTTTTGGAAATGATTATTGTTTCCTGGGAAGGATGTTAAATCATTCAACAAGGATATTAATAATATGTAAAATGTCAATGCAATATCACTTTCAGATGCCATTTTCATTTTCCTGCCAAACTTTTCTCGTAATCTTTTTTCACCTGTTTATCTTCTTCCTGAATATTTTCAAATTTCATAAATTTTTTACACACGCAGTACACGTTTTTTTATAAGAACATCCAAAACTTTTGAAGCCTTCGGATGTCCTTAACTTTCTTATTTTGACCATTTTTCTAAGAAATTGGGTGTTTTTGAGTCCACAAAGCATTGGATGCTCTTATATAGTTTGTTCTTATAAGAAGAAAAACGTGTACATTGCAACGTGTTTTCAATTTTTCTAGAAGAACGAGCACTTTAATATTTTGAGGATACACGTTTTTTTTTTATAAGGAACCTTAACTTTGCTCTGAGCCTGGAGTTCCTTATTTTTACAGAGAATTCCAGTCTCAAAGTTCCTTATTGAGTTCCTTACTACATAGGAAATTTTGAACTTTTTGCCCCTTGAAGGATCAAAATTTGGTCAAATTAGTCCCAATAAAGTACATTATTTTCAAATCCACTTATTCTCAGCCTGAGCAGTTCCTTAACAATTCCTTATTTTTTGAACCATTTTCAGCGTCGAGTTCCTTATAAACGTGTTCCTTATAAAAAAAAAAACGTGTAGTGAAGTGTTACCTCTCTGTAACACCTTCGTGAGAAAAAACTCATTTTTTCGCTTAGTCATCAACTTGTTCAGTGAAAAAAAAATCTTTTTGAAAAAATTCAAGTTGAATGAGAAATTTTATTCAGGAAAACTTTTTCACGGAAGGAGGGGCTAAATTTTTTATTCACTGTAATCAAATTCTTATTTTGAAGGTGTTTGATTGCTGCAATTATCGGCTAATTTTCTCCCCTCTTCCATCGGCGTATGATTCATACTGTTAGTTTTTGTTTCTTTCTGTGCTCGGAAATTGAAACATTTAATGATTCAACACTTCAGGGAATACTGGTAATTAATGATAAAAGGTCATTATCCTACTCTTAATCCATCGTAACATCTGTGGCCGGCTAAAGCACGATAATCTGCGTTGCTCTGTGTTGAGGTACATTGATGTTTTGCATATGGTATAACAAATTAATCACGCATTGCCAAGTTTGTTGCACATGTAGTAAATTCGATTGTTTATCACTTGACTCATCAAGGAGTAAGTTTTGTTTTGGATACTTTCTTTCACAAACGCCTATTAATCTTCTATTTTTAGCTTAACCCTTTTAGTCCCAGAGACCCGCAGAGCGGGTCCCTCCGGGACTCAAATTTGCCGGGCTATATCTCCGGAAGTAAGAGATTTCCGGAACTCTCGTAGCTCGTACCATTGGAAAAAGCATAAAATAGGCTGGTTTTGCGAGACGCCCTTACCCCTTAACCGATGTCTTGCCGACACAAGACGTCGGTGCGAAACTTTTAATTTTTTTTTCAAAAGAAGCAAAGCTCTGGGACTTTTCATATCCATGATACTCAGACTTAGACTGCGGGCGGAAGGCACCCAACAGACCTGATTTGAAGTGTATATAGATACTTTTATTTCGTTTGTAATCAATATGCCGTTCGCTGCTTTTCGTTTGTTACAAAGTAGCCATATTTAGACTGTGAGCGGAAGGTATCTACAGGCCTATTTTGAAGGGCGCTTTTGAATTTTTTTGTATTGATATGATGTCTACTGCTTTTCGCAACTTTGGAACAAAACGAGCCTGCCAAGGACTTGCATATCGTAACGGATGTCTAGCTATCTCCACAATTTCGCGGGAGGAGGTTCTCTCTATTATTCACGAGCCTCTAAATATTTGCACCTTTATTTCCTTTGAAAGTTCGTGCTCTTTTTATACTTGTTGGTGTTTGTTGTTTATTAATCAAAAGAACTTGTTTTTGCAAATCCTTGTGTTCGCCCTTAAGTCTTCCACGTGTTTTTAAATCAATATGTCTCACTTGCTAATGAATTCAGAAAGGGGAGAAGGGGGTCTTTGCTTCCAGATTTTGTTTGGATGGATGGATTGTTTGATTGATTGATAGGTGTTTTGTGATTGGCTAGCCAGACACCTGTAAGTAATAAGATAAAGACCAGATAAAAAGAGGGGGGGTTTATCAGATTTTAATTGTTCAATATCTCATTTGTTCCCTACAAATAACAATTTTGAAGTATTCTGAAGATTTTAAAACCGCGTTCAAACAACAATATCCATTTGGCAGCTGAAATCTATATTATTTTATTGGTTTTATTTGCTGTTTTTTTTTGTGTTTTCTTTTTTGTTTTTTTTGCATGAATATTCACGTTGAATTAATACCAATAACTCTCCATTCAAATTTCCCTCATCCCATACTTCTCTACACTCCAAGATAACAGAGTCGAACGATTTAGTTTGAATCATCTAACTGGACAGAACAAGACAACGTTTGTTTTCTTCTCGTCAATCGACATGGTTAACGCTTCGGTGTGATCTCTAATATTGTATGTTTTTCCTTGTCACTGATCTAAAGTTGAAAGATTGTTGAAATTTAACTTTATGTAAGAGAAGTAAGAGTCGACAAATGTATTGGACTGTCCTGTTACATTTATGAAAGTACCTGTTCATATTTATCGTAAGGAAGTTTGGTCAAAGCTTACAGGAGACTTTGAAAAGGAGAAATTCGTATGTGAATGTTTAAAGTAAGTCTAAACACATGATTTTGTCGATTTATTCATGATACATTATGGCTTTTAGAGACATTATGGCTTTTAGAGACATCCTGATCGGGTACATACACGCTCTTTTATAAGAATGATGTTTTCCATTTCATCATGAATATTCATTTTGAAATATTCTTAGAGCGTTCCTTGCTATGGATCAGATCCCGACCGAAGGATCCAATTTCAACCTAAGGTTAACATGTAATGCATCTTAAAACAAAAATAACCTAACGTAGGCCGTCATCAGTCATACTTAAGCTGGTTGATAGTCTATTGTTTAAGCCCATTACTAGTCTTCAGTATTCTAGGTCATATTTACAGAATCATTGACTTTTGTTGACTTGCTTATCTCCACGTATTGTAAGCATAGATACTTTATGTAAAATGTCTTCCTTTTTACCTAGATTTTGTGACTCGTATTTCCTAAGTGCCTTAGGCTCAGCGAGCTTATAATATATGTCATCAGAGGTGCGACTCTTAACAATAAGTCAGGTCATTCCTCATTTTGTTTGAGTTCCTACTTAACGCTAATGAAGTTACCACGCTATTTTCTATACTTAGGATGTTAAGTCATCATATTCTCCTTGTGAGAGAGAGCCTCTTAGAAGATTTTTGTGGTTTTGGTCTGATTCAAAAATTTTCGGTTCATTCACTTATGAATGAGTTGCCAAGGAAAATCTTACCTCAATCCTCTTTCAGAGAGATGGAGATTACTAAAGTACATGTATTGTCAGATGGCTTGTAGGAAAAGTGAGAAAAAAATTGAGAAACTGTCTTGGATTAAGCATTTCAGTGCATGTAGGCTATACAGTCCTTATAGTGTTATGATCCTCGAATATCCTAAACTCGAATTATCTCAAAGTAATGTCCTATACATAAGAGAATCGTCAAACAGAGTTGTATCAGTTTATATAACAAACAGGCCAAAGATCATTCCGGATAATTGGAGCTAATTTGGAACCAATTTTTAAAAATAGACCTCAAAATTGAGCATCCTACACCGACCAACCACCAATAAGATGATCATCAGTTCTGGAAGTTTTGATATTGACATTGCAATGCCGTGTGTTACGCAACACCCTTCTCAGTTTTTAAGCAGATGATGATAGGAGCAATTTGATTTGATAATCTCAAGCAATTGGTATCATTTTGGATATGATGGCTGAAAGGAGTTTTTTTTTTCCAGATGTCATTTTTTCATTGAAAAGCAGATAATCTGTTGAGATCTGTTCTTTTTGATGTTTTTGACTCTTAGATGAGATGCAAATTTGCAAATTTCCTTGCTTGTCAAAAGTTTGTTGATGTTTTGTGAGATGTTGTAGACTTACAGAGTTTTCATGTTTTGACGATGTTTTGTGAGGGGTGTCTCTAGTTCATTTACATGCTAACTTTTAATTATAACATGGTATAGAGTATGCAATTAAACTTTGATTCTCGTGTCTACATACTGTATCATGCAAGAAAAGATGACATCACCATTGAAAGATGAGAAAAATTTGTTGAAACACAACGCTCTCTGTTTGATGAAAGGGATTTTTTTATGTGTGCTAACTACAAAATTCGATGTTTGAGCTATAGGGGTGCACACTGCTTGTGCTTATTTTACTATAGCTTTTTATTAGGTAGTTTACAATGTAGTGTATTACCATGGCACAGTTATTAGACTACGCGAATTCTGTAAGGCTTTTTAACAACATACTGTATACCATTAGGTAGTGTGTAGGTGAAACTGTGCCAGAGAGAATTATTCTTTAGATTTGTTTATCTTTAGTTATTGATAGATAATTCGGTCATATAATATTTATTTAGTGTGTGTGACGAGTAAGAAAAAAAATTATCATCATTTTAATCCTATTTTGTATAATCTTATGGCTTTTCTTTCAAACATTTGAGCTTGACTTGAATATTATGTAGCAATTTTTCTTGACATGAGAAGTTTTTTAGGCCATGAAGTAGAAGCTGACATTTTGATTCTTATATAGTGATAATAATCGCGCAATGTATGACAGAACAGAGGTCATCATTCTGTCATTGCAATGGGCTTTTATTTTTGTTGTAAAACAAGTTAAGAGAGAAGAAGGCAGGCTTTTCAGTTCTCTTTTTTTTGTATATTTTTTAAGACGATTTGGGGGTTTTAACAAATCTTTTTGATACTGTTTTATTGAAGGAACGTTTTTAGTTTCATTGTTGCAACTACTGTACTGACAGAGAAAGAGATAGAGAAAAAGTTATTGATCATTTATTCAAATTATCATCTGGCGCGTTTTCTCTCGCGTTTGTATGTGTGTTGATGTTGACTTAACGTTTGGTAGGACAATTGGTGTGGGACAGTTTTCTTGAGTACAATATGTTCATACTGACGGGCGAACGACGCTTACCGCGTGTGGAGGAAGAACCCGATGACGTCACAATGCATTTCAAAAGCAAGATACCTCGTCCCATACCTCTCGACCGCAACAACAACAACAATCTCATTGTCGTCGATAAAAACAATAACAGCAATTACATTGATGTTCCCAAAACGAAAAAACAGCAACGTCGGAAAACAAGACGGCAACGGGATCGTGAAGCTGTCACTTATCGTCCACCGCCCGCATCACCGGGTGGTGAACGCTCGCGTATCCCATTACGTGAGACGTCCAAGACGCAAATCAACGAACGTAACACGTTGCGTGAAGAACTGATCGTACCACGTGGAGATAACATTTACGAGAGACTTTACACAGACAGGACGCGTAGTTATTCAACGCTGTACGAAAAACCGTGTAGGAAAAATCGGAATCGAAATGGCGTAGCAAAGGTAGAGGTGCTATGTTTTCGTTTATAAATCTTATTTTGGAGGCTTTGGAGATTTCATGGTAGTAGTAGTGTGGTAAAGTGAAGAAGGAAAAAATGTCTATTTTGTCAAATAAATAATAAAACTCATCTTGAGTTTCCACCGGGTTTTCTGCAGAAGTCGGCTCAAGAAAGAACAGTTTAGATTAGATTAGATAACCCATCCATCATCGATATTTGAGTTAACTAATTCTAGAGTTTCTTTTGATTCCTTATTCGGATTCTCAGCATAATTTGAATTATTTTGTATCGAATTTTCGCGCGAATTTTCCTAACCTCCTTCTTGTTGGAATTCAAAGCATTTTTTTCCATTTTTCGCGCCATTTTCACAAATTGCATTTTTGTCCAATGAAACTTCATCATTTTTGGTTTTTGATGATTGACAATGAATGTCTTTACGACTTTAATGTGGATAATGATAGGATTTGCTTGATTAATTCGTTTGATATGGAGAAAGTTTTTCTCTTTCTCTCTAACTGGATTATTCTTTTCGTCTTAAGTATTCTGCATGCATGTTTTTGATTCACACCCATTTTTTACCTAGATGAAATGTTTTAGCAAGTCATTCAATTTAAGTTCGTTCTCACCTATTCGACAAAATGAAAATCATTCTACAGATCTACGTTGTAATGGTCGAGCTGCCATCGAGACCTGAGTTAGCTACTTTTGGAACTTCTTCCATGTAACCTCCCATCAAAATTCCTTATTCGGACTGAAATCATCTTTCATTATGAGAAATATTCAAAAAACTTTATCGCGATGGAATTTTTCAAAATCGAAAGCACGTCACATGCTTCTATCTATCTTGTCACCAAATAGAAATTCCTTCTCAGTGTTTCCTTATCTTCCGCAATATTACAAATTTGGATGCTCTTATCTCTCCTAAACGTTACATTGCATGCATTACTAGAATAATTTACAATTACATGACCTACATCTCATACCATTAAAATGCTATTACCACCATCTTATATAACAATACCGAATTTATTTATGTGTGTTTTTCTGCGACGGAGACGGTAAGGTTCTAATTTGACTAGATCCTGACCAGCTGAGGACGACGGTAAATCAGCACTTTTACCGTCCTCGATTTTACGGGTCAGAAGTGCGGGTTTTTCCAAATCGCTTCAGTCACTCTACCGTCCTCAAAAGTGCAAACACATAAACTCGCTAATTATTTGGACTGTAGGGCACAGGGTAGGGGTTTGACTTTGTCAAGGGTTCAATTTTGTCAAGGGTTCATGCCATATATGGTAGACGCATCATAGAAACAATGAAAAACTTTCTTGCTTTCCTGGAAACCCTTATTAATGGTTACAGTTAGGTCATGATCAACTTTCAAAATCACTGAGAATCACCGATCAAGGTTTGGAATATTAGCAGTGAAACAATTGCAGCATCGTTAAATAATTTCCATTCGGAATTACTTGACGTCAGCAGGGAATTTCCATAATTTGTCTGTATTGTTTTGAAGAAATTGCTGAACGGATTTCGCCTATTAATTAATGGGTCAGGGGAGACATGATATAGAACATTAATTACTCTTGTGTTTTAATTAATGACTTTTTGTAGAACCACCTCCACGCTGGATGCTTAGGTATTTGCAGACAACGTTTTGCAATTATTCTTTTCCAATTCAAGATGGCTGACTGCGTCTTTCTGTCTGTCTACGTTACATAAGCCATTCCTACATGTCGTTCGTTTTGTTTCATCTTCAATTTTCGATCTCTTGTTGTTGTTGTTGTTGATTTTCTGTAGTTTTGTTGATATTCTGTTTTGTTGAAGAAGTGCTTTGTCAGCTAAAATTCTTGAAAATGAAGATTAGGGTAAGTTTCTTCTGCGTTTGACACTCCCGTTAATACAAATAATAGTTGCTTTATACGATGTTTTATATGAGAGACAGAGGAATCTTCATTTTGAGTTAAATTTGAAAACGAGACTGGTTTAGCGTTTTTAGTTACTTCGTACAAAAAAAACTATTTCTCAATGGGGGGATCCCTAAAATAGCCGACGTAACAAACTAAGAAGAAATTGTTCCAATTGGTCTGGGGATGTAGTAGTTTTTCTAATGCACGTTTTTTATGAGAACCAACTATATAAAAACATAAGGCTTCGATGGCCAAAATGTTAAGAACAAGTTAAGAACATCTTAAGGCTTTGCGGACCCCGGTTGCGGACTCTAAAACACCCAATTTCTTAGGAAAATGGACTAAGATACATAAAAATGGATGGAAATAAGAACACGTTAAGAAGATTTTTAGGCTTGAAACTCAAAAAGTTAAGAACTTCCGAAGGCTTCAAAAAATTTAGATGTTCTTATAAAAAAAACGTGTAGCCGACGTAACAAACTAAGAAGAAATTGTTCCACTGTGTCTGGGGATGTTGCGGTTCATTTCTAATAGCTGAAAGACTAGGAGGAGTGTTTGAATCAAACATCATCATTCCAAATAGCTTTAAAGTATGTTAATGAAGTGAAAAAGAGGGTTGAAGGCGTGCACGTTCACACAGCTTTTGCGTAAGTTTTCTGATGACACCTCAATGTTTAAAATATCTCAAATTAATTGCGTCTGCCTGATCTCCTAGGCCTCGTGGGAAAGCTTTTTCCATATATTCAGTATCAATTAACATGTGATTTTCCACTATTTACCCCAATTTTCGATCCTCGTTTTTCCTAGCATGGACACATGGGCATGCCTTTTATCGCAGAGCATAAACAGTGATTTGTCCACGTGAAAATGATAAGATGTGGTTTCAAATGATGGCTTTTAGAGACCGCTAATCAAATATAAAGATTATATTTTTCACACGGTGTTTCAGTAGATGACCATACAGAATTTTCCTTCTTTCTCATTTAAAGAGTGAGAGGACTTGGTTTTTTGTTTTCAATTTCGTTCAAATTTTGTGGTATTATTACCCGAGTTTATTTTCAATGTAAGGTTGTCATTTTAGCTGATCATTTTGCTATCATGTAAGTAGTAAGTAGTAAGTCTGCGACCGCAGTCGGAGGCGACCCGAAGGCTCCTTGATAGCTATCTACCCGAAAGTAGGGGAGGACGCCACTCTTTCTCCATAGATTGCTCTACATGCCCTTGATCCTTCTCTTAATTGCTGAGCATCAAGCAGAGAGGAACCAAGTACCATTTTGGGAATCTTTGGTATGACCCAGCTGGGGGTTGAACCCACAACCTTGCGCACCGTAGCCGGATGCTCTACCACTGCACTACGGTCGCTTTTCTGTACATCCATCCATTCCCGGGGAAACATTCCTGACGCGTTTTCGGGACCTGCAAGCAGTTTTTTCTGGGCACATTGCTAAAAACGATTTTTGTGATTTGTATGACTGCGTGGCTCAACTTTACAGCCTTGAGACTGCCCAACAGTTGACGTTATTTTTTGTACATACCCAGAGTCTCGTTTGGTTACCGTTGTAAAGTGTCAATAGGAATGTTTAGCCACGTATGAGAAAGTTTAACAACCATCCTATGGTATTTGAGCGCACTTTCATTTTCTTTTACAAAGAATGTCTTTGTATTGCAGTTACCCAATCACGCGTAGGTGGAGGAAACATTTTCATCAAATTTTCAAAAGATTTTTCAGAAATGCAATTTCAATTGCGGTGGGTGCCAAGGCTCCAAGGGAAAGAAACAACATTGTTCGAAAAGGACATTAATTGAGTTCTGCTATTTGCATTTCATAACGAACACAAAAAAGAAGGGTCACATTTCAATAAAACCGGCTTCAATTAATTGTTCGCTCTATTTATATTAATTACAATCAACTATAAAGAGACTTTTGAATTTGATAAGTGACTCATTTATTGATTGATCTCTATTACCTAAACACTAATTACCTCTACTGTTGGCTATGTTTGTATAAATCTCTTGGTACTGGTGGTCGCTTAGTATTTTAGTTTGTATGAGCTTGATCAGTTATAGTTGATTGACTGACTAATGGTTTTACAAAAACAGGTGATTTTTTGCTCCACATTGTTCTTAAATTGTTCTTATCTTTTGGTGATTCTGAGCCTCATTCATTGTTCGTGTAAAACAAAAAGAGTGTAAGGGAGTGTGTTAGTAGAGGATCAATTATGAGAGTTTCTTCTTGACGGTGACGGTTCATTTATCGAATAATGGGGTGTATTGAATAGTAGAACGTCGAATAAGAGAGCGTCGACTGTATTTGAGAAAAACATAATTTTTAAGAAAGTGTTTTTAATGCTTTGATTTTTCGCGGAACGAAAAAACCGAATAGTCTCAAAAAGAAGAACTTTCTAACACGCTGTTGAAGTTAGGAGGGGAATGTTTGCCTTGTTAACCGTCTCCATTTAGATTCGATGAGTCAGTCGTGTTTTTGTTTTCAATGTAGTCTTCGTGTTGTCTTAACGTTAAACCAAATATTTGCATACACTTGTTGTCTTCATCTTCATTTTCTTCTTCATCTTCATTCCTTTGGTGACCTCGTTCGAGTTCTTCGTTTTCTTTGAAATTTGTTCTCATGAAAACTTGGAGGATTTCGCTATGAAGATGTACAAGGTTGAAATTTTATGATTTTACTGGAGATTTTGTTTTTTGTTTTTTTCGGATCATCATTGCTTCTTTGACGAGACTTCTATGAATTTACAAAATTTCAAGTTAGAGAGCTTGCCGAAACACTCCATAGTTTTGCTTAATTACATTGTACTTTGACATGAGAAATTTAATTGGGCTTCTGGTTATTCATTTATACCTACGTATGTGTTATAAGTCGAGGGTCACCTGGAAGCTCCTTTTCCCTTGGTTGTCTACCCGAAAGAAGGGGAGGGTGTAACTTCTCTCCGTGGAGTCCTCACTTACCTTTGACCCTTCTCTGTAATTACTGAGCACCAAGCAGAGAGGTGTCAAGTGTCATTTTATGAATCTGCACTATGACCTGACATAGGATCGAACCCACAACTTTGCGCACCGTAGCCGAGTACTCTACCTTTAAGCTACGGTCACTTATTCTTTTATTAACATATCTTTCCTTTTCACTTTTTCAGATCTCATCACGCAGCAGCAAGATGCATGACAATCTCTTGATATTGAACGATTACGATTTGAAGCGACATCAACGTGTTAAAGATAAGGTAAGATAATTATAGCTTTTCGTACAACCTCGTCCCTGTGTATCCCAGGCTTTATTTACGTTTTCTGATGCCAGAGAATATGCAAGTTTATTATCTGGCGCTATCAGAAAGTATACAAAAGCCGATAATATTCGGTGAACGAGGCAGCCACATTCTTTTGCACGGTCCTTTTGACTTTACTTGATCAATGACTGGGATCATTTTACGGCTTAAAGGGGAAACATTTGAGTCTGGAAAATTTTCTAAAGCAAGTGACAAAGTTTCCCATGGCGAAAAATTGGTCAACTTTCTTGCAAAGTTCGAGGGAGTTGTGACAAAGACTTTTACAAAATGGATGAAGTTTTCCCCGACGAAAACTTTTACCCAACTAAGTCTACCCTCTTTAAAGTAACTCGACGTTCAACATGCCCGCCAATTTCTTTTTCTGGTGCTAGATAACTGATAATCAAACTTTTCTCTTAAAATGCTTAAATGCTCCTTTGATTGAGCGGAAAACATGAAAATCTTTCTTAACTGGCCCATTGAGTTTCGAGCCCGAAGGGCTAGAGGTGAAACTTTAACCCTTCTCAGGCAAGAGAAATTCAATCCACTTAACTGGCTGGTCTCCACTTTCGCGCGAATTGAACGAAAACTTTTTAACGTTTTTGTAAGGTCATTGGTCGGTTGAAAAATGAAGCAATTCCATTGGTCAAAATTGAAATAACGGTTGGAAAAAGTTTAACTTTCTTTAACTTTTTTTTTGTTCACGCGAAACTTTTTTATGACGTAATCTTTTCTTCAGGCAAAAAAGGTTGAGAAAAAATCTGTCGCCCATTTCGCGCGAAAGTGGAGACCGGCTTGGCCCCGGGGCAGCTGGGCAAAAGGACCGACGGGTATGTGCGGGTCCTAAGGGTACCTTTTCCAATATGTTTAAAGTGCACTGTAAGGGTCGGAAAAACTAGAGATGCACTGTAAGGGTAGAAATTTCAGAAAATTCTTGAAAAATCTAGATATTTGGACCAAAAATGCTAGAATTTTGACCATTTTTTGCACGAAAGGGATCGAAAATTTGGGGGAAAATGCACTCTAAGGGTACGATTTTCACTGATTTTTGCTGCACTGTAAGGTTGCAATTATAAAAGCCAATTTTTGGCCCGCACATACCGTCAGTCCGCAAACCCAGTGCCCCCCCCCCCCGGGGGCTTGGCATCTCATTTCTTTGGCAATGATGATCATGTACATAGTTGTCTAGTTAGTTTTGAGAAAATATTAAGAGGAATGACAGATAGGCAATCAGCTTATGCATCTTAACTTCTTACATACCGGCACGCCATACTTTGAATATTTTACGGTTTTATTTCTGTCGTTAGGTTGTTAATGATGTTGATTTGTGTTTAAATGTAATGAGGTCCATAAATCTGTTTGTACAGTCTGCCAGCAGTCTTCAGGCTCCTTGCGAGTATTTTCTCACAGTTCAAGTTCTTGGAAAGTTTTCAAGAAATGGATGAAAGAAGAATTTGTAATACACGTTTGTTCTATATAAGAACACAAGGCTTCGATGGCCGAAATGTTAAGAACAAGTTAAGAACAAATTTAGGGCTTTACTAACTTAAAACACCAAATTTCTAATAAAGTTGAAGAAAAATATTCACAAAATGGTAAAAATAAGAATATTTTAACCACATTTTAGGCTTAAAAAAACTCAAAAAAGTAACGAACATCCGAAGGCTTCGAAAATTTTCAATGCTCTTATAAAAAAATTGATTAGTGACCTTGTTGTTATGTTATTAATCGTCAGCCGTGCAAAATTACTCGAATCTGATTGGTTTAGAGGAGTGCAATTAATCGTTAATTGCACTATTACCACTTTTTGCACTTTTCGGCGGGGGGACACTTTTGTCCCCTTATTCTTTTCTCTCCAAAGTCCTGTGTCAGAGACTTTTTTTTACTATATAATAAAAAACAAAGACATTTTTTTTCTTCAATATAAAAAAGAACAAAGAAATTTTACGTTACAATAGCTTCTTTTAATTGAAAACAAAGAATTCGAATGTCAAAAATTTTCCCTTTTTCTGAAAAAACTATGATTTACTAATGATTATTTACTGACGATTACCTCGGAATCGTATGTTTTGTCGTGCAATTAACGATTAATCACTCGTAACAAAGGAGAAAATACCGTAATTTGCACTCGTCCTTCGGACTCGTGCAAATTACTATTTTCTCCTTTGTTACTCGTGATTAATCGTTAATTGCACTCCAAACCATACGATTACTAGTACAAATTATGTTTTCATTAATTAATTGCTTATCTTAATTAATGAACGGCAGTCATTTTGAAAACGAGGCCATTAAAACAACTTAAGGATGAGTCAAATGGGTAATGGAACAATTTTGTTTGTGATTATTTCGTTTGATGACATCATTTACATGAACGACTCCTTGAAACTTTAAACGTCTTTTTTTTAAGAACATCCAAAATTGTATTGGAGCCCCCGGATGTTCTTAACTTCTTAAGTTTTAAGCCTTTTCTTAAAATGTTTCACCATTTTGTGAGTATTTTTGTGCGATTTCCTAAGAAATTTGGAGTTTCAGAGTATCCACGAAGCCTTAAGATGTTCTTAACTCGTTCTTAACATTTTGGCCATCGAAGCCTTATGTGTACTTATATAATGTGTTCTTAAACAAAAATACATGTTTTTCTTTGCGGCAATGAAGTGGTATCACTGTTTTTCTTTTCCATAATGACTCGAACCTCCTTGAAAACCTCTCATGAATCACTCCAGCTCGTCTCCATTTCTTGGTCGTTTATCTTTCTTGGCATATATTCCAAAAGTGGGACTTCATTATCGAATTTCTTATTGAATACACGTTTACATTATACTGTACACGAACATAAGCCTTTGATGACCAAAATTTTAAGAATAAGTTAAGAACATCCTAAGACTTTAAAAGATTTTGGTGGTTCTTATTAAAAAAACGTGTAAACTGAAATTATGCTGAGAGTGCTGTCTCCTCGTTCGCGTTAATTAGTGTGAGTCATCATGCAGCATTTTCATCTGATGGTGAAACTCTGGTCAAATACCTCATTAACGTCAAAGAAAAAAATGAAATGTCCATCTAAAATACGCCCTATTGTTCCGGTTATATGTTCAAGAATACACATTTTCGACCGTAGCCGCCAATTAGCGCGCGGGCATTTTTTTGTCTGTTTTTCCACCCTAAAACCGTCCCAGTCTTGTTAAAAAGGATTGGATTGAGTTAAATAATAAAGTGACACGCGCCTGACCGCTCGACTACGGTCGAAAAGGTGTATTGAGTATCTGTTATTAGAAGCCATATTCATCACATATTTGAAATGATTCGCAGAAAATTTGATCATCTTGCGATCCGTCAAAGGCATGATTTAACGCAGGGACAGTGGAAGGTTAGCAAACGATATCATACACTACAAATTCAAACAGGAAATGGATCCTGAAGTTGACGGTAGTATGATATTGTTTGTGAACCATGGTGTAATTTTTCAATTACAATATTACCAAGTGTCTAAACAATCTATTGGCTATTTTGAATGGAATTCTTAAAGGGAAATGGTAGTAAGTCTGCGAAACCCAGTCGGAGGCGACCCGAAGGCTCCTCCTTCGAAAGCTATCTACCCGAAGGTAGGGGGAGGGCGCTCTCAATCTAGTATTATTTTGACGGAAAATTTCACTAGCATGTTTGTATTTTGTCTGGCCGGGCTCGGCTTGGACGGTTTAAAACGCGGAAATCAATTTTTCCTCGTTTCCTTTTACACCATTCATTTAAAGTCTTGCTTATGCATGATTTTTCATGAAATATTTTTCTCCTTCTATACTTCTAAACCTATTTTTTCTTGCCTCTAATCCTCTCTAATCGTGAGAGAAGGTTAAAGATAGAGGGACCTGCAGACGAGTCGCTTTCTGTGTTCAACGTCATTGTCAAAACACACGAGATCGAAACCCTCAACAAGAAAAAAAAACGATTCTCTATTACAGATTAATCGAAGCCATCGAAAAGCTTTTAAAAATGCTTTCTTCCGATGCGCTTTTTATTAAAAGGGTGTAAACATATTTTTGTTTGACCCTTTAGGATTGGTATACATGTGTGAAAAATCCTGGTTAAATTAATATTACTGTTTGGTTTGTCCCCGCTAAACAATTAAAAGCGGGGTTACAGACTTTAATTAAAACAAATCAGTTTAAACATTCTATTATATGGGTCTGTCCTTTTGTCCAAGTTTGTTTTCTTTCTGACTTTGGGTCAATATTTTGACATGATGTCATCGATATTGTATGTCAACATCACACCAAACTGAATCACTTTTTAAATTGATGTATTCTTCTTACTCACTTGACAATTGATTGACGCGCTTTTGCAAACACTTTCGCTCTCCATCGTTTGTTTTGGATGAATATTTTTTGGTACTTTGCATCCCTTACAGAATCCCGATCTCTAATTCGTCGTTCTACTTTTCGATATACTCCCTTATCCGATGAAAGTTCGATTCCCTGTAACTACAATTAACTCTTTGCAATTCGATCTGCAGAAGAACAAAAATTTCATCGAATTACAGAGAGTATTTTTAATATTTTTCAACCTAAGGGGACTTATATTTTAGTACGAATTGTAGAAGGTTCGAATTAGAGAGAGAGTCGACTGTGTTGACATGACTGCTGCAAGTTTTGTATGCATCTAAAGTCTTTTCTAATGAACTTAGGAATAATTAAATGGTGACTTTCGTCGCAAGATATGCAATGAAATAACACACATATCAACCTTTAAAACTTGAGGAGACTGGGCACGACTTTACCAAAAAGGAATGGCGTCAAAATGTCCAAATGCGTTGGATTGACTTTCTCATACAGTCGACAAAGAGTTTTGAAGGCAATCTTTCCTGATAAAGTCGAATCCAGTCTCCTCATATTTTAAGGGTTGATATCGGGGTTGATATTTTTATTGAAAGCGGTTTATCCGTTTTTTTTCGAGAGAATGAAAATTAATAACCATTTGCCCAGTAGCTTTTATGCTAAAAAGAATAAGTGGGAATTCTAAAACGTATGTCGAACTGACACATGGCGTCTGTAGCTTCTATGTGATGAAAGCGTAAAAATAACAATGGAACGGATCCAGTCTAGAGAAAGAAGGAGTGAGGGTTGGTGAAAACGAAAGTGGAATTTCTAGAGGCTAAGGAAAAGGGAAAGAGGGACACAAAGGAGAAGTGTTTGTTATGATTAGACATGAATTCCATCAAAAGAATGTGTAAATAAAGTCCTCTAGCACCTTTCTTATATATCTTCAATCGTCTTTAAAATAACTAAGGATTGGAAGAAAAACTCTAAGCAAGTCAGATGTTATTTTATCAACCGTTGTCTGTCTAGTCGACCAGCATTTTGTGGTGTTGTAAAAAAAAGGAAATTTCAGATTCAGGAACTTTATGGTTTTATGAAAGTGTGGTTTTGAAATATTTTTTTATGAACATGATGTATCAGTTATATTTTGATGACCAAAGAACAAACGAAGTGGCGGCACCCCGGGCCCGCAACAAACGCTTCTCTTTTGACCCACGTCTTTTGAAGCAAATGGCGTATTTGAGGGCGCTTGAGCAATCGTACGCGAATCCTGTAAGTTTGCCTTACTATCTTGATATTTGGTACTGTGGTATTCTGTTTCTTTGGGAGAATGTTATGTTGAAATGACTGTTTTTTTGGTTGGGTTTCTTTTTCGTCGTTCATTCTTTGATTTATATAAATCATCCAAAGGTTTCATAATCGTTCAGTTAGCCTCGAGAATTATGTAATTCGTGTAGCTTCGTTGTTTTCAAAACATTTTGTCTATTTTTGTTGTTTCGACATGGATTCTGTCATCACGCGCCGTACCCACTACGTCATTACAATGCAAAATCCATTGACGTAACACGGCCGTATCATACTGTCAAAATAATATGACCTTTTCAATATCATGTCATTTTGTCTGATTGATAACAGATCATTCGTTT
This sequence comes from Clytia hemisphaerica, assembly GCF_902728285.1. Taxonomy (NCBI): domain Eukaryota; kingdom Metazoa; phylum Cnidaria; class Hydrozoa; order Leptothecata; family Clytiidae; genus Clytia; species Clytia hemisphaerica. The sequence continues at coordinate 507,513 of NW_027104297.1, read as the reverse complement.
TAAAGTTCTTTTACTTATTTTTACTTAGTCGACTTAGTCTTGACGGTTTTTTTAAATCACAGATCTTTTTAAAGTTTTTTTCTCGCTGAAGAAATTGGCTAGCTTTCACTCCCAATTGGCCATATCGATTTAATGGGAATTTAATACTTTTACTACAAATCTCTGATAAGTTTGATAAGTCTGATAAGATAGCTACTACTAACTTTGGTTTCATACAGGAGTATTTTAAAGCATTCTTTTATAGTATTCTTGACTTTATACATCAGTTTCTTAAAAGTGTAAAATCAGTATATTGATAAAACAGAAATTTGAATTTTTGTCATTTTTACTTGACTTCATCAGCATGTAGCTCAACAAAAATGATATCCTTTTTTATAGGGAACGCTATAGTTTGAATATATTATGAGGCATACTTTTAATAATTCTGTCTTTTCGTTTTCACAGGAGATGAAGAAAGAAATTGAGAAGGAGAACTTCATCCAAAAACGCAAATTGACGAGTGCCACAGATCCTGAATTGAAACTTCGTGAAAGTCAACAACGACCCGCCCCTGAAAACTCACCAAACAGAAAGGTACGGTGTCTAGTCCTAGAGATATTAATGCAGTTGTCGCTCTCTAATTCGATTTTCAAGGAGAACTGGATTTTCCATCGAATAAGGGAGTGTATCAAAAGTTGAGCGTCGTTTATGAGAGTTTCTTATTGACGCTGAATTTCAACATTGTCGAATAATGGAGTGTATCGAAGAGTAGAATTTCAAATTAGAGAGCGTCAACTATATAAAGCTAAATGCTTTCGAGGTCTTTATTTAAATCCTTTTCATCTAAATTAGGCTCTTTCTCATTCTCATTCCACTGCCGTCTAATTAAAATTTAGATCATTTTCATCTCAATTAGGTTCGTTTGCATTCTTTCCAATTCTAATAGACATTCCACTGTCTAATTAAAATTTATTGTTGGGACGCTTTTCCAGCTTTCAGTCAAAACCTATATCCTTTACGGAAATGAGCTGGATCAAACGGCAATTCTTTCGGTAATTGCAAACCAACTCACCGACTGACTGAGACGCATTGTCTCAACATTCCTATGATCATTGTTTGAATCCTCTCTGAAAGTCGAAGAGAAAGCCATCAGTATTTTACAAGTAGAAAAATAAACTGTAAACCGAAAGGCTGAATTTGTTCGAACCCTCTGAAAATTGAAGCGAAGACCATCGGTAATTTTACTAGTAGAAAAATAGACGCTAAAACCAGCATGCTGAATTATATGTATCAATCAAAATACATTCAAACCGTTGACATTTGTAATCCCAGTTGCACCTGACATGTTTTGGTTTTTGAGTTTTGAGAACTCGTTTATCAAACACAACTTATGGCATGTCAAACTTCTTTCGACCACACGACTACACGTTCTTTTATAAGAGAAAACTAGATAAGAACATAAGGCTTCGATTGCCAAAATATTAAGAACAAGTTAAGAACATATTAAGGCTTTGGCAATTTCTTAGGATATTGCACTAAAGTACTTACAATTCTATTTGAAAATTACTTGAAATTTAAGAACATTTTCAGAACACGCGAAGTCTTCAAGAATTTTGTATATTCTTATTAAACAACGTAGTTCACAATCATCAATCAAAAACATCGTGCTTTCTGTCTTCAACATTGCGTAATGTCATTCCCTGGGAATACAATTATTGTAAAATGTCGGAAAGTAATGACTCTCGTCTCGATTGGACCCACTGTTCATAATTATTGGCAATTAGTTTTTGGGGTGAAACCTGAAAGTGGTATTTGATTTATCACGTTCAAGATTTGAAACCTGCTCTGAAAGTTGAATGAATTCTGTCCCGTTATACCTTATCTGCCTTTTTAACGCCGGACTTTATTATGCCCTTTATTTTAGCCCTGCCCTATTTTAATTCCAATCCCTCACGCTGACCCTTATTACGCCAGCGACGTAAAAATAAGGTACTCGTTACAGAAATACTTTTGATTGGTTTCGACGAACGCATGGTTTCATTAGTCAAATTGATCACAACCCACGGTCTGACATTCAATTCGTTCTTATGTAAAAAAATCACGAAATTTGTTTTTTTCGAACAACAATTGATGGCTTGTTTGTTTCGATGGTAAAAAAACATGCATTATAAATTTATTTGGTTTCATGAGTCAATGTTGTGATTAAGTTTCTTTTGTTCTCTTCAATGTGGTTTCGGTTAATGACCATTAGTTCGTTTCCCGTTGTGGTCGATAAGCTCATTATGAAAAGATTGCCACCAAAAACAATCTGTCAATTATTTTGCAACCGCCGCTATTTGGAAATCCAGTTGTCAAAAATTTGCAATGTTTTATGGTTTTTCTGTCGCCAATAATTTTGTTTTTGCGATTTCCAACCAGTTATAGTTTTAGTTGTCAAAAATTTGCAATGTTGAAGATTTTTCTGTCGCCTATTAATTTCGTTCTGTGATTTCAACCATGGTATAATTCCATGCAGATTTCACACACATTGTCATCTGTACCCTAATGTAGGATGTGTAATCCTTATCTTTCGGACATTGTCCAGTAAAAACGGTCGATGTGTCACTGTTTCAAGTGTTAAGGAGTACTTATCGTGAAATTCCTTTACTATGTTTTGATAAGTGAAGGATCATCATTCTCGGTGGCTGTGTTTTTGTTTTGTTAACAGTTTCGCTATGTAGAACATTCTGTCTGGCTCTGTTTCTCATTATCCATTAAAGGCTCGTTTTAAGATTGAGTATAAGGGGTTAAATTTGTTTGAACTGACATGCTGTTTTTGGATTTGTGACTCACTTAAATGGTTTTCAAGTCATTAGTAAGATAAATGGATCAAATTGGACCAAAAGTTGTGTCCCTGTTTTATCTATCTCTCAGCCCCTCTTGAAGCACAATGGTTGTTTGTGTTTGCAGAAAGCTCTCACTCAACCCACGCATCGAAAAATCTTTTCATTTTTTGAAGTGGTTTTGTGATTCATGAACAAGCAGGTTTGAAGAGCAAGGTCTTTTTTGTTTGAGTCATAGGGACGATACTTAATACTTTTTTCCGAGTATGATCCTGTCTTAAGATCTTTCGTTTATTACATTTATAAAATATTTCAGATTCTATAGACTTTCCCACCTGGCAAACTTAGTTGGTCAAACTCTGCATCTCTCGATTATCAATATTTTTCACTTAGTTTAGGTCCCGAAGTCTTCAGATTTGCTCGTGAAATAAATAAATTGTTAAATTTAAAGGATATTTTGAATCCTACAAGTTTCTCAATTGACAGGTTTTGTTTTCAAACTCTTTGAAAAGTGTAATAATCCAATGGCTGATCTTTGGATGAATCTGACTATTAAATGTGTATGGTTGAGCAGGAAATACTGGCGAATTATCATCTTCCCTTGATATTTAACGCATTATTGTTGAGAGAGCATTGTCTGTAACTTATTTGCTTTTTATTCCTTTCTCATATACAAACATTGTCTGCTAAGTGGTCTTTAAACCTGAGGAATTTCTTTAGATGCACGTTTTTTTTTATGAGAACAATCAAAATTTCTGAAGCCTTCGGATGTTCTCAACTTTATGAGTTTAAAGTCTAAGTCTAAGTTTTCATATTTTCACCATTTTGTGAGTATTTTTTTTCCAATTGCTGTTTTAGAGTCTTCAAAGCTTTAACAAGTTAGTGACAAGTTCCTAACTTGTTCTTAAAGTTTTGGCCATCGAAGCCTTATGCTCTTATATGGTTTGTTCTTATAAAATGTGCATAAAAAACATTGTCTGCTAAGTGATCTCATTTGATTGTTAGAACTATCTTTGGATTTACCTTGAAGAATTTCTTTAGATAATTCAAAGTGCCTTTCGACACTTTTAGATTATTTCGTCGTCATTTTCCACCCCCGTCTACAGGTACCAATCATTCGCTTTTCAAACTGTGATGAAAGCCAAAAAATATCATTTTCCCTAGCATGACTGTGGGGATTAAAAGACTATGCTGAAATAGAATTTCCTTGGTAGGTTTGACGTCACTAGTTTCATCTGTCATATAAACTGTTTCGAAAAGCTTACAAAATATCAACTCTCAAAACGATTTAACATCTCTATTCCTATCTCAAAAAAACGATAATAACAAGTTGTTGTTGTCTGTGTAATGGAAATCCTGATATTTCTTTTCCATCCATTTCTAATCGCTGTATCTATGTTAAAGTTGTTAAAATACGAAGATTCTTTCCTGGTTATTCCATAATTAAATTACAAGTTCTGCACCTTATGACGTGTTATTCCACACCTGTGGATGTCTTGTAACGTCATCTTGGAATCTGACGTAATTATTTTATTTTGATGACATTTTAATTAGTAAACATATCATCATCTCATTTAACGACCGCAAACATTTTACAGACTTTAACCAGGAAAACTTAGCATGAGAATGAGGCTGATAAAAGTACAAATTAGACCCCTTCAAAGTCATCACAATCAAATTGTTCAATTCCCAATGCGTCTTGAGTTTTGATGTCCGTTCCCAGGGAGAGAGAGGATCGGTTGAAAGATGACAACTGGTTTTGATGAATGACTTTCGAATTGTTTAATTATTTAAATGATTAATGATATACCGATATCATTATCCCGCAAATTAATTCATCTGATTCAAAATCTTTCTCTTGTCTTTTCATATTTACCCTCTGCCACTTTTCTCCGCATTCTTGAATAAAAATTGCTAAACAACCTAAAATTCGTCAATTTTATCGTCAATATTATGAAGAAATTTGTTTCTTGGAAAAGCGGTTTGAGTTAGTATTAAGATTTCTTAATACCCAACTTTTAAGAAATTTCAAACATTTCATAAGCTATAAAACACAAGGGAACGAGGAGCAAAATATTTATGGAATGTTATTCAAGCGAGAAAAATGACAGAAAAAAAAAACATTGGTTTAATGATGTAGTAATCGATTGGATGACAAGACAATCACTTACTCTATTATACTGAACAATAGAGAGAACAATTAAAGAACGTTAATGATGCGTGCATGACAAATGATATACCATAATTATTCCCTTTCGTTTTTGTAGTCTTTCATAAAGATACAAATAGACTGTTAATGTGATGCTCTCTCAGTTAGTTCGTTAAATAAATATACCAGTGTCAAGACGAGTGAGTGGTTATTGTGAAAATTACTTTGAATATTTTTGTCAATTTTTTGGAGTCGTTTTGGAAAATATTGTAAATGAAAGGAATTGTATGTTGTGATTGAAGAATTGTGAAACATGATTTTGAACATCCAACCAACAGCGTACCACAAACGCGATACATTTTACACCTTGACTGGTGTCCCTTCGGTCGATAAGGCGCTCTCGTCGCCGACCAGCCACGTCGCAGGGTCCTCGTGTACCCAACCTAAACGAAAAGCGGTAAGGAACGGACTTAAAACTTTTATTTATATAGCGGAAGGGGGAGGTAACGTTTTTTATGAAACCTTAGTCTTAGTTCGACTGATTTAAGGGTAGATACTGAATTAGTTCAATTGAAATTGGGCTTTGACTGAGTTTAATTTGTGAATATAGTGGACGGAGTCTCCATAACTCGAACACGCACGAGGAACACAAAGTTTTTCTCGAGTTAAGGAAATTTCGAAATATGGAGTAAGGTTTACTATAAAGCGTTGTTAACTGAAGGGACCATCAAACTTCATTTGACTTGAGGAGATATTCGAGATGTGGAGGTTCGAGTTGAAAAGACTCTTTACTGTATTTATTGTATTATATGAGAGCGTTTTCAATGCTGACTTTCGTAACTTACAAGTTTCTTTATTTTGACTTGTTGTGGTGATGAAAAAATGCTTGTCTTTCTATAAAAAAAATTCACTTTAAAGATGCTTATCTTACAATGATCACGTTATTAGATTTTAATCTCCATTTTTTGATACGAGTTTCTGTGGTCTGATTCATACATCTTCTGTGTTGGCTCTTTAAACTTTTTGTGACAACATTTTTAGCATTCTTGCGAAAGTTTTAAAGTTCTAAAGGAAATACGTAAGCATAAAATGATGATCAAAAATAAAAATCCAAAAAATCACGCCTGCTTTTTCTTAGAGTTCCATTTTTCAAATATTTTTGGTTTTTTTAATGACATCCTATGAACTTATGATTATCGAACTTCCTGGACATTTTTTGCTTCTATTTTTGCTTCTAATCCGCCTCATTAGAAAGCTTGTTTCAAAACTTGATGGTTTCCTTTGGAAACCAAAATTAATTTCCTTTCAATACTTGAGTCGATATTTAACGTGGATTGCCCAGCAATTTAAGACTTTTAGACAGTCTTTCGATTGTTTTCACGGGGTCCACGGTCAGCCGGCTTGGCTATCTATGAACTGAACGGGGCATTGAAAAGAACGGGGATTCGAAAAATAAACCGTCTGGTTTGTAATGCTGACACCTAAGATAGCTTGCCCATCAATCTTTAAGTCTATGGATTCGGATTTTGAATATTTTTATTTTCTTTATCATTCTCAGGTTCCACGCAACAAACAACGCACACAAACAGAACCATTGATTCGCAACTTCATCTCGGGTCCACAATCAGCATGGTGTATGGTCAAATGCTACGAACGCCAATTCCACATTGCATCTTTCCAAATGGAAGAAGCTGTCATTTGTGTTGACGGCACACACACATTCAGTGATAAAAACCGCATCGCCTTTGCCACCCTCCCCGTACGGGCGGACGATCCAAAAGTCGCCAAAGTGAAAAGTTGTATCGGGAAAGGAGTCCAGTTACACCAAGACGAGCGACAAAACTTGTGGGCTACGCGACTTGGTAAAAACCCCATCTTTGTGCGTGGTCATACCTTATGTCCAGAACTGGTCAAACTGAACGGCAAACTTACGCAAGGCGTACCCATGAAAGTGTTAGATACGGCCGCTTTCAAGGATTACATGCGTGAAGAAGTTGAGAAAAATGGCGGCGTCACTGAAGACCTCAAAGATCGAATCATGTCTAAACTGAAGGTAAGCAATTTTACATTTGAATTTTTAAAATCATATATATTTCTAAAAAAATAACTTGTCACAGAAATATCTGATTTTAGTGGAAGCTCTATCTTGTTTATCGAGCACTTTTTGTGTTGATTTGTTCACCAAAGAAATAATGATATTTGAACTTTTGAGGAATACGCCTTCCCGATATCGATTGTCCAATACAAAAACACAGGAAATTCAACATTAAAGCCAGGCGTATATGTAAGTACGATTCATTTTATGTCACTTTCTTCTGCCAACCAAAGCTTATAATAAAATGTTCCCTTTCTATTCTTCAGATTTGCATGAGTTTCATCAAAGATACACACTTAGACGAAGAAACGCCGTGTTGGTTCGAAATTTGGCTTGTCAAAGTCAAGGAGCATGTTAGACGTAAGTTCTAGATCCTGCTTTTCAATTTATGTATTTACCGCCGCTAAATGAATTTCAACAGCCTACGACTAATGGATCTGACGTTTATGGCTATACTCTTTAAGCCATTTTAATCCTGATGAAGAAATTTTGATCTTGAAAGATTGATTAAATCCAAATTTAGTTCATCTCTTGATATTGTTTCTTTATTTCTTTATTTCTTGATTTTCCAGGTTACCTTGACAACCAACAGAAACGAGAGAAACGAAAATCAGGACATTTAGACATGCGTATTACACAAACACAAGAATCCGTTAAACGAATTGCAGCCATGCCTGAAATGAGGCGCGCTAAAAGCGGTGATCATTTACGTAGACCACGAAGTAATACGGCAGGCCCGAATCCTGTCGAAACGACGGGAAAACCGGCCCGTTCATCAAGACCGCCGTCACAAATAATCGGCGAAAAATCCATCGCACGTCATCGAGGGACGACATCAGCAGACACAACGGCGCAATGGCGTGTGGAACAAAAGATTACGCAAGAAATGTTACAACGTGAACGTAGTATGGACATGATTCGACGTGAGAAAAGCATGGACGTACGGCTGGAGTCGCGACTTTTAATGGAACGCGAATATCGAAACAGTATGGGAAAACCTTTAGTTGAATCTCAACACGTGAACAGAGTGAGGGGTAGCGAGAAAAGTAGCCCCGGTCAAAGTCCACCGCAATCACTGGCCCGTAGTACGGGAAGCAGTATGGGATCACGTAAAGACAATTCGACCACAGCCAACGATTCCCCTCGTATAGTTAACGGTCCACATACGCCCGTTTCACGTATGCCCGCCCACTCTCAACAAAATCCTCATGAAGAATTTCGAAGGGGCGGAAGTGTGGCGGCTGCCCGTGAAGGAATGAGTTATCGACAAGTATTTGGACTTCAATCATCAGACTATTTATTTAACGTGACGCCGCCTAATTACACGCGCCATCGACGTTTCTCAGACTCAGATACTGAATCCCTTCACAATTTCAATTTCATACACAAAGTAATCACACAACCTTCAACGCCCACTCACCAATCCACCCAACAATTAACAAACGCCCAACAAACGCCCTCCCAACAAACAGAAGATCCGAAGAAATCGAAAGTACTTCAACAACCGAAAAGTTGGATGAAAAAAGTACGACGAAAGTCGGAAGATAATCCAAAACGAAAAGTTGTAGCGCAACTTTCTAACAAATAAATAGATAGGATGAGATATTTTGACTTTTAGATGAACATATTATTTTTAGGAGAGGAATTTAAGTCTTTTTGCTTAATATTTACATTAAGATTCATTTTTATGACGTCTAATTTTCTTAGTACTAGATATTGTATGAAATTAAGTATTCTTAGAGTGCCTTTAAACCATTTAATCTTAACTGCTATTGAAATTTAGAAAACTTGGAAATTTATTTGGAAATTTTTATTCTCAAAAATTTTGGCTTACAAATTATCTTCAATGCATCTCAATATTTTTTCTTTTTAATTTTCTGTAATATAGTTATTGGTAAAAAAACGAAGTTATTTTTTTCTGTTTCATTTTTGTAAATTATGTGAAGAAACAAGCACCGTTATACAAAGAAAATTGTTGAATTTATTTAAAAAATTCTTCGACTCGTTTATTGGACCTACCCCGATGGAGGTCCTATAAATTAACCTGTGTTAGTTCGTCCGTTCGTTCGTTCGTCCGTTCGTCTGTTGCCAACTTTCCTCAGGATTGAATCATAGGAATCTTTTGATTTTTGGTAGAAAGGTGCAAAATGGTGGTGGCCAAAATGTGACGGAGCCCGATTATCGAAAAAAAAATTTTTTGGGCAAAATTTGGGTCAAAAAACGGCTAAAAAAATTGGGTACCATCATAGGTAAAAGATGGCTGAAACAGATTTTTGCAAAAAGAATTTGTTGGCTCAAAAAACGCATGTTTATCTCTAAGAACCACCATTAATAAGCATACATCAATGTTCCTAGTCAGATTACTCAATTTTTTTATGATATAGATGTTATTTTTTGCTCATGAGAGCTTACTTTTGAAGAATATGTGTGTAGACAGGAAATTTTGGTTGCTTGACGTGTTTTTATAAAAAACTGACCAAATTCAACATTTTTTTATAAGCACATTATCAATTACTCAGGTATTAGCTTTTCTCGCGATTGGCTCTTTCATTCTTTATGATTTTTTGCACAAAGATGCATAACTATAAACCCTCGAATGTTACAGAGCCTGATTTTCGAAAAAAATGTTTTTGGGCAAATTTGGGCCAAAAAACGGCTAAAAAACGGGTTTTTTGGACTTCGTGAAAAATTGGATCATTAATTTTTTTCCAATTCTTTTTCATGAAAGTAGGGTACCATCATAGGTAAATGATGGCTCAAGTAGATTATTTGCAAAAAAATTTTGTTGGCTCAAAAAAACATGTTTATCTATAAGAATCACCATTAATAAGCATACATCAATGTTCTTAGTCAAATTACTCAACTTTTTTATGAGATAGATGTTTTTTTTTGCTCATGAAGTCTTGAATATGAAAGAATATTTCAAGAGCATGAAATTTTGGTTTCTAAATGTTTTTTTATAAGAAACAAACGACTAATTTTAATAGATTGTCACTATTGGTGTTCTGAATGATTAATATCAATTATAAATGTGTTAAATACATAACCAGGTAGGTCCATAAAAGTATCACTTGTTTACGTGTTTTTTACACATTTCGAAAAGTGAATTTTGACTTTAAAAGCTCATAAGTAGAGAAGAAGTTGGTCAAATTTAAAAAGTGATGGCTCAAGTTAGGATATCTACTTCTAAATATCAAAACTCCAAGCACTTTGCGACTTTGGGACATTTGTTCGGCCTCAAGACGTCGGGAAACGTCTGAACTTTTTCGTGGGTCACCCGGTAGAAGAACAAGAAAGAAAGTAACTAAATATCTCACTTCTCCTCTAAAAGGTGAGTGAGTCCTGTACGTTGTGTATATACTCTTAGGTTCCAAATAAACGGGGGGGGGGGGTTCGAATAACGGGGGGTGGGGTTGGAAATTTCTAGATTTTAGTAAACGGGGGGGGGACCTAATTGCCGGGGGGTTGGAAATTGTACTTCTGAAACCCAAAAATAAGGTAAAAATAGGCTAAAATCAGGCTATTTAGACCAAAATAAGGGGCCTTCTCTTTGACAGCTGAAAATATTCTTAGAGATTAATAAACAGGGGGGTCCTAATAAGGTCCGGGGGGGTTGGAAAATTTTAGAAAAATTAACACGGGGGGGGCCCGTTTATTTGGAACCTAAGAGTACATGTTCAAACTTTGCAGTTGTTTCAATGCACGTCGAATGCGAGTTGGTTGTGCAATGAATGTTGGAGCCTCTGGGTTCAAACCTGTCAGAGATTGAGGTTGAGATGAGGGAATGATGGGTTCATTTCGTTTGCATTTGGGTTAATCTTGAGAAACTTGCAGTTTCGTAACGAAAGTCTGCCAGATACATCCATGCGAATCCGATATTGACGATAAGGGAGGGTTTCCACAACCTTGCCGGTGCGAATCGATCTTTTGTGTCCACAGGAAGAAGGAGAGTCGTTCGTTAGTGAGTTACCAACTTTTTTCGAGATTGGCTCATTAGTTTTTCCTGATTTTTGGCACAAAAATGAAAATGGTACAAGATGGTAATGCCCAAAATGTGACGGAGCCTGATTTTCGAAAAAAATTCTTTTCCGGCCGAAAATGCCATGATTTTTTTGCACAAAAATGCGTAATAGCAATGCCCAAAACATGCTCCAGTCCGAAAAATTCTTTTCCGGCCGAAAATTGGACTTTTCCTTATATTCCTTTGTTTTTTCACACAAAAACATTATTGATAACAATGCCCACCATCAAGCATGATTCAAAACTGATTTTTGTACCCGGAACATTATAAGAATCGCCGGAACAGCCGAAAACTGCCGGGAAAACCGTCTCTCTTGAATTTCTCGTGCCGTACTATACATTTTTTCATGAAATTTTGCACACTGATGCAAAATAGTAATATCTTAAATGTGAAGGAGCCTGATTTTTGAAAAACAAATATTTCCGTCCAAAAATGCCGGAAATATGCCGGAAAAACCGGATTTGGATTTTTGAGAATATTTTTTTGCGGCTAAAAATGGCAGAAATACGTCGGAAATATGCCAGAAATCGTTGAAGTTTTTGCAGATTTTCATTGGACTTTTTCCTTACAATCAGGGACAAAATACTTGGCACAAAAGGGAAATTCACCGGGGTATTTTGAAACCACAATCGATTTGTAAGTGCTCTAAAGTAGGTTCGAAGGGTAGAGTTTTAACTCTGAGTTTTAACGCTAGACTTATAGACTAGTAAACCACGTCGTTGTATTTCGCTGCAGATTAAACTTTCAATGGGATCTATTTTTTATATGTTTTCTGAATACAACGACTAGTTCCAAAAGGCGCTCTTTACTAAATAAACGGTGGAGTGCTTTTTCTACCGCGGCGGAGTGCTCACTCAAAACAGCGCACTCACTCTCACGGATTAGAATAAAAAAGTAAACAAAACTCGGTACTTTTTTTACACTTTATTATTATGTTTTTTTTAATGAGACTCTTGAAAAACTAATTGCTGAACTAAATTAACAGCGTTTTTGAAAACTTGGTTTTTATTTTGTTAAATGAGAGGTGTTTTATCATCTTATGTGCAACATTTTGATATACAATTCAATTCACTCAAATCAAAACAAAGTCACATCCTGATTATTTTTTGATTTTAATGTATTATATAAAAGAAGGTGAGTACAATGGAATATCAGTCAATTTAGAAGCTTTTTTATTTTGAAAAAATTGAAAGTACTTGAAACAAGATACCAACAACAAGACAAGGAGTTAAATAAAACTATTCACAAAAAGTATGATTTGTGAAATGAATGAAAAGAATATAAACTGAACTGTACCTACCAGCTACAGCAGCTAGGTACTCCAAAAAAAAATATTCATGTAAGGGGAAAAATCTCTTTCAAAAGAAAAAGATGAACATTTTGTTAGAAAAACGACATCAAGAATATAAAAGATCAGGGGATCAAGGGCCATTGCAGGCATAAGAAAACTTCTTTTTTTTATAAAAGCCAAAAAGAAAAAAAGCAACAGCTTTTACAAAACATAAAATTATATGTATTTGTACATATTGACCTCCAATTTTGCTATAAAAATTATATATAGTATCTACATAAAATTACTTCCAAATCCAAGTGGTTGTTTTTAAATTGGCAAAAGTCCAATCAAAATTTTCATAAATTTTATAAGCATATAAGCATAGTATAAGATTTGAAAGACTTTCACAGCAGGTATAAATTTCAGTCTGAACGTGTTCAACAACACCAGGGGACAACAAAAAATTACAAGGTAGAAGTATGCTCCGGGGGAGGGGGGCACCAACCTTGACGACCGACGGGGATGTGCCCTGCGCTGGAGTTTGAAAAGTGGACCCTGTGAGATATGAATGTTTGGTAAATTTGGGACCATTTCAGAACGATAAATGATTCAATCGAAAAAAATCTGTAAAGTGGCAAAAATGACTTAAAGTAGATGAAAAATTCAAATATTTTCTAATATTTCTAATATTCTCACTGTCAAAATTGTCTAAAATGACCAAAAATCGACCCAGTCAGGGTTACTATCTTGAAAATTAGTACAAATTTGACACCCTATCATATATCTCTAGAGTCTGAAAAAGGACCCTGATCAGCGGCATGTCCCCATACTTAATTTTGCCTAAGTGCCCCCTGGAAGTCTGCCAGTAGTGAAAA